>NC_057394.1:5082403-5387762 GCF_019320065.1 Cervus canadensis | reverse complement strand
AAAGAGAAAATTAGAAAATACTTCGAGATGAACAAAAATGAAGACCCAACATACCATATTTTTAAGATACAGCTGAAGTAGTATTTAGCTGTAAACATCTACATTTAAATTTTTATATAAGCATTATTCATAGTAGCCAAAAGGTAGCAAAACTGCAAATAGCCAGCAGGTGATGTAAGGATAATTAAGAAGTGACATAGCCATAGGATGAAATATTACTCAGCAATGAAAAGGAATGAAGTACAAATACATACTATAGCATGGATGAACCTTGAAAACATTATGCTAAGTGAAAGAAGCCACTCACAAAAGATTAGATATTATATTATTCCTTTTACATGAAATGTCCAGAGTAAATACTGATGCAGAGACAGAAAATAGATTAATCATCACTAGGGCTGCAGGGGAGGAGAATGGAAAATAACTGGTGTGTCTATGAGATTCTTTGAGGGATGATAAAATACCCTAAAATTAGCTGTGATGGTGGCACACCATTGGTGAATATATTGTACCAGAAAGCATTGACATGTGCACTTAAAATGGGTGAATTGTATGGAATGCGAATTACATCTCAATAAGAGAGTTTTACACACACACGTGCACATATGTAGGCACAAATGGCAAAAGCAAAATCACTGTTCCAAACTCAGTTAAGTAGAAATTCCCTAATGGGGAGTGAACGTTTTCTGAGAGAGCAGTGTTGTGTGGATCTGAGTTACGCAGGGTGTTACCAACTAGCACAGAAAAACCAGCCGGAAGGAGAATGATGGCAGAAAACACAAGAGTTGGGAGTCTTGGTTTGCAGTCGTGTTTAGCTACTAGCTCCTCTGGTGGCTCATCTTTACTCTGACGGTAAAGAGTCTGCCTGCAAAGTGGGAGACCCGGGTCCTATCCCTGGGTTGGGAAGATCCCCTGGAGAAGGGAATGGAGACCCACTCCAGTATTCTGGCCTGGGTACAATCTGTGGGGTCACAAAGAGTTGGACACAAGTGATCAACCAACACTTTCACTTTCCACTTGGGAAAGTTGTCTAACATCTATGAACTTTGATGATCTCACCTGTAATATGAGGGTTTGAATCACAAAACCTCTGAGCTTCCCTCTGTCTCCAAAATTGTGCATTTTTTTATTGTTGTTGAATAGATGGGTTTACACTTTCCTTACCAGAATAGTATCTTTCTGTTCAACATGTCTCCTAAATTTTTTTTTTCCATTTAATACCAAGCTATCTGAAGCCTTTTTCCTAAACTGATATAGATGTTGTCTTGCTTCTGAATGAGGACAAACAGTGATCTGTTATTTGAATGCCCACTCTGGCTATTTGCTCTCCACCAATTTTCTTGGAACAGAGTCCAGTTAGAAAGAAAACACAGAGGGGATGAAATGTGCATAAGGCTTCATTTTATAGCCATAGAGGTGTTAATTTTGGATTTAGCTCTGTTTTGGAGAAATCAATCCCAAAGCATATGATATTTGCTCAGATTGTAAAACATCTGAATACCAGTTGGCCAGTAACAGAGAGATTTGTTATTCACGCTCTTCTTGACACATAATGCTTTTCCAAACATAAAATAGCAACCTCCAACCATGCAGAATAAAGTGGTTCCGATGCATTACTAAGAAATTGAATACTGTATCAGTGGGGTAGAGAATGGACTTCGAATGGAGGGTACATTAAATTGTGCGTAGTTGTCCATAATATTGAGTCTCAGGGAGGGATGGGGCCAAACTGTTTAAAATCTTCTCACTCCGGCAAAGGTCAGTGCCTCCATAAAGTGGGAGAAGATGCATTTCAAACCCTTTATTACTAATAGGAGAGTCCATTATTATGTGAGTTATTGATGCTCGCGGTGGAAAGTCTGGAAATTGAATTTCTACGTTTCACACATAACCACAGAAACTCACACCAGATATTTTTGTATATTGGTTTTAAAAAAGTTTCTTTTAGAATTATGTCTAAACTCTTTACATTCCTTTTCTTTTCCAATTATTGAATAGCAACAAGAATAGCTAGTATTTTGCTTAAGGATCCTTCTTTGCCCAATGCAAATTTCACAGTAATGACGTGGGTTTTACCTGCAAAGCACATATTATCAATGATTCTGCAGTACAGTTCCTTTCTGAAATATCTGACTATATGACCTGCAAGGGAGAGGTCAGGCTGCCATAAACCGTGAGAGAGAGAAACACTCTGAAGTTCCCTAGGGGCTGACAATAAAGACATCCTTAGTAGGGAATGAGGCGTCCTTTGGGAGCCCAGGACACTTGAAGACATCACGCTATGAGTTCTTTCTGCCTCACCCTCCACTCTGAATAATTACATACAAATCAAACCAAGTCAGAAGGCCTAGGTGGAGAAATGTTACAAGAGGAAGCCTGACTCTCGAGGCAAGAAAAATAGGACAGACCTGGACTCTTCTTTAGACAATGTTTACGAGCTGATTGCAAAAGGTTTTTCTTCTTCACCAGAAAACTTGCTTGGTTGAAATTCTCTCTCTCTTTTCCTCTCTTCCTTCTTTCCTGCCTCCCTCTCTCTCCTTTCTATCTTGTGTGTATGTGTGTGTTAGTTGTGTCTGACACTTTGCGACCCCATGGACAGTGGCCCACCAGTCTCCTCTGTCCATGGGATTTCCCAGGCAAGAAGACTGCAGTGGGTAGCCTTCCCTCCTCCAAGGGATCTTCCGGACCCAGGGATCAAACACACATCTCTTGCATGTCCTGCATTGGCCAGTGGATTCCTTACCACTGGGCCACCTGGAAAGCCCCTTGAACATTCCATCTCTTGTACTAAAACACACACAAAATCAACTTAATCCTAAAGAACATTTCAAGTATTTGAAGACAAACATCATATCTATTAAGGATTGAATTGTGTCCCCACAAAATGTATATGTTAAAATCCTCAACCACCCCCACTCCAGTGCCTCATAATACAATGTTTTTGGAAATAAGGCCATTGCAGATGTATTCTATTTGTGATTATAAAATAGTGTCTGTATGTTAAGTAGATTCAGTCATGTCCGACTCTGTGACCCCATGGACTATAGCCCACCAGGCTCCTCTGTCCATGGAATTCTCCAGGGCAAGTATACTGGAGTGGGTAGCCGTTCCCTTCTCCAGGGCATCTTTTCAACTCAGAGACTGAACCCACGTCTCCTGTATTGCAGGCAGATTCTTTACCATCTGAGCCACCAGGGAAGCCCAGTATTTTCATCTGTCCCTTCCCCCACCCCACACATGTCCCATGCCTCCTCTCCTTCCAATGGTAAAGGTTCTAGAATCTTCTCTGAACCTAGAAACTACAGAAATGGTTTGCATTCTTCCTCAGTTAAAAAAGGAAATGACACTTCTCGCCCTTTGCAGTTGCCTCATCTTCTCAGTCCCTATCACACAGATCACCTCATCTCATGACTGAGCTCATCGTGTTTTTCATAAGAAACATCTCATGAAGTAATTTGATAATTTATGACTGGGTGCAAATATTTAATGTTACGTATGCCAGATTTTGTATGCCATGTTGAAACTTCAAACTTAATGACAGACTTTAATTAGAACAATCTAGGGTTCACACAGCTTAAATTAAAGTGAGGTATAAGAAGCATACCAGCTAAACTATTTTTGCTATTTCAGAGAGAAAATATTTTCCTAAAATCATTTTCTCAGGCAGACACTTAGATCACCTGCCTTTAAAACCTTGCAAGATTGCTTTTCTCATAACCCAGTTCCCTAGTTACGAATCACCATTGTCAGTGGTTTGCAAGGAGCTCAGGGCCTTGGGGGTTAGCAGTTTTATGCTCAGAAACTGTTTTGTCTGGACCTCCTAGCCCTCCAGGGGTTAAGGCAGCCCTGACCTGTTCTGACTCATTTCTACTCTCTCCTCTGAGTCTCTCTTGGCAACTCACAGATTGTGCCAAACATCAGTGCGTTTTGTGAGGAAGCATCAACCCTGTCCCTTTTATGCTGAAACGACCACTTTCCCATGTATTAAGTACTTGTTTGTTGTTGTTTGGGCTTCCCTGACGGCTCAACTGGTAAAAAGTCCACCTGGAATATGAGAGACCTGGGTTTGATCCCTGGGTTCGGAAGATCCCCTGGAGAAGGTAACGGCTACCCACTCCAGTATTCTGGCCTGGAGAATTCCATGGACTATATCATAGGGTTGCAAAGAGTCGGACATGACTGAGTGACTTTCACACTTGTTATTTAGTCACTAAGTCATGTCTGACTCTTTGTGACTCCATGGACTGCGGCCAACCAGGCTCCTCTATCCATGGGATTTTCCAGGCAAGAATACTGGAGTGGGTTGCCATTTCCTTCTCCACGGGATCTCCCCAACCCAGGGATCAAACCCAGGTCTCCTGTATTGCAGGCAGGCTCTTTACATCTGAACCACCAAGGAAGCCCCATTTAGTGACTAAGTCATTTCATTTAATATTTTAAGTATTATTATTCCTCTCAATTTATAGTGTGAAATCTTCAGCTTGAAAAGCTAGATTGTTTGCACATTCATGTTCATAGCAATACTTTATAACTATTATTCATAATAGCTAAAATGTAGAGGTGAGCCAAGTGTCCACTGACAGATAAATGGATAAGCAAAATGTGATATATGCATACCTTGGACTATTATTCAGCCTTCCAAAGCGAGGAAACTCTGACATATGCTGCAACATGGATAAACCTTGAGGATATTTTGCTAAGTAAAATAAGCCAGTCAAAACAAAACAGATACTGAAAATAACAAGGAGGACTTACTATATACCATGGGGGCAGGGAAGATCCCCTGGAAGAGGGCATGGCAAACCACTCCAGGATTCTTGCCTGGAGAATCCCCACGGAGAGAGGAGCCTGGCAGGCTAGAGTCCATGGGGTCACAAAGAGTTGGACAGGACTGAGAGACTAAGCACATATGCACATACATACATATATATATATACACACACATATACACCTGAATTGCTTTGCCGTGTGTCTGAAAACTAACACAACATTGCAAAGTAACTACACGTCAGTCAATCAATAAATAGGGTTATCTATGTCAGGTAATACAATTATATCATCTTTCAAAACAATGTTTACCTGAAAGCTTTTAGAAATTGGAAAACAAAGCCAGTTGTATTTAAAGAAAAAAATCATGGGCATAATAGGGCTGCTTGACAGAAGTTGACTTCGCAACAGACTCTGCTGCAAACTACTTCCTTAAGAAATAGCTTAAACGATTTAAATTAAATTATTTTATGGAGAATACCTATGACATGTGTTCTATCTCTAGAATTAGAAAACTTAATTTATATGCTAAATGATTCATAGTTTTAATTATCTGTGTATATTTTATATATGAAATAGTGCTTCCTGTTTTTAACAGGTAGATGTATAAGAGTTTTAAACCACTTTGACAAATAGGCTTTTGATCCTCTATCTTTAAATAACTCTTTTTTTTAAAAAAAGGTTAGCTCTTAGGCCAGGTCCAGCTGGGCAGAGTGTGAAATGCAATGAACCATCCATAAGTAGCCTGTGGATTGAAGCTGTGGAACTGGGCAGTCAAGGTGATTCAGACCCTACTCTTCCGCATGCTCCTCAACCAACTGGGTAATTGAAAGAGGGTTTAAAATGGGCAAAAGGAGATGAAACAGTGACTCCACTTTCATGAGTGGATGGCAAGCAGGGGTTAGAAAGCATAGACATGGCGTTTCTTCTCCTGGATGTGCAAAAACACACGTCAACACTCAGCCTGTATCTGTGAGCAACCCTTCTGCCTCTGGGAGAAACAAAGGTAAATATGGGTGTGGATAACAAGATATTTCAGGAATACATTGTTCAAACTCGTCTGTTCACCAGCTGCGAGGTGAGGCCACAGCTTATCTTCTAGATGTGCCTGATAACTCTTATGTTAACAATACTTTGACCTAGAGAGAAAAACAAACAAAAAAAAATTTACTACTGATTTATAAGAACTGCCTTCACAAAATTATTAGGTTTCTGGTTCCCTAGTCTGATTTTTAATTGTCTTCTTTTTAAAAATCTTTTTTTTTTTTAAATATTTATTTGTTTGGCTGTTCCAGGTCTTAGTTGCTGGATGCAGAACCTGGTTCCCTGGCCAGGGGTCCAACCAGAGCCCACCTGCATTGGGAGCCGGGAGTCTTAGCCACTGGACCACCAGGGACATCCCTGATACTCAAGTCTTCTGATCGTATCTATAGAGAAAAGCAATGAGACCAGGCCATGAGAAGGTGGAGATTGGATACAAAGACCTCAGAGAAAGAAGGACGTGGGAGACCTACGATGCAAACGTGTACAACATCTGTTGCTTTCTTTGTTCAGACTCCTACAATTCATAATACATCGCTGATTTATTCAGCTAATATGTTTTGCTGCCTTCTGTAGCTAGTGAGGGGTTTCCCAGGTGGCTCAGTGACAAAGAATACACCCATCAATGCAGGAGACACAGCCTCGATCTCTGAGTCGGGAAGATCCCCTGAAGAAGGAAATGGCAACCCACTCCGGTATCCTTGCCTGGGAAATCCCACGGCCAGAGGAGCCTGGCGGGCTACAGTCCACATTAAGTCGCTTCAGTCATGTCTTGACTCTGCGACCCCATGAACTGTAGGCCCTGCAGGCTCCTCTATCCATGGGCTACAGTCCATGGGGTTGCAAAAGAGTCGGACATGAGTTAGTGACTCAGCAGCAATGTAGCCAGGGGACAGATGTGTCAAGATATTGTCTCTACTTGATCGGTTCCAGAATACAGACTCTCAGGATTGGAAAGCACATTCTTGCTCAATGATCCAGCTAAGATGAAGCCCTTCTATTAATACAAAATTTCTGCCAAAGCTTAAATCTTTGCCTAGATCTTTGCCACCCCAGCAATAGCCTTCAGAGCTAAGATGAATTTGTTTTTTGACAAACCCTGCTGCTAAACCACATTTTTCTTTGTCATATTTATGCAGTAGATGTTATTTGTTTGTGTGAAATTAGGTGCACTATCTTACATCTATCCCCATTAAATACCAACTTGAAAAAAACATTGTTGCATTGTTACAGCTTATTAAGAACTCCTTAAAGCCAGAAGCATTCATTAACTCTCCCAACATCGGGTTGTTTGCATACATATGACAAGCAGGCCTGCCATAATTTCACCTGACTTGTCATAAAAATGTTGACCAAGGCAGAGTCATATTCCTGAAACACAAGTTAGCCTGCCAGGCCGAACCTCTGATAGAAGCATCTGGGGTTGATTCTGCAAGTTTCACTGCCAGGGCTTTGCCTGCATGCCATTTTAGTCATTGATTCATTGCCAGTCCAACTGTAGGATAAAGGACTGTAAGAATTCCCACTGATTAAATAGTGGTGAATTTCATAAAAAATAAATTTTTTCTTTAGTCCCCAAATACACATTGGGTCTAAATGGAGATTAATTGTGCTTGCTGATTTACCAAAGACTCCTAGTTCATACCTGGTACCCTGGATCAATCTTGAAGCATCCTGGAATGGATGATCAGCTAAATGTTCATGGTCCCTGAGTTATAGGCAATGGAGTGGATGAGCCATATTTCCACAACTATGCCCCTTCCATAGAAAAATTCTCTGGACCACTTCTCAAGCAGGTTCAGGAAGGCAGCTTTCTCCCCTCCTTGTAACATCTGCTGAGTTCTTTGGCACCTTTGCCACCACAGAATGATAAATACTTGAGGGCCACCATCAGTCATGACTTTATTCCTAGCAGCTAATCAGGAGACTGAAACTTACAGGCACTCAATTCATATTTACTGAGTGAAAACTGCTCATCAATGATCTAATGTGTCCAGCGTCATCTTGTGACTCTGTGAAAGTATCCTCAGGATGGGTACGACATGAGGATGTAAATGTGAGTTCTTGCCTCTCTGGGCTTTATTTGTCTTTCGGTGCAACCTATTTTGAGGATTTTATTTGCTCTGTTCTTTTAAGTTTTCAGCCTGCCTTCTTGGCCTTCTAGACAACAAATAGCATCTTACCTTCTAGCGTGAGGCCTCTTTAGGCTTTCATGAAGTGACGGCTCCCCTTGCGGTGACTGCCTGCAGCTGTGAAATTAAAAGATGCTTCCTCTTGGAAGGAAAGCTACAACCAAGCTAGACAGCGTATTAAGAAGCAGAGACTGTTTTCCATAGCGGCTGTACTAGTTTGCATCCCCACCAACAGTGTAAGAGGGTTCCCTTTTCTCCACACCCTCTCCAGCATTTATTGCTTGTAGACTTTTGGATAGCAGCCATCCTGACTGGCGTGTAATGGTACCTCATTGTGGTTTTGATTTGCATTTCTCTAATAATGAGTGATGTTGAGCATCTTTTCATGTGTTTGTTAGCCATCTGTATGTCTTCTTTGGAGAAGTGTCTGTTTAGTTCTTTGGCCCATTTTTTGATTGGGTCATTTATTTTTCTGGAATTGAGCTGCAGGAGTTGCTTGTATATTTTTGAGATTAATCCTTTGTCTGTTTCTTCATTTGCTATTATTTTCTCCCAATCTGAGGGCTGTCTTTTCACCTTACTTATAGTTTCCTTTGTAGTGCAAAAGCTTTTAAGTTTCATTAGGTCCCATTTGTTTAGTTTTGCTTTTATTTCCAATATTCTGGGAGGTGGGTCATAGAGGATCTTGCTGTGATTTATGTCGGACTTTTGAACTTTGTGGGAGAATGTGAGGGTGGGATATTTCAAAAGAACAGCATGTATACTATCTATGGTGAAACAGATCACCAGCCCAGGTGGGATGCATGAGACAAGTGCTCCGGCCTGGTGCACTGGGAAAACCCAGAGGAATCGGGTGGAGAGGGAGGTGGGAGGGGGGATCGGGATTGGGAATACGTGTAAAAAAAGAGAAAAAAAAAAGAGAAAAAAAAAAAAAAAGAAGCAGAGACATCACCTTGCCAACAAAGGTCCATCTAGTCAAAGCTACGGGTTTTCTAGTAGTCATGTACGGATGTGAGAGTTGAATCATAAAGAAAGCTGAGCACTGAAGAACTGGTGCTTTTGAACTGTGGTGTTGGAGAAAACTCTTGAGAGTCCCTTGGACTGCAAAGAGATCAAGCTAGTCAATCCTAAAGGAAATCAGTCCTGAATATTCATTGGAAGGATTGATGCTGAAGCTGAAGCTCCAATACTTTGGCCACCTGATTCAAAGAACTGACTCACTGAAAATGACCCTGACGCTGGGTAAGATTGAAGGCAAAGAGAGAAGGGAGTGGTAGAGGATGAGACGATTAGACAGCGTCAGTGACTGAATGGACGTGAATTTGAGCAAAGTCTGGGAGATAGTGAAGGACAGGGGAACACAGTGTGCTGCAGTCTGTGGGGTCGCAAAGTCAGACACGACTTGGTGACTGAAAAATTACAAACCCCTTGCAAAGATCCTGGGCATCTGCAACTGATCAGAAACACGACTTCTGTCCCTCTTGGCTGCTCTGTTTATGTGAATGACTAAAGCATTAAGATTTAATGATCAGATCTATGGATGGGACTTTCTGGTCAGAGACCATGGTCTTTCATTTTTATTCACTCATATTTGCTCAAATCTGGACGATCACATAGCATGCTATTTTGTTTGTTTCCCATGACATTGATTAAAAAATAATCTGTACAAAAAGGAAAAATGAGTGTAAACACGACTCATTCTAACTTCAATGATAAATCCTATATTTAGTCTCTTTAATTATGGTCTGTTGTTGGGAAAGTGAAAGTGAAAGTCGCACAGTCATGTCCGATTCTTTGTGACCCCACGGACTATACAATCCATGGAAATCTCCAGGCCAGAATACTGGAGTGGGCAGTCGTTACCTTCTCCAGAGGATCTTCCCAACCCAGGGATCGAACCCAGGTCTCCCACATTGCAGGTGGATTATTTACCAGCTGAGCCACGAGGACACCCCTGTTGTTGGGAGGCAGTCCTCAAATCACTACTTCCTGCCTTTCAAGACATTTTGTTTAATTTAATTAAAAACTCATTGTTCATTCCCTACTGTGTGTGTCACATATATTTCCCTATAATTTCTGAACAATAGGAAAAATGAAATATTCAAATGGCATGGCATTTGTCTCTAAAAGGAAAAACCTTCTGAGATGAAATCTTGGTGCCTTGGCTAACAGATGCCAGGGCTGCAACTTATTTTTAGAATAATTTTAGGCTCACTGCAGAAAACAGTTGAGTGCAATTTCATGAAGTCCTCTGGTTTCCATGGCAAATGGGGCCATTATTTCTTCTAAAACGGAAGGCTTTTACTTCCACTTTCCAAATGCTTTTCATATTGTGCCAAAAACTCAAGTCAGTCCAGAAACAAGTACACTAGTGGCTTATTGTTAAAAGCAGTTCTTAAGTAAAAATGTGCAGCAGGTCAGAGTGACCTTCTATTCAGGCCTGTGGAGAACACTGAATAATACACTCCAGTCAAAAGGCATGCATGTATGCAGACAGTGGGACACACGAAGAGTTTTAATGATCTGGAGCCCTTCATTGTGTTGTGTTATAAAAACAATAAGTTAGACGTTCTCCATGAAAGCAGTAATGATTATGTCTTAAGATACAAGGTGCAGGCTCTGAGCATCACGTATATGCAAATCCATTTAATACTTAATATGCACTCTGCATATTAAAACATAAACCATAAAAACTATATGATTTTGTAAGCTCTGCTTAATTTCATGATAGGCGATGATATTTCTTCCTTAGAGGATCCTGGAATTTTTAATATTGAATATTAAATGGATGTTGGAAATGCAACTAATTAGACTAATAAATATCAACATGGTGCTTACATGGCTTACTGGGTGTTTTTCTTGTAAAAGAAAAAATGACACTGTTGCTACGGGAAATTACAAATTAAGACCTCTGGATGAAAATTGGAGTTGAATCACCTTTTCCTTTCAGCATAGACTGTAGTCTATTGTGTCAATTTTAAAATTAATGGAGGTAATTCTAAAGTCATGTTAATACTAAATCATACTCTTCGATTAATATCAATGTTTATGAGTCATCTTTCTAACTGCCTGTGTAACTATACTGACTGCAGTGTCTATGGGAAATGTATGACAATTAGCATAGGACTAACATTTATATGTAGCTAATATGTATGCGAGTATGTGTGCTAGTCATTCAGTCATGTCTGATTCTTTGTGACCCCGTGGACTGTAACCTGCCAGGCTCCTTTGTCCATGGAATTCCCCAGGGAAGAATACTGGAGTGGGTTGCCATTCCCTTCTCCAGGGGATCTTTCCAACCTAGGAATTGAACTCTGATGTTCTGCATTAGCAGGCAGATTTTTTTTTAACTGTCTGAGCCACCAGGGAAGCCCATGTAACTAATATATAACTATTCAAAGAGGAGTTAAAATTATGCAAATATTAAATCTATCTTTGATATGTGTCCTGGAAGAACTTATTGGCTCAAGTGAGAAGAGCAAGCTCTATCTGGTTGCTGACCACTGACCAACAGAATCTAGATTTCAATACAGATAGTCAGCGTTAGTTCAACCAGCTATTAATCCTTATTCTATACCCTAAGCTATGAAGCCAGCTTGCTACTTCCCCTTTCAGGCTCCCTTTTCAATATCAACATAAGAAGCTCTATTTTCATGCTTTCTAGATCTCAAATCGCATTGATTGATAAAGTAACCCTAAGCTTCTGTTGATCGGTTTCATTTTTCCATCAATAGAATCATTTGGCAGGTAGTTTTAAACCATGTCCCATCCAACACAGATGTACTAGCCTAGCTGGGGCTCTGTTACCGAATGAGCACACATCATGAAGAACTGGCAATTCATTTCAAAAGCTTGATTCACAAACATATGCTACCTACTCCAGCACCCAGGATGCGCTGATCCCAGAAGTGAGATGGTTGCAGTGCATAAGAATGGTGCCGGCGTCACTGTCATGAAACGGTTTTACTTTTCTGATGGATATTCTCTTCTGTGCTACACTCAGCATCTCTTTTGCAAAATAGCGCCTTTTGGTTAAAGTACGTACTGTTAGCCACTTTGAGTAATTTGAATAGCTTTATTTGAGCATTGGACACTTGCTTTCTTGATTGGATGGTCTTATTTGATTCAAAACACTTTTCCTCTCCTTTCCCCAAACAAGTAAGGATAAAACCCATAGGACCTGCCAGGTCTGGTGAGGAGCTGGCCATCTCCCCTGCTTCTAACTGGTCTAGATCTTCCAGCCACAGAGCAGGGAGGAAAAAGAGAGAAAGAGAAAGTCTCCTTCACTTCCTGGGCTCTCTCTGCTTCTACTTTTCAAACATCTGTGGCATCTGTAATGTGGTTTATATATATAATGGAGTATTTATTACTCAGTTGTATGAAAGAATGAAATGTGTCATTTGCAGCAAATGGATGGACCTGGAGACAATCGCACTAAGTGGAGTAAGTCAGGTGAAGGCAAATATCATAGGACATCCCTTGTATGTGGAATCTGAAAAAAAGATACAAATGAGCTTATTTAAAAATAGGAATAGACCCACAGACACAGAAAGCAAATTAATGGTTACCATAGAGGAAGGAGGGTAGGGATAAATTAGAGGTTTGGGATTAACATATATACACTGCTATATATAAAATACATAATCAGCAAGTGCCTATTGTATGGCATAGGGAACCATACTCACTATCTTGTAAAACCCAACAATGGAAAAAAATCAGAAAAAGAACATATATAGGCAGCTTCCCAGGTGGCTCAGTGGTAAAGAATTCACCTATAATGCAGGAGATGCAGAAGACATGGGTCCGATCCCTGGTGGGGAAGATCCTCTGGAGAAGGAAATGGCAACCCACTCCAGTATTCTTGCCTGGGAAATCCCATGGATGGAGGAACCTGGCAGGCTAGTCTCTAGGGGTTGCAAAGAGTCTGACACAACTTAGTGACTAAACAATCACCCCCACCATATATATATGAGACATTACTTTGCCAACAAACGTCCGTTTAGTCAAGGCTATGGTTTTTCCAGTGGTCATGTATGGATGTGAGAGTTGGACTGTGAAGAAAGCTGAGCACCGAAAAATTGATGCTTTTGAACTATGGTGTTGGAGAAGACTCTTGAGAGTCCCTTGGACTGCAAGGAGATCCAACCAGTCCATCCTAAAGGAGATCAGTCCTGGGTGTTCACTGGAAGGACAGATGCTGAAGCTGAAACTCCAATACTTTGGCCACCTCATGCAAAGAGTTGACTCATTGGAAAAGACCCTGATGCTGGGAGGGATTGGGGGCAAGAGGAGAAGGGGACGACAGAGGACGAGATGGCTGGATGGCATCACCGACTTGATGGGCATGAGTTTGAGGAGATTCCGGGAGTTGGTGATGGACAGGGAGGCCAGGCGTGCTGCGATTCATGGGGTCGCAAAGAGTCAGACATGACTGAACTGAACTGATATGTATATATGTATGTGTATGTATATATACATATATATATACACACATATGAATCACTTTGTTGTATACCTGAAACTAGCACAACATTGTAAACCAACTATACTCCAATTTAAAAATATGCAGCCCATCTCTTCAGAGCTCAGATGTGTCTCATAGGTTCCTATGGGAACCTCTATGCTGCCCATTTTCCTAAAACGGGAGATCTGTCTCTTGCTACATTTCCCTTAGCTCTTTCAGCTTTTCCTCAATTTCCGCCAGAAACTAAGGAGAATCAACCCAAAGTCTTTGGCTATCTTTTTGTGCAGAGGTGGGGGGATGTCCACACAATATGGATCTGGCCCAGCCTCCTTGATCATGAAGACATCTGTGAAAATGACACTTTGGCTGACTGGTTTGAGGAGCAAGGCGGAGACAGACAAGCTTCCTGGTGTCCAGGACAGGGGTTTCAGCCTTGCACGAGGCTTCCTTGCACGAGCCTTCCCCTCCCTTCCTTCCTGAACACCCGTGTCTCCGTGAGGCTTCATCAAAACCTTTCCGAAGAACAAGACAAAAATCACAGTCTGACCTAACTTTAGTCCACAATTTCCCCTCAGTTTCTTTTAACAACTTCCTCATCTCTCATTTTAGAAAATATAATAATAATTCAAAGCAGTTTCTAGCCAAGGCTTTGCTTGATTTAGGATGCTAATGTCCCATTACAAAATCTCAAGAACAAGAGTTTGGTTGGAAAAAAAAAAAGAAAGAGAGAGAGAGGAAAGATTAGGATTTATGAACTGCTTTGATGGTAAAGATCCAGGGCTGGGCAGCATGACAACACATCCCATGTGCAGACGGAGGAAGACAGTCCAGTGTAGCCCTGCCTTCCACATTTCTACCTAGAAGGAACCTGGGGGCAGAAATAAACTGGAGGGTAGAAAGGGGAGAAGTAGGTGACTTTTCTTGAAACTCATGAGTTTAGCAAACTCAGTGTTTTCACCAAGATCAAGCGTTTATTTGGGGTGCTTGAGTACATAAGAGGCAATTCCAAGAGGCGCAAAATATCTGTCCAACCACCCCTGGGAAGCAAACCCAAGCAGGTGCACCGTTCAGTCACCACAAGCCAGGTGAGCTCGCAGTGGGATGAAGGTGGCGGTGGGTCCACGGGTCACCTGCATAGAAGGCTGAGAACAGCAAGAGAGTGGTGTGAAGCAAGCAGAGGGCCCTGGGACAGGACGATGAACCAGACGCACTGGCATCGAGAGGTGTGTAAATGATGTCTGTGACTCACCTAGAAGGTTCACCAGCGGGGGGTAGGCAGCAGGCTGAAGGAGGCCTAGAGTTCTGATGCTAAAAATGGGAAAAATAATATTGGCTCCTTCCATTCTCTTTTAATAAATATTCCCTATATTGCTGGTTTCCCAACTTGAGAAATGAGACTGGTGTTTAAAACCCTGATGGCTTTTTAAAAATGAAAATACAGAGACTTGCTAGGTGGTCCAGAGGTTAAGACCTTGAGCTTCCAGTGCTTGGGGCACAGGTTCGGTCCCCAGTGGTAACTAAGATTGGCACGGCAAAAAAAAAATCAGAATATATAGGTCTGAATATACAGATTACGTATGGAAAATTTACAGAAGAATGCATAGAAAACACATTTCCATTCACCTTACAGATGAAATTTGGGGTGTGTAAACACTGTCTTTGAGTTAATAATTACATGGTCAAAGTGGGGATAGTCAATTTTCACAAGTCATAATGTTATTATTTGGATAAACGAAAGTTTGTAACTTTTGTTTGGAAGCCAGTTTTTAATGAAAGATTGCTGATGGTTATGGCTTTTAGTCTTTATTCACTTCTTGCAGTATAAGAATTTTTTAGAATTTCTGCTCTGTAACCTACAAAGTCTGTTTTCTCCTGCAAATAATTTATCAAACCCCTTATGCTTCAGTTAGTTATCAATAAAATTAAGACAACAGTACTTGTTGTTCAAGGATTCTGTGCGTGTGTGCTAAGTTGCTCTAGTTGTGTCCGACTCTTTGTGACCCCATGACGTGTAGCCCACCAGGCTCCTCTGTCCAAGCCATTCTCCAGGCAAGAGGGCTGCCATGCCCTCCTCCAGGGAAGGATTTTGTGAGGCTTTAATAAATATGCTTGACAAATGCTTAGTAGAACTTCTGGTGACTGATGAAATTGGAGTATCAAACGTATACATTGATAGTGCTAGCTGACTTAACCACCCAAGTTCTTACGGAGTTCAGTTGATAACATTGTATTTGGAATTCTCTAGAAGAAAGAACATTCTAGCCCTTCGTTGAGGACAAAATAAATTCAGAAACTAGTACAGACTCTGAATGAGAGATATGCAAGTGACAAACGATGTACATAAGCTAGGACTGCGAACTGTGTGTGGACTGTAAGTAGAGTCATTAAGAAAAGTGAAGGATATATTTTTAGGAAGTATTGAAACCAAATGATTAAGAGTATAGACTCTTACTATTTGCACATAAAAAACATATATATACGTATATATACATGGGGCTTCCCAGGTGGCGCTAGTGGTAAGGAAGCCACCAGCCAATATAGGAGACAGAAGAGACAGGAGTTTGATCCCTGGGTTGAGAAGATCCCCTGGAGGAGGGCATGGCAATCCACTCCAATATTCTTATTCCTGTTGGAAAATTCCATGGACAGAGGAGCCTGGCAGGCTACAGTCCATAGGGTCGCCCAGAGTCAGACACGACTGAAGCGACTTAGGAGGAACGTATGCATACATACATATGTATAAACAGATAATTTGATGATTCAAATATATATGATGATGGATACATTTTTGAAAATAATTCTATTATTTCCTTTTTCTGTGTCATAAATGAAAGTATGATCCTCTTACCCCACTATTCCCAACATGAGGTTAATTACATTTTTACATTGCCAGACACAAGATTTATTACTACTTTAGGAAACTATCAAAGATCTGAAAACTAGACGGTCCAGTCTATGGCAAACAGCACAGAATATTTTGGATAAAACAGTCTTCTGCTACTTTTTCTATTATTTTACCAGCACATGATGATTCGTTGAATATCTATTCTTAACAGCATTGAGTTTCTAAGAAAAGATTCTGCATGGATCTGTATACAAGCATTATGCTGTTGTTGATCAGTGACTAAGGCATGTCCAACTCTGCGATCCCATGGACTAGAGCCCGCCAGGCTTCCCTGTCCTTCACTGTCTCCAGGAGTATGCCCAAACTCTTGTTCACTGAATTGGTGATGCCATACAACCATCCCGCCCTGTTGCCTCCTTCTCCTCCTGCCTTCAATCTTTCCCAGCATCAATGCACTTATTTTCATTTAACGTTTCACTTGAAATTTCACCCATGATTCTCTTGAAAATCACTAATGTTTCCATAGCTTCTATAAAACACAAGCTGGCAGATAATGACCTCATTGCTTTCTCTGTGTTTCTTTGCTCTCTCCTCCTTTCACTGACATGTGTGTGCACACACAAACATGTGTACACGTGCAAACACATACACACAGCTGTGGGACACTCATTGGCCAAAGAAGTGAAAGAATGTTGTAACCCATTACCAACCCCTTCCTGGGGATCTTTACTGTGCCTAAAATTAGAGAAATCCACACTAAATTTGGAACAGGCTTCTCGTTACAGCTGTAGTCAATGACCGCAGCTGGTGACTTAAAGGGGAAAGAAACATGTTCTGAAGCATTATTGGGCTCCACCATAGAAGCCAGTCTGAACAGAGGCGTCAGCGGCCACCCAGAGTCATTGGCTGGACAACTACCTCCAGTAACTGACACCGATCAGTGTCTCTAAGCATCGCCCTACTGGGGAACAGAAAAGCCCTGGCTGTACACACTTCTCTTTTTTTATTTCTAGCTTCTCTGAAGTACAAAGACCACAAACTCATTCTCTAGGAATAATTTCATCCTTCTTTGGGGAGGGAGACTTTTTTTTATAGGCAAGTATTGTTTCACTCAGTTGCCTCCTGGAGCTCTGATGGACAAATCTGAGTGCTGTGTGAATGAATTCCCTTGTGGGCTGGCATAGAGTGAGTCTGGGTCTGAGAGTAGTCGAGCACTTCTATTGTCCAAACTATCAAAGCACTGGAGGATTCTGGAAGGCCCCCATTTGGCAAAATTGTTCCAAGTCTCAAGTCTCTGCAGCACCTTGCAATTACCTGGCTGAACAGAGTGACACTGTGTTTCCAAATGTCCTTCAGTTGATCAACTCAGTTTTCAAAGCTCTACAAATATAAACATAGGCCACTCTGCTAAAGAGATACACTTTACTATTGTGCTGTGGCAGGAAATTTCTTCAGACAGATGATAATGGTTATAATGTTGTTGTTTAGTTGTTTGTTCATGTCAGACTCTTTAGTGACCCCATGGACTATAGCCTGCCAGGCGCTTCTGTTCATGGGATTCTCCAGGCAAGAATACTGGAGTGGGTTTCCATTTCCTTCTCTAGGGGATCATCCCAAACCAGAGATGGAATCCATGTCTCCTGCCTTAGCACGTGGATTCTTTCCCACTGAGCCACCAGGGAAACCAAGAGATATAATAAATAGGTAGGGGTATTTTTAAAGTAGTCAAATAATCATGTTGCATAAGGAGCAGGCTGTTTCATCTTCACCGGAGTCTCATGCCTGTGCTCAACGTTCATACCTAAGAGGTCGTGGTTTATACCCCGGGAGTCATGGGAATCCCTGGTTCGGTTGAGGATGACACAGCTCCTCTCACATGTGGTTGAACAGCAAGAGAAAAGGAGGACTCATGGCCCAAAGAAACTGGGAAACAGAAAACCCGAGTTCTAGAATCCGGGACTTGTGGCATGTCACTTTAAGCCAGTTAGATTTCAGAATTTCAGCTCTCCACCTGTTGCAGAGGTGTTATCAATCCTGTTCCACCTACCTTACTGCATTGCTGTAAAAACTAAAGGAGACATGTGGTGTGAAGCCACACTGAAATCTATAAATGATTATAGAAACACCATTTAGGGTAATTCACTCACGCTTGCAAAGTTAAGGCATTCATTCATTTGGCAAACTGTCACAGACATCCTGTCGTGTTCCCGGCTGCATGTGGACTGTTGGAAGGATCACCACCTAAGTGATGCCAAGTTCAAAGCCTCTTTGAATGAACCCCAAATCTGCCATTTCTCAGGGCTGAAAGCTGTGCGTCTTAAACATTTCCTCAAGTCAGGCTCCCCACAGGAAAGCTCCATACATACATCTTTTTTTCATATTGTTTTATAACTTCCTTTCTGCTACAGAAAAATAAATTCACAAGTGGGATAGATGATACCCAAAAGCTTGTTAGGTCCTAAGAGAATAGAATAATAAACCCAGAGAGAAAAGAATGGGATGATCAAGAGATTCCTAAATTTCTCGAGGCGCTAAATAAACATAAGCCATCAGAGCACTAAATATTCAAGACATTGTAAGTGCAGATGGGACATGACACACCAACTATAGAAGAAGTCTTAAATATTTAGGACATGCTAAATACACATGAGCACTCAGGATCCATGAGGTCATGACCCACTCACCCTTTGGTGACAATCTGTCCCCAGACTCATCTGCCCCAGAAATACCAATAAATCCCACGGCTGCTCAGCAGCCTGGTTGGCAAACCACAGTCATTGTCCAGGCTTACTCGTCCCTGTGACTTTCCAAGAAAACAGGTGTGTGTCACTGACCCAGGGCACCCTGCTCAAACGTCAGCCCCCACAATCAGCAGGAAAATCAGAAGTGGAGAAAGAGAAGGATCCTGCGGGCATTGCGTGCCCCAGGATTTAGGCAGCTGGGTCCTTCTACCTTGTTTTCATTCTATCCCAGTGAGTGATCCATCATTTTCCCCTTCCTTCTAGCTGTATGTTTGATGGATACGCCATGGTTCTCAAGCATTTTAAGTTCTTCTATGGGGATGACAGAGGATGAGATGTTTGGATGGCATCACCGACTCAATGGACATGAGTTTGAGCAAACTCCAGGAGGTAGTGAAGGACAGGGAAGCCTGGTGTGCTGCGGTCCACGGGGTCACCAAGAGTTGGACACAACTGAGTGGCTGAACAACAACAGTGGTCAGACTGCCCCTCACACACCCGCCGCCCGGCTACTGCAACAGTGTCCCCGGCACTGCTTCTCAGCTGACAGCATCTCTTAAACCGTATCAAATCTTCACTAACACTAACACCTCATGTTAATTGAGCTCTGTTCCAAGCCCTTTAGTTCTAGGATTCCATTAAATTCTCATGAAAAGCCTACGAGGTTGATAGCATAGCTATGCTCCTCATTTTTCAGATGAGGGAGGGAGCTGAGATTCAGAAAGATTAAGCCATTGGCCAAGGTCACACAGCGCGCAGGTGGTGAAGCTGAAATCCAATCTGAGGAGTCTTGCCCCTAGATCCTTGCTTTAACATCCTGTTGAAATCTGTCTGCAGCCTGGCCTTTGGGTCTCACAGTCTCTTCACGCTCTTGCCCCCTTGAACTTGTCAACGGAGCTTGCGTTTTTGGATTCCCTGCTCCTCGGCATATATTGGGTGATAGTGTGAAAAACTGAGGTTATTCCAAAAGAGAGGATCAAGGGACAGTGACGTGTCTGCATCTAGGGCTGGAGTGTGGCTTTACATTAAGTTCTGAGTGACTCGGAGCAGTTCAGCCCTCAAGGAAGGTAGAGAGGGTGCGGCATGCCCTTGGCAAGCCACTGTTTTCTCTGCCGTCCTTCACAATCCAGGGAAACTCAGAGCAGTTCACACGGAAGGGAACTAAACTGTAATATGCAAAGGACTCAGAGGCTTCAGAGGAAATTGCTTATCCTTTTGTGCCCTTTCTAATCCGGCTCCACGAGGCTCCCCCTGGCACTCAGGACACGTGAACACGTTTAATTCACACCCTGTCCAAAGAAGGGGCTTCCCTGGTGGCTCAGCATTAATGAATCCACCTGTCAATGCAAGGAGTTGCAAGAGACGTGGGTTCTTTCCCTGGGTCGGGAAGATCCCCTGGAGGAGGAAATGGCAACCCACTCTTGCATTTTTGTCTGGAGAATTCCATGGACAGAGGAACCTGGCAGGTTACAGTCCATGGGGTCACAAAGAGTCAGACACAGCTCAGCGACTGAGCACACATCCTACAGAGAACCTGGCCCTATTCTAGAGATGAGGAAGTACAGTCTGAGAAACACTGTCACAACCCCGGATGGCCCGGCTCGTAAATCGTAGAAGTGGGTCGTGGACTCAGGGCCCGATGGCAGCAGGACCCATGCTCATCTCATTATATCTCATCCCTGGGATGCCTACACCGATAAGAAGCGCAAAGGGCCACCTTGTCACACTGCTGTCCTGCCCTGTGCTGAGACACGCCCTGACGATGATTCATTCCTGCCTGGGCCCTGCTGCCAGATGAGGCTGAGCCCTGGGAGGTGCAGAGATAAGCAGAAGAGAGCCCGGGAACCATGGGCACGGCTGAAGGCTTGAACGTACCTCTTCTCTGAGCGAGGTCCATTTCTGCACGTTGTGAGCGTTCTCTGCTCCACCTCCAACCCCACCCACCCACAGTCCTTGAGTGTTTGGATCAGCATATCCCGCCATCAGCCTTCAAAGATATCTCCTGGGCCCCATGTGGCCCGCATTCTCAGACATTCCAGAAGTGTAGTGCTTGATGGGTACGTGCCCACACCTAACAGATCACTCAGGCAGCGCTGACCTGCAGAGCAGATCACCCCGAGTGTCATCCACCATCTGTGCTTACCTCTGTGCAAGAGACAAGACATTCACAAGAGGGCAGGGAATTTCCTCCTGATTTATAGACCCCTCATCGCTAGTGGGAACAAGGGGTACCGACTTGCTCTTAAAGCAGGGACAAGTTGCACCTGTTTGTTATTTGAACTGATCAAAGTCATTATCACATTCTAATTCTAGCTATCAACAAATGGGGCAGAGTTGTTTCTGCAGATCATAAAAAAGTCCATAAAATGAGTAAACATTTCCTAAGACTAAAATCGTACAAATTTTGGAGCTTGTCGATTTCTTTAACAAACCCCTTGATGGGAATGCACTGATTAAAATCTAGACCAGTGGACCCCAAAGAATAGGAGAGGGACCCCTGGGGGCTTTGACATTATTGCGAGAGGTCCAAGGATCCATACAGACTTCAAAAAATGATAATAGGCTTTGCACATATATGTGCTATACTTCTCAAGCTTCAGTCAGTTCAGTTACTCAGTCGTGTCCAACTCTTTTCGACCCCATGAATCACAGCACGCCAGGCCTCCTTGTCCATCACCAACTCCTGGAGTTTACTCAAACTCATGTCCATTGAGTCGGTGATGCCATCCAGCCGTCTCATCCTCTGTCGCCCCCTTCTCCTCCTGCCCCCAATCCCTCCCAGCATCAGGGTCTTTTCCAATGAGGCAGCTCTTCGCATGAGGTGGCCAAAATACTGGAGTTTCAGCTTCAGCATCAGTCCTTCCAGTGAACACCCAGGACTGATCTCCTTTAGGATGAACTGGTTGGATCTTCTTGCAGTCCAAGGGACTCTCAAGAGTCTTCTTCAAGTTTATGCTTCTCAAAATGCAAACTGAACAAAATGCAAATCTACATGTAATTGATGATGAATTCATGGAAATTCTCATTCTTAACCATTTATTTAATCAATCAGTTCTGAAAAGGACACTTCCTGTTCTAGGGAAAAATCCCAGGAGAAAAGGCACTGCAAAGGCATCCTCGCATTCTGACCCAGTAAGAGTATCTTTTCCTGGCATCGCACTGTTTGAGTCATTCACAGTGAACCTTTGACATAAATAGTCGGGGTTTCTTCACAGACACAAGTGATTGACATCTGACTCAGTGTGGGAGTTCTTGGCTTTTTTTTTCCTTTTCTTTTCTTTTTTATCAACATGAATCAACACTGTGACACTTTTCCAGTAGGTTCTAGCGGGAGCCCGGAGCAAAGGTCACTTCCTCTTCGGAGCCTTCCTGACTCTGCAGGCCGAGCTGCTGTGTGCTCTCTGCCCCGACGCCCTGCTTCATAATCCCTCTCTGATATCACTTATCACAAAGCACTTTCACCATCTGCTTTCATATCTCTGAAAGACGGGGAGAGGCTGAGACCTCACACCTTGGAGACAGGTAGCTCTTGATGCAGGCGTCTTAGCGTAGAAGCCTTACAGCGTTCATCCCGTAGGCTACACTGACTAATGCTGAGTCATAGGTCATAGTAATAATCAATAACAATTGACTCTCCTCATGGCACTTCCTCGTCATGCTCCCCGTGACATGAGTTAGGGAAATAAGCTAAATAAGGAAGCCAGTAAATGGAAACAGTGACCAGGGGGTGGCCACAGTGTACGGCTGCTGGCGTTGGGAACAAAACCAAGGGAAGATGGTATATGGTTAAAAATACGGTGCAGCAAATAGGGTGAGGAGACCAGAGGCAAGTTAGAAGGGCAGTCATGCTGACCCCAGTGAGTTCTTATAACATCCCTGTCCTGGGGTTGCTCATACCAGTACCGATTTACTTCTCCGAAAAACCCAAAGGGGTATATGTTATTACGGTCCTCATGTTTACAGGCAAGTGAACTTAAACACAGATGTTAACTCACTTGCCCCAAATCCCTTTCATTTAGCCAGGAGCAGAGAGGGACCCACATCCGGATGAACTTGGCCTTTGAAACACACTAGGAGCCATCACAGGGGAGGACGTGGACCTCTCTAACATCCTCCACCTGCCCCAGCACCTAACATGCCCTCCTCAGTCTGAGATAGAGTCAGAACCGGGGGAGAGCAGAGAATCATTTGGGGGAGCACTTGTTCTGAGATGAATCACTAAGTAGTTTTATATCTTTGTGACAAACCCTGTTAGGAAGGTGCTATTTTTAGCCCCTATTTAAAATTAAGAGAGCACGGACACAGCGGCATTTACTAATTTGCCCAAGATGACACAAGAAGGAAGTGATGGAACCATTTATGAGCAAGGACTATCTTATTTATCTTTATTACATAGCACGATAACACGACGTCTGACTTAAGATAGGTGTTCAATACAGCATTTTGTAAATTAATTAGGTAATTAATTTCAAGGGCAGATGTGTCCTCTAACTAGAGAGTTCATCAAGACAGGGAAAATAGAGAAGGAGAAGGTAAAGATTTCACCCTCCTTCCCTCTCTGTCTCTTCCTGTCTCTCCTCTCCTTTCTTTGAAAAGTATGTATTGAGCATCCACTATGTTTCAAAATCTCCAACCAAAAGTCTAATAAAATGGGACTCCTTAAGCCCCCTTAAGTTTATAGTAAAATGGGGACAGAAATGTACAATCAAACAATTGAAATGCAAAGATGCCATGGCTACATAGAGGTGTCCGTGGGTGGTGACACTTTAGGGAATACCGAAGGATGGAGCTCAGGGTTTATAAGGATGAGCCACCAATTCTCCTTGCTTAACCCTGGAACAAACTTTTCTCTTCCCCCGGCTCCCCCAGGAAAAAAAAAAACAAAGAAAAACTGAATGATGAGTAAAAATTGGAAGGACAAAGAAATGAGGGGAGGGGTCATTTCACATGGAGACAACAAAACAGTTACGAGGGAAAAACTTGTATGATACAAAAAACCCAAAGTCCTCCAATATGATTGGAAGTGAATGAGGAATGTGATAGACTCATGGGACCACGATCCAGGGAGAGGCTCCTGAACTAAGCCAAGGAACTGGAGCTCATCTCGAGAGCTATCAAGAGCCCTGGATGCCTTTAATCAGAAGACTGTCATAAATAAGCAAATTTGAATTTTAAAAAATCTCCCTGGCAGACATATTTAAAAAAAAAAAAAGAGTTGGGACAGGAAGTGGAGGGAGAGGAGGTGGGCATGGGAGAAAGCCAGCTAAGTGGGTGCTCATAGGTATAAACGGGTTTCTTCCAAAAGGATGTGCTAAAACGGTCATGCCACACTCACGATGCCATATCCCAATATTATTTTTCCAACTTCTTTTGCATATATTTCTTTTTTTTTTTCCTTCTAAAGCAGAGGAGGAATCATCTGGGCCCTTCTTTTCTTGAGAGCTCCCTGGGGAATGCCAACCCTCTCCTGGAACTGGCGCTCAGTCTTAACCAGAACACACATCAGCCAGATGCCTTCCTGTTTAATCTTTGCAGACACGATTTCGCGAAAGGAGGAGCTTAAGTAATTCTATCCCCATCTCCAGAATAATAAAGCGGGAGGAAATCGCAGCCCCCAAATTCGCCATTAATATTTAATGCTGCACAAGCTGTGGTCACTCCTCCTGAACAATGTTCTTTTGTTATCATTAGCTACTCCCAGGTGGCGCTAGTGGTGAAGAATCCACCTGCCACCCAGGAGACCTGGGTTCAGTCCCTGGGTCCGGAAGCTCCCCTGGTGGAGGAAATGGCAGCCCACTCCAGTATTCTTGCCTGAAGAATCTCACATACAGAGGAGCCCGATGGGTGGGTCACAAAGAGTCCGACACCACTGAAGCAATTTATCATGCACACGTGTTATCACATAGACTTGGCCCCATTTGAAAGGTGTTGGGTAATATGACCCACGATGAACTCCATTCCCCATTTTCCACACCCCAGTGTCATGGAGCCCAGAGGTCACTGTCAGCATTTGGGTGGAGACTCATCTATGCCTAGAAGCCCTGTGTTTAATCCAGTAGGTTCTGCTCAGCTCTAAAAATTGGAAGATTCAACAATGAAAAAAAAAAACAACTAGATAGTCCCAAGTGATATTTATTCACCTCTGACAGAAATCCCCAAACTTTTCAATCCTTGTTATCACTGCAATACATGATGGTTCTTCCAAAAATGGGAATCGCACAAGGAGCAGGCAAAGTGATGTCCTCACCGTCTTCGGGTGGACCTGAACTAAGCTCCCAGAAGCCATGATGTCTGTCCTGATGGAGACCGACTCCAGATTCCCAAGCCTTGTGCCTCGGAGGGAGAGTTCACCCAGGCTGCCTGCAACTCTTTATTCTTACACCATTCTGCAGTATGGTATTAGAATTGCTTAAAACTACAATTACTTCTCCTCGTTAATAGAAGCTCTCTCTTTCCCTTTCTTCCTCATTTGAGAGATACTGTGAATGCCAGCCATCACTATGCCTCATTCATGTTTTTCTAGTTGGTGTCATTTAGCTGCTAAGTCCTGTCTGACCTTTTGTAACCCCATGGACTACAGCAGGCCAGGTTCCTTTTTGTTCACGGGATTTTCCAGGCAAGAATACTGAACTGGGTAGCCACTTCCTCCTCCAGAGGATCTTCCAGACCCAGGGATCAAACCCACATCTCCTGTGTGCCCTGCATTGGCAGACAGATTCTTGACCACTGAGCCACCAAGAAAGTCCATATTTTCCTAGTATCTGGTTGCAAACTTTCAACCTGATAGATTTGTTGCCCCGTGCAAAGCATGAAGTTAACAAGTTTGCTTCCTCCTCTTCCTCCTTCTCCCCACAGACACACAAGCAACACTTGTGTGTGTGGAGGCGTGCGTGTGGGCCCACATGCACCAGAGACAGAACAATTTTTGTTTGTGCGTTTGTTCTGCACCATCAAGAAAGCATGATTTGTGAACCATTCTTGGGGGTCACTTAGTCTTTGGTAGGTTGTAAAGGTTTTAGGGGAACTTACATCATTTGACTCTCATCTCTGCCTTGTAAACTAGGTATCAGCTCATTTTCTGCAAGCGTGGAGGCTTGTGCTGCGCAGAGACTATCACACAGTTAAGGGAATTGATATGACACGTTCAGCAGCTGAGTGATAAGTCTTGGACGGGGACTTGGCATGTCTTGTTTTCCTGTTCTATCATGCACAGCAGACTTTTTCGATACCCTTTTAAGTAGCTCTGACACATCTTTGGGGATCTTCCGCAGCTCTCTCTGTGTTCTTTGAGCCTCTTTATTCCTCTCCTTACATAGCCAGCCCTGTTCTTTGTAGATCATTTTGCATCAGGGAAATGTTCTTTATTTCCTCTTTTCCGTGATCTTCTCATGTAGCATACACTCAGATACCTATACTTTTCTCTTCTTCCTTTGTTGAGCATAATGTCAAATTAAAAAAAAAAATTGTCAGGCACTGCTCCTATATTCAGGGGCTGCCCAGGTGTCAGGGTGGTAGAGAATCTGCCTGCCAGGAGACACAAGGAGATGCAAGTTCGATCCCTGAGTCAGGAAGATCTCTTAGAGAAGGGCATGGCAACCCACTCCAGTATTCTTGCCTGGAAAACCCCATGGACAGAGGAGCCTTTTGGGCTACAGTCCACGGGGTTGCAAAGAGCCAGACATGACTGAGTGAGCACACAGGCACATGTTCTTACACTCCTCCAGGGAGTGAGTGATGACTCCCTTTCTTGTATTTGGTGCACCCGAACTTGTAAAAGGAATTGCATTTTCTCATAAGAGATGACTCTATTATTCCAATGTTTTGAGTGGGATAGCCCAGGACTGATACTGTGTTTCTTGCTTGGCCTATTTTTGTGTTTTGTTTTTTTTTTCTTTTTCCCCATGAATGCACCTTTTTTTTTTTTTTCAGTTACTCAGTGCACTGTCTAAGGCTGATATGCCAGTGTTGGCTTCCAATCACCTTGAGTCTCATAACTTGGCGTGGAATGCTCACATGCAAATGATCTTCACAGGGATACCAATTACTAGAGCCTTTTTCTACTCTGCTCCACGCTGGTTTCACTCAAAAAACAAAGAGATTTAACACAAAGACCCCCTGTGGCAGAGAAGATGCCAACCCTCAAATTATAATAATCTTGTCTACATTTTGATACCGGTTTGCTAGGAAAAGCCCTTTTGGGCGATGCTTCTGGCAGAGCAGTAACACAATAATTTGTAGCAGACAGCATGCCACGTAAGACAGGAGGAGCATGCCTGAGAAACAAATAACCAGATTAAGGAAGAATGCAGGAGTCCTTTAAAACCAAATATCTAAATGTCACCTAGAAGCGTCAGACGAAATTCAGGGAGCACAGACTTACAAGGAATTTTTTATGTCAAGAAGCAGCTTTCAAATTTAAACAGCTAGGGGATTAATAAGATCTGGAACAAGTTGTGACTCTATTCATATAGATTTGAACTGACAGTTCTCTAAGGCAGGGAGAGAAAGTTCTGGAAAGGCGGTCCTGAGCAGATGCAGCTCCATCTTAAGGCAAATGATTCCATTCATTCTGGTTCTTTTGGCCAATTAAAATGATTCTTTTTTTTTTTTTAGGTATTTAATGTTTAGAAAGAATGGTGGCAAGGTCTTAATTATTTAACTGTAACAATTTTTTTTTTTCTTTTTTCTCATTCAGAGCAATGGTTCTCAACCTAGCGTGATATTGTACCCCTTTCCCAGGGGACACGGCAAATGTCTGGAGATGCTTGTGGTTGTTACAACTGGGAAGGGAGGACGGTTGGGATCTAATGAGGAGAGACCAGAGAGGCTGCTAAACATCCCGCAATGCACAGCACAGCCCTCACAATAAAGCATTATCCGGGTCAAAATGCCGATAGCGCCAAGACTCATAAACCCTCCTTTAGACCGACAGAATATACAACTATGTTATTTTAAACCTTATGATAGATAAGGACAAAAACATAAGTTATTAACCAAAAACATACACTGAAGTTTCAGATGCTTATTCTATAAAAGTCATGAGCGCTGTTTCCTATTTCTATAGCTCTCCAGCTGATGTTTATTTCAATCAATTTGAGAAAGAAATAGCATTTTGTGTGATACAGAGAAATTTTTATGAGGCAGAGTTTTCACTCACCAAACAAGCCTAAAGCAAAATTAATATTTAAGATAAGCTTTATTTCTTTATTGATTTTTAAATAACTTTTATGTTCATCAGAATTAAAAACTGAATAATGTATATAACTGTTGATTTTTTCTAAATGATAATGACACATAGTTATTCATTTACTTTAGTCAATCCATAACTCCATGATTTTGAGAGAATACAAAAGGAATAGATATATATTCCTAGTGAGAACTTTGAAAATAAAGCCTAAGGCATTGAAAAGAATGAATTCCAAATTATCCCGTCTTCATATTTAAAAGCACTTTCTTATCTCAGTAATCAGTAATGGCCATAAATCTTTGTTTGGTGATGAAAATGTCTGTTCTCTTTTTAGTTGTTAAAAATCTCTAAATTGGTTACTTGCTAACCATGGTTTTCATGTCTTTCACTGTTAAATGGATGGAACAATGTGGGTATTGACGTTTCTAAATTATACCGGATCCGGTTTCAGAAAGGGTAATATTGCATGTTAGAAAGCGTATTGTGTCCTGTTGAAATCAGTCACAATATGATGCCATGATACTGTGATTCTCCCGAAAGGCTGGGGCCCTTGTGGCCTTGGCCCCTCCATAGTGGGGTACTGGATGCTGAGAAAGTCCCCGCTGGGGCCCAGGTGACCTCAGAGGAATTTGCAATGGGTGTTCACCCATGTGGGCAAAGAGCCTGCTTCCATCTTGTTTAACTTTTAACACCATGACTTTCCAGGGCAGCTCCTTCGGTTTTCCCTGAGGAGGATTTATGGGTTGTTGCTTAAGTCGTGTCTGACTCTTTGTGACCCCATGGACTAAAGCACACCAGTCTCCCCCATTCTTCACTACCTCCAGGACGTTGCTCAAATTCATGCCCACTGAGTCAGGGATGCTATCTAACCATCTCTTCCTCTGCTGCCCCCTTTTTCTCTTGCCCTCAATCTTTCCCAGCATCAGGGGCTTTTCCAATGAGTTGACTCTGCATCAGGTGGCCAAAGTACTGGAACTCCAGCTTCAGCTTCAGTCCTTTCAATGAATATTCAGGGTTGATTTCCTTTAGGACTGGTTTGAACTCTTTGCAGTCCAAGGGACTCTCAAGAGTCTTCTCCAGTAGAGATATTTTAAAAACTGCTTCTCATACAATGTCCTGTCTAAAATGCTTTCACAAGAGCGGACAGCGCCCCAGTGAGGGCCACGTCACAGCGCTCTTTGACGTGAACCCTGAGCACGGGACAGTGGGAACAAGCTTTCCAGTCTCTGTTTCCCTGGAAAGGCAACCGCACGCTCGGTGCTGCAGTCCAGTGGTGCTCTTCAGCTCATGGGGAAGCAGAAGGGATCTTAAGCTCCATCGGGGGTACCTTCTCCAGATCCTCTTACCCTTTTCCTCTCCCTTTATGTGGTCATTTCCTTTGCTTCACTCTCTACATCAAAGTCCTTACTTTTACATTCTCCAAAACCACTTATAAAAAGCCAAGTTTCCAAAGAGTCCTCCCTGAAAATCACTACAGGGGTGGACACCTCCTGAAAACGGCCTGAAAAGAGCACGATGCGGGTGACCGGGACCTCTCCAGGGTCACCGGCTCCATCACCCTCACCACTAACACCAACCACTGTCAGATCCAGGAGCACCCCGCACCATGCTGGCTTAGAAGGAGGTCATGCCATGCCCTCCGGAACCCCCACTGATGGCCTGGCTCACTCCCCTCCCCAGGACCCAGCATTGGCCTGGGACCCCACAGTTTCTGCTTAGGCTTCTGGCTGCCCCAGTGCCCTTGAAGAACTCCTCTCTCCCCTACGCTTCCAGAGACAAAGCAAGATCTATGAAGCCTAGTCCAACAGACAGCACGCTGTCACTGAATGAAGGAAACGCAACTGAATGGATAACTGCTGAAGCTTCAACTTCTAAAGGAAGTTTCAAAATCAACCAGGGGAAGCTAATTATGGAGGAGCAAAGAGGTGAAAGTGATGTTATGGACTAAATAAACATGTGTTCAGCCTTGTCCAACTCTTGCAATCCCATAGACTGTAGCTCCCCAGGGTCCTCTATTCATGGGATTTTTCCATGAATACTGGAGTGGGTTGCCATTTTCCATTCAAGGGGATCTTCCTGACCCAGAGATTGAACCTGAACTTCTTATGTCTTCTGCATTAGCAGACAGATTCTTTACCACTGAGCCACCTCGGAAGCCTATGTTCCCCAAACTTTTATGTTAGAATCTTAAGCCCCAGTTTGACTGTATTCGGAGAAGGGACCTTGAAGGGGGTAACTAGATTATTTGGATACACTCTCAGGTGGCTCAGACGGTAAAGTGTTTGCCTACAATGTGGGAGATCCAGGTTCAATCCCTGGGTCGGGAAGATCTCCTGAAGAAGGAAATGGCAATCCACTCTAGTATTCTTGCCTGGAAAATCCCATGGATGGAGGAGCCTGGTAGGCTACAGTCCATGGGGTCACAAAGAGTCCAACTGAGCGACTTCACTTTCTTTCTTTGTTTTCTTAGGCTAAATGAGGTCACAAGGGTGGAGCCCTGATCCAGTAGGATTGGTGGCCTTATGAGAACAGGAAGAGATCTCAGGAATGTGCACACACACAGAGGAAAAGCCATGAGAAGACACACTGAAAATGTGATCGTTCCTAACCAAGCAGAGATATGCCAGGAGAAACCCACCCTGCCCTTCTGACACCTCAGTCTCAGATTTCAAGAAGAACTAACTTTTCAAACGGAACTTCCTTTGTTTACAAAACAACAGCTCATGCAGTCTGTGGTCTTCCCAGCAGCCCAAAGACCCTAATCCTATGTGCCAGTGTGGCGTGAGGCTCTTAGCATCTGATCACCTTTCAAGATACATGGTGTCTTTTTAGATGGTTTGTTAGCAAAATAAATCATTGAAACAATTTCGTGTGGACTCCTTGATTCAGCTCATTTTCTTCCTGTGTCTCAGATCTATTTAAAAGAAAAATGATCTATAAGTTATGTCTGATTTCTACAACTTAAAATCATTGACATGCTAGACTGATGCTCAGACTTTGTGGGGCAGCAGATAATCATTGAATTAAAGCATAAATGCCTTCAAGGTGTTAGAATAAAATTCTTAGCTGGGATCATTAGAAATCTTGGGCTACTCTTTCGCAGTGCCAAGAGTGTGTGTTTCAGTCACCAATAAATTGATAGCTTAGCTGCATCATCCTTCTTTGGCAGGCTTGTGGTATTTTGACATGATCTTTCTGTGGGCTCTGAGATACTTCTGAGAGACTTTTCATCACTCCATACTTCACACCCTATTATTAATTGTTATTCATTTTCTGGCTTGTCCGTGACTACACATTTGGAGAAAGTAGGGGCTATATTGTTCCATTCCCTCATCTCTACAGTGACTGGAGATGCTTCAAACCTTCCAGGCTTAAATGAAGTCATGGATGTATGCACGGCACTTAGCACCACACCTGGCAGGCTCTGAGGACGAGACAGATGCTCTGCGCCATCTGCTCTCTTATCGTTATTGTAATCATTACACCATCCCTCTTTTTACAGCTTCGCCAATCACAGTGCCTGGCCCATGATAGTGCCTGGGTGTTTGTGGCATGAATGAATGAAAATCATTCAGATATAGATATGGGAAGTCAGTCCTCCATGGACCCTAGACCCTCTGAGCACAGGGAATGCTTTTGTATATTTTTGATCTTGTTCTTCGCCAGACTATCTCAATCAACATTGGTCAGAGTTCACTGAACTCTGGGTGTTCAGTGGGTGTACGGAGGTGGAGGAAAGACTGCTACCCAAGAAGTACTCAAAATTTTCCTGAGCCAATTCCTTCCCAAATTAAGGGCAATCCATTTAGACTTCTTCTTCTATGTGTGCACACATGCTGAGTCACTTCAGTCGTGTCCGACTCTCAGCGACTCTAAGGACCATCGCCCTCTGTCCATAGGATCCCCCAGGCAACAGTGCTGAGTGGTTGCCATGCCCTCCTCCAGGGGATCTTCACAGCCCAGGGATCGAACCCACATCTCTTGCGTCTCCTGCATTTGCAGGCAGGTTCTTTACCGCTAGTGCTACCTGAGAAGCCCAGTATTCCTCTATGCAGCTTTATAGATAAGCTACTTCTGGGTTCCCAGGAGGTTTCTGCTATAGTAACCTCAGTTCAAACTGTCTAGCTCTTTACTCTGTTGATCAAAGAATAGGTATACGGCAAACGTCAGTTGGAATCTATCTTCTTATATTTTCTTATTTATTTTAGCATGTCTCACGAGTTATACTTCTCTGAATTCACCAAATGTATGTTGATCTGTTAAATGTTCATTCTTGAACCTTTAACAGGCTGTTCTTTTAAACATCTTCAGTCATTTTTAAAAAGTAATTTTGCAGTTTTGATGTGATGTCTGACAAAATATGCAGTGTTGCTGCCGTTCAGTCTCTAAGTCATATCTGACCCTGCGACCCCGTGAGCTGCAGCACACGGGCTTCCCTATCCTCTACTATCTTCCAGAGTTTGCTCCGGTTCAAGCCCATTGAGTCAGATGCTATCTAACCATCTCACCCCCTGCCACCCTCTACAATATTAACTTAAAATGTTAGCTAGTTATTCAATATCATATTGCATTTATTTATATACCATCTAATACTATTCATAAAATTTAATGGCAAACTTCATCTTTCTCCATCTAACAATGACATACACACTTCTACTTACTGTTAAATAATTATATGAAAAATAATGTGTTTTTCTCAAGAACTCAACACCAAAATTACATATTGTATCATTTTTCGTTTGGGTACTGAAAGCATGCACATGCGTGCATTTTAAATTGTAGACTGAAATTTAACTATAATTATAACATCAAATATGTTTTCATAAACGGATGCTTGTAATCCTTTTTCTGAAAAAAAAAATGGGTGTATTTTTATAGTTTTTGTGTGCTGTTTCTAAATTAGGGGATGGGAGTTTTCAGACTGCTCTTTGAAAGCTCTTTTCTAAAAATAATACGCTGAGGACATAGAAAGGCTTTATTCTCAACAAATGAAAAGACAATTTGGATATAATCATCACAACATTTTTCTTTTTCCAACATTTGTTTTTGAAAATCCTGGAGACACCCTGAGATGCCATATAAGAATTTGGATTAGATGAATGCAAACTATTGATCTGCTGATCCGTTCCTCCTGAGCCTAACTTGCAGAACTAGTATCACTTTTGTGCACTCCAGGACTTGCTGTATTCACTCATCCTTGTCTAACAATAACACGTGCAGAATAAAGATTGTGCCCGTATGTATCAGCAACCTTCAGCTGTGTGCTTGATTCATTGTTATAACCATCTCCCTGCCACCAGGAAAGAGCGGTTCTTAAATAACTCACTCTAAACAGCAACAAAAAATAAAGCTGCAAATCATTATTTCATTCACCTTTTTACAAAGCAGACTTTGAGATTAAAAGCATTGCTGTCTTTGGTAAGGAAAACCCTTGGGAGATTGTGACTCATCAACTGTGAACACCTCCCAGACCATCCTTGCTTTCTCTCTGAATCAGGCCTATGTTACAAGGACTCGCAAAAGTTGACTGACATTTAAAGTGGATAGAAGGAAGACAGCTGTCCGAATTCTAATTCCAAAAGGAAGAAAAGAGATATATGAGATAGAGGATTACAGAGAACAAACGCAGTAATAATTTTTATTCTGTGAGTCAGTCTTCTGTCTGATCCATCTTGTTTCCCAAGTGCTATAACCACTTTACAAAGATATGAAGATAAAATTGTGAATGGTCTTTAGAAATATTAACACTATGTCTATTCTTTGTGTGTGTATGGTGGGGGAAATGTGTGAAGATCACAAGAGCACCATACTTCATTCCTAAAGCAACAAGTTCTTAGGACTAAAATGCCAGTCTGTCTGATAGAATCCACACGAAATAAGGACCTGAAATAAATTTCAACTCCATCTTCCCCTGGGCCACTATTAACTTCTATCTTAAAGCTTACTTTCTTGTGGTACTTTGGCCAGCTCCACTGGGTACCCTACACCTTCAAAATTCGATTAACCTAATTTTCATCTTTGCTTAATCCAGATCTTCAAGTTCACTCACTGGCTCTTTCCACTCATCACAACTTCTGTATTTTCCCTTTAGTACCAGTTCAGTGTTTCTCCCATTCAGCCCTGAGTACTTCTCACCATACATTTCCTGCTGGTCTTGGTTCAGTCTGCTATGGAATAAAGACTTTTCTTGTAGTTAATTTCAGCAGCCCCAATTCTGGGTTTTCATAGAAGTTGAAGCCCACATAAATTTTTGAAGCACCATATTTTCAATCCTTATAACTGACTATAAAGTTCAGCTCCTAAAATAGCTTTTGCCTTATGCAATATGTGGTGATTCAAATGTAGCCATTCATTGAAGCATATTCTTACCAGATTTATCTCCGCATTTAAAATGCTTCCTTCATTTTATCATGACTCTGCTCACAATGCAATTCTCTGAACTTCAAAGCCCTCCAGCTACCAGTTCTGGAGAAGGAAATGGCAATCCATACCAGCATTCTTGCCTGGGAAATCCCATGGGCAGAGAGGAGCCTGGTGGGCTACAGTCCACGGGGGTTACAAAGAGTCAGACGTGACAGAGCAACTCACATTTTCACTTTTCTTCCTCTCAATTACTTACTCTCTCGATGCCTCATTAACAAGAAGTCTAATGGTGACGTTGTTTTCCAATTTATTTATTCATTTATTTTTTATTGAAGCATAGTTAATGTACAGTGTTCTGTTAGTTTCCAGTGCATAGCAAAGTGATCAGTTATACATAGATAGACATATATTGACTACATATGTATACATACATCGATATTCTTTTCTGTCATAGGTGATGACCAGATACTAAGTATTCTTCCTTATGCCATGCAGTAGGACCTTGTTGGTTATTTTATATCTAGTGGTGTGTGTTGGTCTCTCAGTTGTGTCCAACTCTTTGCGATCCCTTGGACTGTAGCCTCTGTCCACGGGGATTCTCCAGGCAAGAATCCCAGAGTGGGTTGCCATGCCCTCCTCCAGGGAATATTCCTGACCCAGGAAAAGAACTTGGAAAGCCTGCATTGCAGGCAGATTCTTGCCTGTCTGAGCCACCAGAGAAGTATATATCGTGGTCAGTCCCAAACTCCTGATGTATTCCTCCCCCACGCTTCCCCTCTGGTAACCATAAATTTATTTTCTATATCTATGAGTCTATTTCCGTTTTGTAAATAAGTGCACTTGTACCAGATTGTGAATGTTGATCGCATGTGGAAAGTACCCCAATTGGAGCACATGAGCGGCACGCTGCCCTTGTGAAGATCCGGGCTGTTGCCCCTGTGAAGGGCAGTTTGCAAACCCAGGGCCCAGTGCAGAGGAATCTCAAGTCTTTTAAGCCCCAGCTGTGGTTCTTATTCCTTATGATCTTTACCTTCTATGCCATCTCGGCATTCAACAGTCTCTCTCCTTGTACCACTGCAAATGAGAAAAATAAGCATGCAGCTCCAGCAAAACCGTACTGCAAACACATTCCAGACTTTCCTTGCATATGATGGCTTGTTATTACATCACATTCTCTAGGTAAAAATCTCCGTTTATCACAGGGACCTCCTGCTGATCCAGCATTGAAGCGTCCACAGCCGTTGCTTCTGCCTTGAAGTGGATACGCTCAGATGGGTGTGAGTCGTGTTCATGGGGAGCTACATGAAGGGGAAGCTGGGAAGCAGGACTGTCGTCCTGTCTCTCATTTCAACTCAAAGGCCACATTTTCACTTCTTTATCAGGAAGCATGCAGCTTACCCCTGGCAGTGAACCAACTTTGGCGGCCCTAAGTCCCCACGGGATTCCTGCGGATAACATCAAACAGGACAAGTAGAGCAAAAAGCTAGGGTGGAATTGAATGTATCTTGGGGAAGCAAAACCTTAAATAGGATCAGAGGTTTTTACGAATGTGGTAAATAATGTAAACATAGCTGGTTTGGAGGAGTTTAATAAAATATGTATAAAACAGGGATAGATGAAATAAAATTAGGCTGAGCTTAGCTAGTAAAACTCAGTTTTGGTCTCTCAAACAGGTGACTTGGTATTATTACTTTGTTTTCTTGATTAATTTTTATTGGCGTATAGCTGCTTTACTATTGGAGAGGAAATGGCAACCCACTCCAGTATTCTCGCCTGGAAAATTCCATGGACAGAGGAACTTGGTGGGTTACAGTCCATGTAGAGTCCAACTCTTTACAGTTGCAAAGAGTCAGACATGACTGAGTGACTAACTTTCTTTCTTTTCTTTTTGCTTTACTATATTGTGTCAGTTTTTACTCTACAGCAAAGTGAATCAGTCATACGTGTACATATATCCCCTCTTTTCTGGATCTCCTTCCCAATGTAATATTGCTCAAAAGGAACTAAATTAAGTAATTTGTAGAGATGTGACTGGACCTAGAGACTGTCATATGGAATGAAGTAAGCCAGAAAAACAAATATAGCATGAAATTAAAAGATGCTTGCTCCTTGAAAGAAAAGTTATGACTAACCTAGACAGCATATTAAAAAGCAGAGACATTACTTTGCCGACAAAGGTCCATCTAGTCAAGGCGATGGTTTTTCTAGTAGTCATGTATGGATGTGAGAGTTGGACTATAAAGAAAGCTGAGTACCAAAAGATTGGTGCTTTTGAACTGTGGTGTTGGAGAAGACTCTTGAGAGTCCCTTGGACTACAAGGAGATCCAACCAGTCCATCCTAAAGGAAATCAGTCCGGGATATTCATTGGAAGGAATGATGCTGAAGCTGAAGCTCCAATTCTGTGGCCACCTGATGTGAAGAACTGACTCATTTGAAAAGACCCTGATGCTGGGAAAGATTGAAGGCGGGAGGAGAAGGGGATGACAGAGGATGAGATGGTTGGATGGCATCACTGACTCAATGGACATGAGTTTGAGTAAACTCCAGGAATTGGTGATGGACAGGGAGGCTGGCATGCTGCAGTCCATGGGGTCGCAAAGCGTCAGACACAATTGAGCGACTGAATGGAACTGAACTGACTGAATGCATCTATGTGGAATCTAGAAAAAAAAAATGGCATAGATGACCTCATTTGCAAAACAGAAGTATAGAGGCACATGTAGAGAACAAACATATGGATACGAGGGGGAAGTAGGGATGGGAGAAAAAATGGGAGATTGGGATTAACACATATGCATAATATGTGTCATTTTAAAATCCAAAACGTGGGGGCAATGTCAAGTGTTTGAGAAAGTGAAGATTCTGAGTGAAGAGCAGGTAGAGGGAGAGAGGGATGGGGGTAGAGTTCTTCGAAAGCAAACTCACATTGGGAGGCCAACACGGAGGTGAATGCTGTGGACCAGGCCAGGGGAGCAGTAACAGACAGCGACGTCTCCAGCTACACTCACCGAGAAGGCCAGACCTTTTGGGGGACAGCTGTTGTGCTTGCAAGCTGATCGCTGAACCCAAGCAACCTGCTGCAATGAACCAGCCTCAAGCCCCTCACCCTCCAACCTTCATGTCCCCTTGATGCTGAAAATCCCTCTAACAGAAGTCTGTCTGAGATCACCCAATAGTACTAAGGTCTAAAGTGCCTCAAGGGTAACTCTTGCAAAATTCACAATCAGACAAAATTAAGTAAATCAGATTTAAGGTTTTCGGATGATCCCAGAACCTGGGAACCCAAAAATAAGTAAAAGAGGAGAAGAAGGGTAAAGGACCTCACTGTAGGAAGTTTGAATTTATCGAGTTTTCTTATTTGGGGGAACTTATGTAACCTGGTCAGCCAAGAAATAAGAGCAAGGGTTTCATTTCTTCATTAAGAACCCATTTAGTGAGCACCTACTATGTGCCGGATCTCCTGCTAAAGCCCTGGGCCTGTACTAAAGGACACAAAATAAACATCCCCCATCGAATGAGAAGGTCACCTTGACACACAGACCTGTAACTATTAAAACTTCTGAAATCCCATTGGTAACATGCCCTGAATGCACACAGGATGGGACTTCTCTGGGGAGTAGACTGTGGATCTGTCTCCATCTTCGCTTCTGCTGAGATTACTGCCACTGGTTCCCATCACCACCACTTCCTACTCCAGTAACAATGAATAGAGTCACCAAATACACACAAGCTGTTCAAAAGATGCTCAGCATTCGTCTTTCTTATTCTTCAAGATCCTGGTCCAAGGCCACTTGCTGGGAGAAGCCTCCCTCAGATTGCTCTCAGAAGATGCGTGTGGTACCCGAGGGCTGAGTTTGGGCCGCTCTGGGTACCAGCTGTGTTTGTAGTTAAAGGGCCTCTGTACAGCAATGATGCTCAGCATGACACCATGACTGTGCTAACCAGCGTCAGGTCAGCTGGGTTGACCAGTTAGTTGTTCAGTAGCTAAGTAGTATCTGACTCTTGGCAAGTCCATGGACTGTAGCACGCCAGGCTCCCCTGTCCTTCACTATCTCCTGGAGTTTGCTAAAATGATGACTAGTTTAGTCCTTAGTTTATTCTACTGTTGATAATGGTCCCTCACTGTCATCCCTCAGTAAGATTCTGTGGCATTCTTCATAGCATTCACTCTTTTATTACTTATTTCATAAAAAAGAAGGCCAATGTTGTTGCATTTTCAAAGGAGGTCCCCATTTAAAAAGAAAAAAGAAAGCCCTCTCCTCCACATTCTAAAAAGCTGAGGAATAAATTGAAGAAAAACAATCAAGTATGAAGGTAAAAATAGATTTGGAGAGACTGGCTATAACCCTAAGCACCAAATGGACTTGCTAATCCTGAACCCCCAACATAGGCAGCACTGAACTTGGGCAGACCTCAAGTCGTGGCCAGGTGGGCATGAATAGGAGCTCTATGTTTCTTTTGAAATTCTGATGTGATCTTTGACTGAAAAAAAAAAAAAATAGAATCTTGGAAAACTGTGGATCTAAAATAGCCTGTAAAGCTTTTAGCTTTACAACAGTCTGTCACCAGTGCAGGACCCCCAGTGATAAATTATCATTTCTTCTCCCCAAAGAGAACTTATTCTACAGATCTAGTGGAGGAAATTGCTGTATGATGTTTTACATTGTGTGGGAGTGCTTCTTATTATTTTTAGAAATTTTCTATGTCTTTGAACTGAGGATGAAAATTGTATTTTGCCTTGAAGATGTTTCAGCAATAACCACAGAATTCAAAAGTCAACTGTCACTTGTTTATTTCTTGTTATAAAAGTGTGACAAAATCTAATTTCCCATATTGGGGTGTGTATGATAGCTAAACTTTTTCCTTGACATATGTAGTAGTTTATAATTTCACAAAAAAAAGTACTTTTGTAGGACTCACATAGTTGCAATATTTTATTAAATTTTAATTTAGCTTCAGAGTGTATCAATTGTGTATCCAGATAACTTTAGGAAGTAAGGAAGCATCTTACATATTTCTTTGCATGAAAGATCACAGCCATTTTGATATATTGAATCAGTTCTTATTGACCAACCCAGATACACTGGTGTGGACGACAGACCCTTAACATATCAGATCAGATTACCTCTAATTTCTTCCATGTCATGCTTGAGTAAAATACAGAAATGTTTTGCTTTAAAGGACACATTATGGCAAATCAGAAATCTTTTCAAAACTGGCTGCCCAATAGCAAATTTGAATAATACGGATGAGAGGCTCAACCACTTTAACCTTTTGAATTCCTCCGCTGAACAAAGAATTTTATGCCAACAGGATATGATTAACCATTTACTAAATTTATAATCATAAAGTGACTCATGTGAGGCTGAGAGCATGAATTTTGATAGAAGAAAGCCACAGTGTAGTGGATGGATGTAATGACAGGAAATTTACTGATAAAATTAATAAAGCCCTGGCCACATACAGTCATGACTGAGTCATTTGGTTATTATCTGATGATTACCTTGAGAGTTCGCTTTTTTCAGGAGTCTAAGCTTCTGATCGAGACAATAATAAAATAAGGAAATTCTCCCTTGTGATTGATGGAAAGTCACATGGGTGTGCCTACCACGTTTATATGGTTTCCCAGACCAGCCTCCATGCCAGCACCAGCCTCCCCTGTACCTGCATCTTCTCCTGCAGCACCTCTGGCTCGTCCAGGTCAAGGGAACTCAGGTGCATCGTGTTCCACGGGAGCAGTCTCTGCACTCCCAGTTGAAAGGACAGAGAATCCTCTTTTAATAGAAAAGACTGTGCAAGTACACTGAATGAACTTTAAAATTCTGTCTTTCTAAAAGTTGTCAAATGATCTGCCATTTGGTTTCTGCAAGAATCAAAACTGCAAGAATAAAACCCCAAAATGCACATAAAAGCAACATCTCCAAATATAAGCCAGGGCGTTTGTCAGTATCAAGGAAAGAGTCCGCCAACCAAAAGTTATTTAAAAAATCCAATCATTCCTTGAGTTTCTTGAAGAGTATTATTAAAAGAGACCTAACGCACAGACCTCAGCAAGGCTTCAAAACTACTTTCCCCTCGCCTCCAGTTCTCAGATTTCCTGAGTTGTTTTGCCCAGGTTTGCCCACTGATTCCCCCCAACTCCCCACTGCCTGACCCTCCAGCCCTCCCAGAGTCATGCCCTCACCTCCTTCTCCTCCCACCCTGCCACCATTTCCCCAGGCCCCTGCATCACCCTCTCACAAGTCTGCTTCTTGAATGCCCAGGAATATTCTCGAGAATATTCACCTTTTGCACACAAAGGAAGAAGTGAGCCAAAGTAATTTCTTTTCCTTCTGCTGCAGGTGAAAAGCAGTGAACATCATGTGATGTTTAGCGTTCATGCACACTCAGTTGCCCAGTTGTGTTCTGCTGTCTGCAACCCCATAGACTGTGGCCCGCCAGGCTCCTCTGTCCATGGGACTGCCCAGGCAAGAACACTAGAGTGGGTAGGCTTTCCCTTCTCCAGGGGATCAAACGAGGGTCTTCTGCATTGCAGACAGATTCTCTACCATTTGAACCACCAAGAAAGCCCTTTAAGTGACCATAGGTCTTCCTTTTTCCCTAAAAATTCAATCTTGAAAAAACAGAAAATTCACATGGATAAAGCCATTATGCAATTTTAATCAATCTCATAAAGATATAAAATGACCCAACCAAAAGACATAATTTTAGTGACAGCGAAATTATTATTTTAAACTGAACTAAAGAATTTTGACATTTTCAAGATATATATAATTCCTATTTTATAAGACCAAGACCAATAATGTCCCTACCTCAAGATAGCAGTGAATTACACATATTAACAAAAAAAAATCTTCCTCTTGCAAAAAGCAAAGGCTTAACTCTTAGACGGAGCCATTTGAACTCACCACAGTAAAATAAAACATATTTTGCACAAGAAAGTTGCATTTTACATAATAAAATACAGTGGGTATTTTTGAATGTTACTTCCGTGAGTTCAAGCTTTCAAGACATTGGGTATATAAAAAAAAAATTTACACAGGAATAATATGGCTCATAGTGTTTTGGATCAATTTTGCAAAAGTGGTGTGGCAACTATAGACAAACCTTATGGGGAAAACACAAATATAAAACTTTGAATGCCTAGAGAATAAGAGGTCTTAACACATGATGATAACTTCCTGGTCTCTTCTCAGATCAAGTGAAATTGTATTCTGATAATTTGCCATCTGTACTTTTCCTTCCTGTTGATCCCTTTCCTTTCCCTACATTAAAAAAAAAAAAAGACTAAAACAGCTCTGCAGTATTTTGGCAATCTAGGGGTTTTTAATTTGAGGCCATGGTCAGTATTCCCTGTCATAACCACTTTGCCCAGAACATTCGCTGATATTCAGTTCATGTTCCTGCTTTGCAGGTTTTCCTCCTATTTTGAAAGAGTCAGTAGAAGGAGGCTGGGGTACATGAGTTTGCTCCACACAGATGTAGTCACAGAGAAGTTTCCCACTGCAATCCAATCTGCTGTGAAGGTTGAATATCAGACTATATTTCTCAGGTGTCTGGTCCTGTAAGTGGAAGGAGTCATGGGATCAACCTGGGCTTCAAGGCAGGAGAATGAATCCCCAGATCTCCTCACTGGAGGGTTTTGAGGCTGTTCTAAATCTCATTGACCTCTCAGAAATCAAAGCGGTGGTGCTTCTCTCATAGGAGAGGTGTAAGGATGAAGCAAGACAAAATGTATGCAATTGCATAAGAAATAATAGAGTGCCAGACACATGCAGAATACTGTAAGATGCGTCTATGGGTCAGCGGCGGTCCTTCCACTAAAGCGGACGACGGGAGAAGCACCACTGGACCAGTCTCTTGTTGTTGTTCAGCAGCTAGGTCATGTCTGACTCTGTGACCCCATGTACTGCAGCACGCCAGGCTTCCCTGTCCTTCACTAACTCCCAGAGTTTGCTCAAACTCATGTCCATTAAGTCGATGATGCCATCTAACCATCTCATCCTCTATCGCCCCCTTCTCTTCCTGCCTTCAATCTTTCCCAGCATCAGGGTCTTTTCCAGTGAGTTGACACTCACATCAGGTGGCTAAAGTATTGGAGCTTCAGCTTCAGCATCAGTGCTTCCAATGAATATTCAGGACTGATTTCCTTTAGGATTGACTGGTTTGATCTCCTTGCTGTCCAAAGGACCCTCAGGAGTCTTCTCCAGCACCACACTTAGAAAGTATCAATTCTTTGGTGCTTAGCCTTCTTTATGGTTTAACTCTCATATCAACACATGATTACTGGAAAAACCATAGCTTTGACTATATGGCCCTTTGTTGGCAAATTGATGCCTCTGCTTCTTAAGCTGTTGTCTAGGTTGGTCATAGCTTTGTCTGCAGGTGTCTCTGGGTGGCCTCGAACGTGACATCTAGAATATACCTGCCTGTAAACAGTCATCTAGAACACAGGCCTCTTATCACCATTATCAGGCCTGGACATCATTTATTCATGCCAGCTTCCCTCACGACCCCATCAGCTTGCTCACCTCCATTCAGACGAGGAAATGTTCCAGGTCCCCTGCCTAGACCCTGACTGCCCCAGAAGGACCCAGTGAGCAGATACCACCTGGGCCCCTCTGTTACAGGAATGTCCCCACAGGGCCCTGCACGCTGCTTCCCACCTCCCTGCTCTTTTCAGTAAATGGATATAAGCTTAGTCTTGAGTGGAAGCCAGAAAGACAATTGAAATAATTAAAAGGATATAACTCAGCCATGAAAATGAATGAAACAATGCCATTTGCAGTAACATTAATGGCCCTAGGGATGATCATCCTGAGTGAAGTAAGCCAGACAGAGAAAAACAAATATCATATGTCACTTATGTGACCTAAGTCACATATAGATTATAGATTATTAATATGTGACATAAGTCACATATGTCACTTATCTAGAAAGAATGATACAGATGAATGTACTTATAAAGCAGAAATAGACTAACAGATATAGAAAACAAATCTATGATTACCAAAGGGGAAAGGGCAGGGAGGGATAGATTAGGAGTGTGGTATTAGCATCTTCACAGTACTATATATTTAAAATGGGCTTCCCAGGTGGCTCCGTGGTAAGGACTCCGCCTGCCAATGCAGGAGACACAGAGATGCGGGTTCCATCCCTGGGTCGGGAAGATCCCCTGGAGAAGGAAATGGCAACCCACTCCTGTGCTCTTGTCTGGGAGATCCCATGGACAGAGAATCCTGGTGGGCCACAGTCTGTGGGGTCACAGAGAGTCGGACACAACTGAGCAACAATAGCACACAACATGTATAAAACAGGTAATCAGTGAGGACCTACGGTATAGCACCGGGAATTGTACTCAATATCTGGTAATCAGCTATAATGGAAAACAAGAAATATATATAAACATATCTATATGTGCGTTTATAACTGAGTCACTTTGCTGTGCCCCTGAAACTGACGCAACGTTGTATATCAACTATATTTCAATAAAAATTTTTTAAATAAATAAAAGTGATGATCAAAAAAACAAAACAAAAGCCTGCCCATTATTGAATGTTTCCTATGAGCTAGGTAGATGGCTAGGTGCTTTACATGCATTATTTCAGGTTATCCTAGCTGCAAAGTTTGAGATAGGTAATACGGCTAAACCAAGAAGGAGGAAACTTTTGTCTACCGGTGAGCGGCAGAACCGGATTGGCCCAAGTCTACACTGGGTGCTCAGAGCACAGAGAGTAGAACTCACTTCTCAAGTGCAGACCTGAGCAGGGCCTCCTGGGGAGGAAGCTAGAAATACAGACATTCAGGCCAACGGGTCCAGTCTGAATCTGGACATTCTCCCCGGGGGACTCACAAGCTAGCTAAGTTTTGAGAAGGCCCTATCTGAACTGTATTTCAAGACAAGAGGCAAGTGGATAAACAAGATCTGACAAAGAGAAATCCTAAAGCTCTTTGAGGGCTGTGAAACCTAAGTCATGATTTGGTACAGCCAACAGCAGAATAATGCATTCTGTTCGGCCATTGTGCTGAAACATCACTAACTAAATGACCTCTTTCAAACTTTTAATGTAACCGCAAGACAGACTCAGCCCACTTCCTGTAGAAAGGTATTGATCTGCGTAGAGAAGAAAACGGTTTTGAGCAATTTGATTAAAAATAAAAGTTTTTACCCGAGAGGTAAAGAGACTAACAGTAACACCCACAGGCCTTGCATTAGTTAAAGGTTTTCACTCAGCCTGTCTTCTTCTTCTTCTTTTTTTTTTAAGAGTATGTTGCTGAGAAGGAATAAAATGCAGAGACTAATGACTCTGGCAAAAGATTCTCCTCATTCATCGATGACCACCTGGGCTGGATTTTTGGATGTGTGTTCTGGTAGATGTTCAGACTGCCAAAAATGAAACTGTGAATGATACATGGGGCAAAAAAGAAAATGCTATAAAATTAAAAAGGTAATAAATTTAAAATCAGTAACACCAAGTGCTTCCTTGTATAGCACACTTTGTGTTTTACCCAGAGCAGGGCCCTGAGATGATCGCTGATATAGGAATAAAATATAAGAATTCGTCCCCACCATAATTCATAGCCATATAATAGCAAGAAAAAAAAAAAATGTCTCGGACCGCACTAGTGAAAGTTTGACTGAACGTGCTGTAGTGGACAGGAAAACATGTTGCCAAATCAGGTAAAATGTTTTTGCAGATTTAATCCACTCTGCAACTGGAGTTTTTGGGTCCTTCCCAGGAGGAAGCAAAGCTACATTAACTGGGATTAAAATAGATGACCAGGCGCACTGTCCCCCTCTGTCTTAATCCCTCCTGAGCGAGGTGGGGTGGGAAGGAGGCAGGTGAGGAGGGAGGGAGGCAGGATGGGGGAACAGCTGGGGATCAGCTGAAATCAAAGGGCAGCCTGAAGACAGCGGGGGGAGGTAGGGGACCTGGTCAATTTCTAGCAGCGCTGGTTTTTTTCTGGCCTGGAAAAGAGAAGGAAACAGCTGTGTTTTGGGCCTGGGTCCCCTGTTTAAACCCCAGGACTGGCCATAGCTCATTTGTTCCCTAATGAAATCCAGAGTGGACACTTTTTATATTGAGCATTCTCAATAATCTCCTGTCCAGCAAATAAAATTCCACATCTGGCCCTGCCGAGAAGCCCGATACATCACTTACAAAAACGCAGGGATACTGTGAAGATTGATTCAGCCAGTGAGAGGCTGTTTTCAAATCTTTCCTGAGTTGAAGCTGAGGCTTTACTTAGAATAGCCCGAATATTCGAAGAGGAGGACTTTCCTCTGAGAGGATCCACAATTTTTGTTTGTCCTGTAGACTTAACTCGGCATACTGAATAGTATTTCCCTAAGTGTTTTAATTTTATTAAGCATGCGTTCTGCAGACACTTCCTTGTTAGGTTGCTTACTTATTGTTTATGAGTAGAGTAGGTGCTTTGTGGTTCAGTCCCTAAGTCACATCTGACTCTTTGCAACCCCATGGACTACACCACCTCAGGTTTCCCTGTCCTTCAGCATCTCCCAGAGCTTGCTCAAACTCATGTCCATTGATTCAGTGATGCCATCCAACCATTTCATCCTCTGTTATCCCCTTCTCCTCCTGCCCTCAATCTTTCCCAGCATCAGAGTCTTTTCCATTGAGTTGACTCTTCACATCAGATGGTCAAAGTATTGAAGCTTTAGCATCAGTCCTTCCATTGAATATTCAGGGTTGATTTCCTTTAGAATTGACTGGTTGGATCTCCTTGCTGTCCCAGGGACTGTTAAGAGTCTTATCGAGCACCACAGTTCAAAAACATCAATTCTTCCACACTCAGCCTTCTTTATGGTCCAGCTCTCACATCTGTACATGACTACTGGAGAAACCAGTGCTTAAACCATTTGCTTTGACTATATGGATCTTTAGTGCAGCTGCTTGATTTGCTTTAAAGTCCTAGAAACTGGGGCAGAAAGTACCTAGGGCAGGAGCCCTGGGGCATTAAAGCCTCTTCTCTGGGCCAATTTTCTCATGGATCTGCAGGTCAGATGCCTAGGTCGCTGGTGTCTCTGCTCCCGGTCTCATAAACTCAAAGTCCGGGGTCCACCGGGCTCCTAACTGAGGGCCCTGGAGAAGAATCTTCTTCCTCACCCATCAGGATGCTGGCAGAATCGCGGTCCCTGCTGTGGTGGTGCTGATGCCCCTGCTTCACTGCTGGCCATCAGCGAGGCTTGCTCTTCGTTCCTAGAGGGTTCCCCCTGGTCCTGTCATGCACCCCCCCTAACTCAGAGCTGATAACAGGACCCCAGATTCTGCCCACTCCTGGGCTCTCCTGACTCCCACTCCAGCTGCGTTTCTCTGTCTAGCTGCAGAGAGGACATTAAAGAGCTCATGTCGCCAGGTGAAGTCCAAAGACCATTTAACTATTTTAAGGTTCTCAGTCCTGATTACGTCTGAGAAGTCTCTTTCGCCATGTAATACAACATACTCAGGTTCCAGGGATCAGGGCATGGGCATTAGGGGGCTGAGTGTTTAACGGCCTTATTCTGCCTACCTTCAGTCTTGGAATAAGGCCAGGTGATAAATTGTTGTGCCCCACTAGTGCACCATGAAGGTTGGGGCTACCTCTGGGCACCCCCTACCTCTGGGGCTGTCTTGAAAAGAAGAAAGGTGTCCCAGCAAAGATTCTTTTTTTCTGGATTTGTTGTATTACTAGAACTGTACATATTTTATCTTTAAAATAGCAAAATATCTTGCCTTTATGTTTAATACCATGCATTTATGCTTGTATATTATGCATTTAATACTATGTTTTGTGTGTGTTTTCTTTTCTTAAAATAAAAAATCCAGGAGTTACGATTCTAGCTTTTTAAATTAAAAACATGAAATTTAGAAAGGATAAATAAGTAGTCTAAGTTTTCACTGTAAATGCGTGTAGAGACAGCCCCTAATGCAGGCAGTCTGAATGCCTAGATAGAGTTTACCGTGTTGTATCAACTTGCACAGAAATGTTATTCATAGAAGCCATGACACAGTGAAGTCATACAAAAATAAAGTTGTGGGAAATAAATACCTCCTTGTGTAGTTCTCCATGTTTTACCAACATACAAAAATGCCTCTCTCAAATCTGGTGAAAATTGAAATAAATGAAATGAATTTTAAAAATACTAAAAAAAATTTTTTTTCCGGATGATAAAGTTTAAATAATTTTTTAAAAAGAAGAAGGAGGAATTCTGTACATTCTCTAAACTTTATCTACTGAAACCATCTTTCTAAGTTCATAAGGTAAAAATTTAATGCCAAGTACTAAACATTTTTTTCTGGATTTTTCATTTTCTAGGTTTTTTTCAGGAGACCAGGGTTCAATCCCTGGGTAGGGAAGATCCCCTGGAGAAAGGAATAGCTACCCACTCCAGTATTCTTGCGTGGAAAATTCCATGAACAGAGAAGCCTGTTGAGCTACAGTCCATGAGGTTGCAAAGAGTCAGACATGACTGAGCGATTAACACTTTCACTTTCATCACTTCTAATACATCAATCAATGTCAATAACACACAAGTCAAACAGACAAGTGCAAGTATATTTTAAACCAAAATTAATAGGAAAACAAATAGACAAATTCTAAGTTGTTGTTTTTTTGTAACATCTGTTAGCCAATATTATTGTTCAAATGGCTAATCACAGACAAAATATATTTTGTGAAAAGCTTGGCACAGTCAGGAGTCATCCTAGAAGGAAGGATATGAAATCTGTGTCATGGGTATTTCTCTGTAACTGCTCAGCTTCCAAATGTCAGATTGAGATACTGATAAATGAAGAAATCCATCTTGGCTAATACGGCAGCACCCAGGAAGGGAAATAGCCTTTTATACAATCTAACCTAAGGTACTTGAAACAAGCACTTGCACAAAGAATTTGTTTTGAATGGGACTTTTTCAGTTTTCAAAGATCTTCATGAGCATTCATTTAAAAAAAATCTTTCCTAATGAGAAAATGTAGATGAGATACGTGTATTTTTAGAGAGCACAAACCTTCTTGGTTAAGTATACAGTAAATAGTTGATACAGGATTAGAAATTTGTTATTGACAGTAATTAGTTCTGTAAAAAGATTTCCCATAAAATGTGTCAGAAATCGTACTGAGGGGAAATGTAACAACACAAGAATAAGAGAATGTGATTTACAAACCTTCTGCAGGCTAGATAAAATCTCTTCCTGAAAGAATTTAGTTCTTCTAATTAATATCATAAAATAGTAAGAACCAGAGTAATATGAGCTTTAGCTATCATTTTAAATAATTAAAATAAAATGGAATGAATAATAATGAATTTAAGATAAGTTTGCACTGAAACTGTCAGGGTTTGGGATAAGGAAAGAGAAGGGAGGGAGCTAAGATTAGGGAAAGAAAAGGAACAGAGCTGCCTAACTAGGCACCAGACCCTCAAAGTCAGCCTGCACTTAGAGAGCAGATAAATGCAAAACATAAAATTGTCTCTGATTACAGTTTTAAGTGAAATAAATACAGAAGAAAAGAATTCCCTTCAAATAAATCTGACAAGATGCAGGGAGAGAATAAACACTGATTTGAAAAAAAAAAATACATACATATATATATATACATAAATATATATATATATTTTACTAACAGAATATGCTCAGTTGTGTCTGACTCTTTGTGGCCCCCCTGGACTGTAACCCACCAGGCTTCTCTGCCCACGGGATTTCCCAGGCGAGAATACTCAAGCGGGTTGCCTTTTCCTCCTCCAGAGGCTCTTCCCAACCTGGGGATTGAACCTGAGTTTTCTTTGTCTCCTGCATTGGCAGGTGGGTCTTTGAAAGTAGGTGTCACTGGTGAAGAGGCCTGGTTGCTGGCAAAGAACTGGAACAAGAGCCCATCCCATAAGCAATGGTAGAAACATGGTGAAAGGTGCTGTGAGCTGAAAGAATGTGGAATGAGATGGAGGACTCTTTGAAAACCCACTGTGTCTCCATGCCATGCATTTTCCCCACCATACACTCAAGAAATATGTTAGTACTTCCAAGATGACTTACCTTATAAAATCACAGTAAGTTTTTGACAGTGATGAAAGCAGGGGAATCCTGCAGGCATCTTCCCAACTGTGTTGCTCCACTCTGGAGCAGATGTCAGTGTGCTGAGTCTCTTCTGAGCCAAAGTCACAGTTTTTATAGCAGGCAATTAAAAAAAAATCTTTTGATTCTCTATAAAATATTGGTATGTTTTATTTAATGAAGCCTTTACTTTTGAATTATTTGGTGTGTTATACTAGGCAGATATTATGTAGTTTTGTATCTTGAATGTGTCTTTCATAAAATGTAACATAAAGAAAAAATTTATAAAAACAGTTGTGATATGACCACCCTATATTTAGCTCATTGTAGCCATATGTATATCAGACATATTTTTCATGAGAATGAAAAATCAAAGAAAGCAAAGTTATTGCTTGTTTGGTTCATCTATAACCTGGAAATATACCTGGCATATAGCCTGTTGATGGTACCCGTGATTTCATCATTGAAAAAGCCAAGCATAAAATAAGTGACAATATGTGCAAATTTTATATACATAAAATAAGTGCTTTTAAAATTTGTAATAAAATTACAAATGGAATTTTAAAGTAACCATAGCAAATTATGAAGTCACCTAAGCCTTTCAAGCCAATACTATGCCCCAAAATGTTTGCTGCCACCTGGATGGACAGCACCCTGTCATACTTTTGAAGATCAAATGAACACTTTTGCTGAAAAATGCATACAAGTTTAAGGTGGGTTTTCTTCATTATTCTTCCTTTTCTGTTTCGTTCCTTAAATACTTACTGGTTACTACTCCAAAAATATGGGGTTTCACAGATGGAGCAGTTGGTAATGAATTCACCTGCCAATGCAAGAGATGCAGAAGACGTGGGTTTGATCCCTGGGCCAGGAAGATCCCCAGGAATAGCAACCCACTCTAGTATTCTTGCCTGGAAAGTTCCAAGGACAGAGGAGCTTGGTGGGCTACAATCCATGGGGTCGCAAAGAGCTGGACACTACTGAGCACATACAAGCATTCGAAAAATATATGCAAAAGAATAAGCTGTGGTCTCTGGTGACAAGGTGATTGGTTTCTAAAGGGATAGAATAAATGTATCAATAAATAATTAATGACAATAAAAAGAGATGAAGGTAAAAATCAAGATATGCATCAAGGGTTATGGGAACATGGAGCAAATCTGGGCTAAGCCCAGGTGAAGACTTCACTGCGAAGCCTAGTTTGAGCAGGTATTCAAGGATGAGTAAGCAGCCATGTGGCAGAGAAGGGCCTTCCAGGCTAAGAGATTAAAGGATGTGATTTCAAAACAAAATGAGCAGTGAAAGCAGCTCTTTTGCCCTCCTCCCTTTTGCCCATTACTGTCCCCCTTTAACCTTAAAATAGCCTAATTATAGGAACAAGATCACTAAGCAATTGGACCCAATTCCTGACTTATGTTCGCCTGAAAACAGACTATGCCTTTCTTAGCCTCTTCATTCTTCTTCTAGATTAAAAGAAGCAAGAAGAAGAAATTAAGCAGTGAAAGAATGACTAGATCTCTACCCCAAGTGCCCCTTCAGCAATCCCACAGGCCAATCACATGGGCAAGAGAACCTTCTAGGAGAGAGTCAGCCAGTCTGCACAACGGAGAAGGAAGCAGAACCCAGCCTTCTGCCTCCAAGACTCACTGAGAGTCTCCTCTTCCCCCATGTTTCCCTTTGAAAACTGTGCCAGCTGAGCTGCATCTTCAGCATTGTTCTCCAGACATGCGTCTACACCGTCCCCAGATTGCCAACTTTTCTGATGAAAGCATCCATCCCTTCTACAGACACTAGCTTCTGGATCATTGACTTTTGAGTGGTGGTGGTTTAGTAGCTAAGTCGTTTCCGACTCTCGCGACCCCACCGACTGTAGCCCTCCAGGCTCCTCTGCCCATGGGATTTTCCAGGCAAGAACACTGGAGTGGGTTGCCATTTCCTTCTCCAGGGGATCTTCCCGACCCAAGAATTGAACCCAGGTCTCCTGCATTGCAGGCAGATTCTTTACCACTGAGCTATGAGAGAAGCCCTGACCTTTGAGTGGCGAGCCCCCAAACCTGAGCTCACTGACAGCAACAGCGTGCCCTGGATGCCGTGCCCTGGGTGAGACCTGGTCATGGAACATGAGGGAGGAGATAGAAGGGGACACTTTTCTGAAAACAGTGTGTCCCTCAGGAAGGCGTTTATTTGACTAATGACAGCTTTAAAAACAGGGATGCTTTTCTCACATAAAAGCATGTTAGAGCTGGCGCATCCTGGTGTTATTCAGCCACATGGTGATTTTGGGTTGGCATCTCTGTTATCCCCTTGGCCTTAGCCTTTCCCTTGTGCCTGTGAGATGACCGTCCACTGCCTGAGTCAAAGCTTAAATGGAAGAAGATGTGGCTGCCGTCAGAAGGGGAAAACTCTGCCAGATGTTCCCAGGAGTTTTATTTTCTAAATATATTACATGACTGGAGAAGGAAACGGCAACCCACTCCAGTTTTCTTGCCTGAAAAATTCCATGGACAGAAAATCCTGGTGGGCTTCATTCCATGAGGTCTCAAGGAGTTAGACACAGCTGAGCAACTGTGAAGACAAAGAAGACAGTGAGGGACGGAGGTGGGCAGTAAATAGTGCTTGTCACAAGTAGTTGGAAGGATAGACTGTGCCATGATTTGCCATGCTGAATATAGAGGGCTTTATCAAGTAGTGAGTGAATACCCATCAAAACGTGTGTATAGGATATCACTATGACAAGAGAGAAGATCTGAGTAATGTTTTAAAGTCACTTACATGAACATTTCACTGTAATGATCAACATTTCTTAGTATTTGTGACCCTGGTTGGTTAGGAATAAGTGGTGGTGATCGTAGAGTTCCGGTAGGGCTCTATGAAGACTATTTTGTCTTGCATATGAATGCTCTCTTTCACTGCGTCACTAAGTCATGTCTGGCTCTTTGCGACCCCCTGGACTGCAGCATGCCAGCCTCCTCTGTTCTTCACTACCTCCCGGAGTTTGTTCATGTCCACTGAGTCAGTGGTGCTATCTAACCACGTCATCCTCTGCTGACCCCTTCTCCTTTTTCCTCCCGTCTTTTTCTAGCATCAGAGTCTTTTCCAGTGAGTTGGCTCTCTGTATCAGGTGGCCAAAGGATTGGAGCATCAGCTTCAGCATCAGTCCTTCCAATCCAAGAAGATGCTGATGGTCAACCATGGTTAGAAGACACCACTGCTTATTCTGACTGAGACCAGGCTGGGTCCCCTTCAGATACCGGCATGAATTACAGAGGGACTTCACTATTCATTAGAATCAGAAAGTCAGTTCCACTGGGAATGACTTAAGGGGGCCAATTAGGCCGGGATAGATAGACAACCACATTCTCAGCCACAGTGCTTCATGCTGATCTTGGAGGAGGCAACAGTAAGATAATATATTCACTGCACCCCTGGAACTTAATGGAAAAGGCTCATCATTGCTCTCATTCCACTAAATGCAATTCTTGAAATGATTTTTAATTCTCTCCATTTACTTGAAGTAGTTTATTGGATTGTACAAGATGAACAAGGCAAAAATTAATATTTCAGTTTCTTGAGGAAGGATTTGGAGTTACTTAGACATGTTACAGGATTTTTTGTTGATTTCCTGTTTCTTTTTTTTTTTTTCATTCTAAAATTAAATGATACTTTAAAATTTACTTTATTCAAGTATATTTGATTTATGCATGCTAAGTCGCTCAGTCATGTCTGGCTCTTTGCAACCTCATGGACTGCAGTTCACCAGGCTCCTCTGCCCATGGGGATTCTCCAGCCAAGAATACTGGAGTGGGTGGCCATGCTCTCCTCCAGGGCATCTCCCCACCCTAGGAATCGAACCTGCATCTCTTATGTCTCCTGCATTGGCGGATGGATTCTTTACCAGTGTTAATTTCTACTCTACAGCAAAGAGATCCAGTTATACATAGATATTGATATATACATCACAGAACATTGAGTAGAATACCCTGTGCTATACAGTAGGACCTTGTTGTTTATCCATTCCATATACAATATAAAACTAAATGATATTGATACTGCCTCTATGGATGCTAGCTATTATCATCAAAGGGTGGGAAAACAGAGGTAAGTGAAGAATGGTTATTTACCTTGTAAACAATGACAATCAGAATACATTTTAATATAGTACTCCCTTTTGGTGATAGTTTTACTATAACATAACTCAGGTATGCTAATTGTTTGCAAATAAACTATTTTACTATCCTGGGTTATGTGCTTTTGACATTACGTTTATAAGAGAAAAGTTTGTGGTTTTGATCACTACCTTGAAGTTTTAATTTTTAAAAAGGCTTTCAAGAACATTTTTTGATTTGAAGCTGATATGACTCACATGTTTGAATAATATACATAAAGTAACACGGAATCAAGGGACCTGCCATTCTAGGTCATGCTCATATTCCGTGTGCATATGAATGCTCTCTTTCACAATTTTGCTGACGGATGATAAATTAAAGAGAGATTTACATTGTCAATTAAATCAGAATTTACTGTGAATAAATCATAAAAATGGAACAAGGAAAATGACTTTTAAATTCTGAATTTGCCTTTCATATCTGGCAGGAGTTGGTTTGGAGATAGGAAGGACTCCTGCTGTGGAAAATACTTCCCTAGAGTACAATATGGTTTCAAGTGCCCTTCCGAAGCCTATTCCTTTTAACTTTTAATTCTTTTATATTGGAGTGTAGTTGATTAACAACTATAACTGGAATATAGTTGTAATAGTTTCAGGTGGACAGCAAAGCAGTTCTGTTAAAAATAAAGGGGCTCAGAAGGTAAAGAATCTGCCTGCAAGGCAGGACACCTGGGTTCGATCCCCAGGGCAGGAAGATCCCCTGGAGAAAGGAATGGCTACCCACTCCAGTATTCTTGCCTGGGAAATCCCATGGACAGACGAGCCTGGAAGGCTACAGTCCATGGGGTCACAAAGAGTTGGACATGACTGAGTGATATAGATACACATATATCCACATGTATCTATTCTCTTTCAAATTATTTTCCCATTTAGGTTGTTACATAAGGTGGAGCAGAGTTCCCTGTACTCTGTAAGTAGGTCCTTGTTGGTTTTTCATTTTAAATACAGCCGTGTGTATGTGCCAACCTCAAACTCCCAGACTTGTAAACAAGCACGTTTCTGAGACAGTGCAGTCAATACCCCTACCAGCCTTACGTTATGCACCCAGGAGAACTTACTGCAGTTAGATAATCTAATGCATCAGGCTTCACTCCTCTCACTAATGTTGACAACTGGGCAATACCCCACCAAACTGCCTACATTCCACTTCAGGGGAAATCAGTTCAAAGACATGGTCTCTTTTCTGAGCTATGCAGCGATCATGTGGCTGAGGTCTGATTAATGGAAGGGAGGGAAGTAACGGTTTCCTAACCAAACTGGAAACAAGTCAGAAGTCCGTCAACAGATAATGGATAAGCAAGTGTGGAGCTCTCATGCCATGGAAGATGACTCAGCACTAAGAGAGAATTAACAATTAATAAATGCAGCAACCTCAATGCATCTCAAAATAGTCCTGCTGAGTGAAGTCCACAGAAAAGAGTGCATGCTGTATTATTCCATTAAAATGAAGCTCTTGAAAGTACAAACTAATCTCTAGTGACAAAAAGCAGATCAGAGGCTTCCCAGGGAGAGGGTGGTGTTACAAAGGTGCCGGGGGAAACTTTGGGGATAATAGCCAGGTCCTCTGTCTTGATTATGACGTTGTCTCCACAGGCTTACATATGTGTCCACTTTACCACATGGTACACTTTAAATATATGTCAAGTGTACCTCATTGTAGCTATTTAAAAAGAGATATAACATTAAAAAAAACTAAGTTCATGACATCCAGTTCCATCACTTCATGGCAAATAGGGGAAAAGTGGAAACAGTGACAGACTTTATTTTCTTGGTCTCCAAAATCACTGCAGATGGTGACTACAACAGCCATGAAATTAAAAAACGCTTGTTCCTTGGAAAGAAAGTTATGACAAACCTAGACAGCTTACTAAAAAGCAGAGACATCACTTTGCTGACAAAGGTCCATATAGTCAAAACTATGGTTTTTCCAGTAGTCATATATGGATGTGAGAACTGAACCATAAAGAAGGTTGAGTGCTGAGGAATTAATACTTTCAAACTGTGGTTCTGGAGAAGACTCTTGAGAGTCCCTTGGACTGCAACGAGATCAAACCAGTCCATCCTAAAGGAAATGAACTCTGAATATTCATTGGAAAGACTGAAGCTGAAGCTCCAATACTTTGGCCACCTGATGCAAAGTGTTGACTCACTGGAGAAGACCCTGATACTGGGAAAGAGCAAGGGCTAGAGAAGATGGTGATAGATGATGAGATGGTTGGATAGCATCACTGACTCAGTGGACATGACTCTGAGAAACCTCCAGGAGATAACAGAGGACAGAGGATCCTGTGTGCTGCAGTCCATGAGGTCTCGAAGAGTCAACACGTTAGAACGACTGAACAGCAGCAACAATGAACCAGAGTTAAGTGTGTAGTTGCTCAGTCGTGTCTGATTCTTTGTGATCCTATGGACTGCATGTAGCCCGCCAGGCTCCTCTGTCCATGGGATTTTCCAGGCAAGAATACTGCAGTGGGTTGCCATTTCCTTCTCCAACCAGAGTAAAGGGTAGGTTAAACATGCATGTTTGGTATTTAAAATGCAAACTTTTGGGGTATGAAGATGCATATGTGAATGCTAAATGTTTGAAAATTACTTTTAAAACTATGCTGGTCTGAAGGACTTCCCTAGTGGTCCAGTGGTTACAACTTTGCTTTTCCAATACAGGGGGTGTGGGTTTGATCCCTGGCCTGGGAACTAAGATCCCACATGGCTCACAGCCGAAAAATCAAAAAATATAAAGCAGCAGCAATATTGTAAAAAATTCAAAAAAGACTTCAAAAAATGTTCCGCACCAAAATACATAAAAATGAAACTACACTGCTCTGCACCTCTTTATCATATCAAGCCCAGGTTCCTTATTCTCTTTTAGATTTTATCAGCCAACACTTCTTTCCAATACACACACACCCTACATTTTAGCCACACTATGCTACTGACCATGCCCTAGGTCGATGACGTAATTTCATGCCTTTATTTTGTTCATATCCTTCCCTGCATTTACAGCTGCTTTTCTCTAGCTTCCTCTGCTCAGAGGAACTTCCCATTCCTTCTGGAGCTTTCCAAGTCATGTCTAGTTGTTTTTTTTAAAGTTTTAGTTCCAATGGCACTTAGTAGACATGGAGTGTAGAATTTATTATATGATCTTAGGCCAAGGATATTTCCATTTATCCTGTATGTCCAGCCACTAGCCTGGTCTATAGCTGCTGCCAAGGATCCTCAAACAACCTGTGGATAAAACAGTCAATGAATGCATCATCTTATTAAAGATTTTAATAAAAAGAAATTACTTTTGGCAAGATACACGTGACAGGCACTTCAAATCAAGTATTTATAAATGGCATGACAACTCCACAAAATAAATGTTATCATCCATTTTTTGGATTAAGGAATGGAGGTTCAGAAAGATAAATGAGGTTCCTAAAACCATGGTCAGAATTGAAAGCCAAGTTTACTCCTGATTCCAAGTCTGCAGGTGAGGGCGGCGAAAGGACCTTCCTCTGTGTTCTGATCCAATGACTTTTCAATCCATGCTCCCTTCCTTCAGCGTCCTTCTTACACAGTTTATATGCTGGAGTCAGATTTCTTCATCGCCAGCTCTCAACTTTTTCTTCAGAACATTCCACGTTTGTTTTTGGAAGGCGGCACATGCTCAGACATCGGCATGGTTTTCTCCTAACACTGCCCTCAACCCACGTGTACGCAGACCTTCAAAAGACCCCATTGTTCTGAGCACTTTCAAGATATATGTATCTGTCTTCACTCTTAAAGTATACTTGGAACAAAAACATGCCAAATATTCGCCAGAGACTCGGGACACTGAGAAAAGATGTCTGCACATCCCCTCACGAGGATTATTTAAAGACATATCTAAGCTCTTACTGAGGCAACACATGTTGGGTGCTGAGTTAAAAGGGTGGTATTAGCTGAGTGATCAGTACCTGAGGTTTTTGCAGGAAGATGGCAGCAAGAAGATTATGCAAGGTAAATCCAGATGATCTGAAACAATCATGGGATCGCAGAACCTGTAAAGGAGGGGCGTCTTCAGCATCATTCCAGCTACTCAAGTTGGAAACCCGAACCCGTGCGGGACTTTTTTCTCTCCCTCATCTTCCTCACCCTCCTTCAGTAAATCCTGCAGACACCGCCTGCAAAACACACCTGGACCTGTTCTCTCCTCTGTTCCCACGCAAGCCCACCACCGCTGCCAAGCTATGCTGCTGCATCACCCAGCGCAGCTGTGATCTCTGCCGGAGCAGGCAATTCCGCTCTCCAAGCCTTCCCTCCAGTCTCCCCCTGGAAGTCCTTTCAAACTTCAGATCAGATTAAGGACCGCCTGCTTGAACCTCCAAAGACTTCCGATCAAGCGTGGGATGAAATCTCAACCCTCTCTCGTGTCTCACGAGGTCTTCTGTGGCCTGGCCCTGCTGCACTCCAGACCTCATCTCTTCCTCCGAGCCTGGCAGGGCCATCTGAGCGTCTGTTTAAAGGTTCTAGGAGCGGGCACTGTTCCGGCCCGTGGTGGCAGCCCTTCAGGCTTTGCTGACTTCACAGGCCCTTGCTCTGCACAGCCGTTCATCTGATGACCTTTTTAGGCGCTTGGGTTGTCTACCTCTGCCCTAGTTGATTTCAGATTCTGCCGGGGTAGAGCATCTGCATCCCTTGGTCAGCCATTATGAAGATTCCCTTGACCCTCATTCTAGACCAGGCCCATTCCCGGCGTCCAGGAGCCTAGAGAATAGGGACTCAAAGACCCCAGAACTCCGCTCTGGGGGTCCACTCCGCTCCTTGGACCCAAATTCTCCAGGCTCTGGTGTCTATCTCCGGTTTTGATTTCGGTGTACAGAGCAATATCAGAGCTTCCTAATCTGCAAGATTCCCTTGACACTGACTGGTCTTAAATTTCTAAGAACAATCTTCTCTAGAACTTCCAGACTCCCGTCTCCTCTATCTTGTTGACCTTTACAAAATACTACTCTTCTCCTTGAAATCACTTAACTTTTTTAGGTAACAATTTGTTCTAATATCTTCAGACATACATAGAACTCTACCTATGAGTATATTTATTGTAACTCTTAAAAGTTATTATAATTGCTTCTTATTGTTCAGTTGCTCAGTCGTGTCTGACTCTTTTTTCAATCCCATGGACTGTAGCCCACCAGACTCCTCTGTCCATGGAATTTTCAAGGCAAGAATACAGGGACAAAAAAAATACAGGAGTGGGTTGCCATTTCCTTTTCCAGGGAATCTTCCCAACCCAGGGATCTAACCGATGTCTCCTGCAATGGCAGGTGAGTTCTTTACCTGGGAAGTCCCCCTTGTTATAATTAGGTGAAGACAAATTACTCTGAATACTAACAAATAATTAATGTTTTGCAACAAGGGTGAGAGTGAAACAGTTTATTAAAGCCTGTTCTGTTTTCTTTCATACGAAGGAAACAGTACCATGTTGGTGCTGCTAAGGTAGTACTAGCTTTCAATTGCAAACTAAGAAATTGATTCACACATATTTTGTAAATTTAACTCAGATGTGAAAAAACAACAAAATCAACTTAAAGTCACGTGCTTTAATTTCAAAATATGTGTATTAAAATTGAATGGATTGAAAGTGAAAGTTGCTCAGTCGTGTCTGACTCTTTGCGATCCCATGGAATATGCAGTCCATGGAATTCTCCAGGCCAGAATACTGGAGTGGGTAGCATTTCCCTTCTCCAGGGGATCTTCCCAACCTAGGGATCGAACCCAGGTCTCCCCCATTGCAGGCAGCTTCTTTACCAGCTGAGCCCCAAGAGAAGGATTAACTCATCATTAATGATTTAAGAATTGAAAATTCTTTCCATTATGTTTTGGACTAAGGTGAAAAAAAAAGCCATAGAATTTTAAAAAGTAACAATCAATCCCAAAGCCAGTTACTTCTCAAAAGTCTTCCAGAAACTTGAGACAGTCTGAAAACTTCAACAGGAATTGCCTAGAATCTACAATACTGGAATAGCTTAGTTTTATCTGTATTAGTTTAATCTCTTCTTCAAGTGAAACCCAAAGCAAAGTTCAGACTGTCTGCCATACCCAGCCTCCAAGCCATCTCATGCTTGTATGACATCTCTATTAAGATTGTAAATTCCCAGAGCACAGTATACCCTTAGGTAATTTATTCCAATACATTCGTAGGTTTGATCTCAGCTGTCACTCAAAAGGACCAAGAAGATTTCCAAAATTAAAAATTAGAACTCAATTAATCTTCCACATAACGTCAACATGTTTCATATTTCCTTTAGTGAGCCAAGAAATTTTGGAAGGTGACATCATGTCTGCGAAAATGTCACACCCGGCAGGAAAGATTCTTTGACTAATTAGAGTAGCCCTTTGAGGTGATACTGTGCAGAGAAAGTGCTGAAAATGTGTCGTTGTCCAAAAAGGGACAGAGAGGTTCACTTTGCTCCCACGTTACACAAGATTTGAGGTCCTTTGCTCAAGAATTCACAGTCTCGTGGAATTGCTCTGTCTGGGAGGACATGGGACACATAGATTATAGGAACGGTTCTTTTTCTGCTTTCCAGTACATTATATCAAGGACAACAGAGTGAGAAGGGCGGTGGCTAAATACAGATCTAGGACAGCAAACATAAAGTGCAGCAAAAGGATGGTATCATTGCTGGAAAGTCTAACGAATTCCCCATTCATTGCAGTCATAGAGGCTGAGCACAAACCAGCATTTCCTTTCATGAAAATTTTTCCTGGGAGAAGGCTGCAGAGAACTGTTGCTCAGATGCAGCTAAAAAGACAGGCTTCTCAAATCTCAATAAAATATTATTATATATTGTGGCTTATTAAAACATTTATCAGTTCTTGGCTACAAAATATTATGTTTATCACAAAGATATTAAGCAGCATAAATATTTTGTTAAAGACTTTGCTTCATGTTCATTCCATTGCTAAAATAAACATGAAATAAAGACGAAGGTTAATATAGGAGATCTTTTTTTTTTCTCTCAGAACCACTTTGCTCTACAGGAATACTGCCAAAAAATAAAAAAATGTCTTCAAATCTCTAGGTCCACCTCACTCTTTTAATGAAATACATTTTTTAAAATAGCGTGTAGTTTGTATTTTAAGACGCTTACATAATGCATAAAATATATGTCGTGTTTCCTGCTTGGTTATCTCATCCTTTTATGCTAATACAAACAGATTCCTTTGTGGATCACTTTCAAATTTATTTCCACTGAAGCACAGGGACTCTGCACAAGTGTGTCCCGAGTCTCCAGCTGCCCACCAGCATCCAGGCGTGCCGCCTCCTGCAGCCCCTCCACGCGGGGCGCTCGCGGCCCAGCCCAGCACCGTCCTCCTCAAGCCTGCTTCTAACGTCTTGTCAGGTCTCCTTTCCTAAACCCACGTTCCGCATCCTGTCAACCTTAATTCTAACTTCACAATGTCTCTCTTGTAGCCGTCTTTCTCCTTGATTCCATATCAGTTTCTTATATATATATATACATATATATATATATAGAGAGAGAGAGAGAGAAGTTGAGTTGATTTACAGTGTTGTTAATTTCTTCTGAACAGCAAAGTGGCCCAGTTATGTATACATTCATATACTTTTTTCATATTCTCTCCATTATGGTTTATTACAGGATACTTCACACAGTTCCCTGCATCCTAAGGAAGGACCTTGTTGTTTATGCATCCTATATATAAAAGCTGACATCTGCTAACCCCAACCTCGCAAGCCTTCCCTCCCCTAACCACCCTCCCTTGGTAACCACAAGGCTGTTCTCTATGTCTGTGAGTCGGTTTTTGTTTCATTGATATGCTCATTTGTATTTTATTTTAGATTCCACATGTAAGTGACCTTACATGGTATTTATCTGCTTTAATCTTCTAGTTCATGTTTAACTCTGATGTTGATTCTGAGAGTATCTGGCTGTCTCACTAACTCTCAGTTCAGTTCAGCCGCTCAGTCATGTCTGACTCTTTGCAAGCCCATGGACTGCAGCACGCCAGGCCTCCCTGTGCATCACCAACTCCCAGAATTTACTCAAACTCATGTCCATTGAGTCGGTGATGCCATCCAGCCATCTCATCCTCTGCCGTCCCCTTCTCCTCCCACCTTCAATCTTTCCCAGCATCAGGGTCTTTTCAAATGAGTCGGTTCTTCCTATCAGGTGGCCAAAGTATTGGAGTTTCAGCTTCAGCATCACTCCTTCCAATGAACACCCAGGACTGATCTCCTTTAGGATGGACTGGGTGGATCTCCTTGCAGTCCAAGGGACTCTCAAGAGTCTTCTCCAGCACCACAGTTCAAAAGCATCAATTCTTCGGCACTCAGCTTTTTTTTATAGTCCAACCCTCACATCCATACACGACCCTTGGAGAAACCACAGCTTTGACTAGATGGACCTTTATTGGCCAAGTAATGTTGCTGCTTTTTAATATGCTGTCTAGGTTGGTTATAACTTTCTTTCCAAGGAGCAAGCATCTTTTAATTTCATGGCTTTTAATTTCACTAACTCTATCATCTTCCTATTCTAGTCAATCTTCTCTGTCACTTCACATTCATCTTCAAAATACAAAACTGCTATCCCTCATCTGCTTGGAAGTATTCTCTGGTGAGCCATGTGCTAACAGTCACAGCCCGAGTTCTCGTCCACGGCTTCTCAGGCTTTGTGTCACCTGATTCTGTAGGCTATTTCCCACTAATGCCTTTCAAGAATCTGAAGCCATAGTTCTCGTATTCTCTCTCCTACCTCCATGTGTTGACTCTGATGTGGCCGCTGCCTAAATGCCCCCTCATCATCTGTAGGTATGCTGACTCTTCAGACCCTTCAGGCCCTGCATAAACTCCACCTTTTTCCTTCAATTTCCAGGATTATCTGGCTCTCTTTTCTGAACTGAAATAGCAATTGAATGGTCCCATTCTGTCATTTTGGCCTTCTAAGGGGACTCAGTGGTAAAGAAATGCCTGCCAGTGCAGGAGATGTGGGTTTAACCCCTGGGTGAGGAAGATCTCCTGGAGAAGGAAATGGTAACCCACTCCAGTATTCTCGCCTGGGAAATCCTAAGGACAGAGGAGCCTGGCAAGCTACAGCCCATGGGGTTGTAAGGTAGGACACGACGGAAGTGACTTAGTATGCATTCATACATACACCCACTCTGTCATTTGACATATTCTGTCTAGTGCCATCATCATTTCTATATGAACTTCATCTTCCTCCCACCAGCATCTAAACTTCTAAATTACAAGATAGTATCTTATTAATTTTCAGGCCCCATTTGTCTTAGAAACCAAAAATAGCTCATTACATTAAAGATGGTTTAGTTCATATTTTAGTCCATTTTTATGTCTAATGAGGAATGATAAATATCTTTTCATCAAGAAAGAAGTTGATTCTTTGATGTTTGTCTTATCAGAAATATTCGGTCAGTTGAAATAAAAACACCTGTAGTGCATTAATTGATCTAATGCAGCCATGACAAATAGAAAACCTACTGATACATTCACATAAAATTCAGGGTTCAGGGGTTCTGCTGAGACTTCACTTTACTTCCTATGCCAGAACATTAAGTGTTTTACAAGGCATGACCTTAAAATTGCAAGATTGATTCCACAAGCCAACTATGAAAATTGGAATCATTTTTTAATGGGTATATACCAAGTGATACCAACACATCATAACCACTGTGATTAAGAGCATTATGTGAAGGATGAAAATACATCGGATAGAAACATTTAGCCATATGGGAAGGAAATGAGGTACTAATATATATATGGGCTTACATAAATCATATCATAATAGAATCGAAGTGGATTCTAACAAGGATTACCAATCCTCCTCTCAGCTAGGACACTATGCTTCCCCCACACCTGATGAATCAGTGTCCACCTCCTCTGCATATTTTTAACAGAAGCTAACAACCCCTTAGCCATTCTTCCTGTCATTTATACAATTTGAACAGTTGTTAATGCCATTTTCACACATTTGAAAACTGGCCAAATTGTTGTCCCCAGTCCTGTATATCTAAATAAAAAAAATATTCCAGTGTACCTGTGTGTGTGCTAAGTCACTGCAGTCATGTCCAACTCTGTGTGACTCCATGGACGGTAGCCCTCCAGGCTCCTCTGTCCATGAAATTCTCCAGGCAAGAACACTGGAGTGGGTTACCATTCCCTTCTCCAGGGGGTCTTCTCGACTCAGGGATGGAACCCTGGTCTCCCGCATTGCAGGTGGATTCTTTACCATCTGAGCTACCAGGAAAGGCCTCTGCAACAGTTATTAGTTTAGATACCACTTCCATGCTACACACCATCCTGGTCAGTATCACCTGACACACTCCGTTTTGCTTATTCATGTAGCAATAATTTACTGAGGCATTGTCCAAGCAAGCGTTAGGGTCTAACCTGAGAAGGATGCAAAGACAGACAAGGAGATTTATTTATAAAGTAGCCTTCTTTATTTCTATGTCATTATTCCATTATATTTGCACTGGGAATCTCAGATCATTTGTTTCCATCTGGACATCTGCAGGTGTGACAGCCAACATTGAATTATGTGGGTCTGAGAATTTTTCCAAAAACGTGCTGTTGGTCAAAAGTTCCAAGAAAAACTAATATTCTATGTAAATTCCCAATGCAAGGTTTAAGCAAGTCCTATACACTTAAACAAAGAATACATTGCTTGGTCTGTGCGTGTGGCCTGCATAGAAAGCAAATACACAAAGGCTATCTTATAATATTTGTCTTACAAATGATAAAGTTAAAAAAAAAATCTGTGCCATGTGTTCATTGCTGATTTTGATTTTACCACCTGTAACGTGAGACTGTGTCCAACAGTTGGCAAAAAGAGTCAGCCTGAGCATAAGAAAACACCCAAGTGTGGCTGAATTTTGCACAGAAAGGGACTTCTTCCAAGGATCACATAATATGATATGTGTACCCACTCTTGGGGATGGAAACTAGTTATATATTCTAGCTTTTACTATTTTTTAAGCCAAAGCAGAGATGTGATGAGTCCCTCTCATAAAAATTCAGGAGGATACATATATATTTTTTAACAGATGTGGTGGCCTGCTATTTCCAACAGCTGAATGAGACAAGCTTGGAAGTCTAAACCCGGCTCCTTGACTGCCTCTCCGAAGCCAACCGTATAAATGATTTTAATTATCCTGCTAAGTGCAGCCATAGGACAATAATTCGGGTGTTACCATAATTTTAGCTACCATAGCTAGCTTCCTGGACACAGGTGTCTGCAAGCAAGGTTTTGAACTTGAAACTTGCAGCCGCCTGATGGTGAGGCCTCTGTTTGGACCCTGTCATGAAAAGCTCAAGGTCTAGTTTCTCTGCCAGCTCTAACGCCAGGCATGCCCTTCACCTTCTCCCCCCTACAACATTGAAAGGAGAGGCTGATAAACTCATAAAATGGTATTAATGATTTATTATGCTTCCTGCACCTCTTGCATTTTTATTGGGGTCAAATGTGTAAAGCATTCCTGACTTGGGGTGGAATTTCAGGCATGATTGGCAAGAAGATTGCCATCTGGGTCCCCTTCATGAGACCCCACAAACAGCTCCCCATTTTGCCTCCAGGTGAGGTAATTTCCACAGCTCTGGAGATGACTGTGATCCTCTACGATTCATAAGACAAAGACAGTTATTTTAAGGACTTTCCTAGTGGTCCAATGGTTAAGATTCCACATCTCCACTATAGGGGACTCAGGTTCGATCCCTGGTCAAGGAACTAAGATCCCATGTGCCTCAGGGAATAGTCATAAAACAAACAAACAAACAAACAAAAAACAAGTTATTTGAGATGTTTAGGGTTTAAGGATGGATGACTAGACATGAGTAAAATTACTCCATAGTGTCCCTACCATGAAAATGTCCCCATTCCTCCCAAAGAAATGTGCTGGCTGTTACATTCGTGGCTGGCAATAGAACACAGCCCTTCTTCATGCCTAAATAACCAGACCCTCAGCAGAACTGTGTGTTCAGGCCCACAGTGGTGCTGTGGCCTCTGCACTTTTAAAAAACCCATAGATGAAGTTGATCCACACACAAGAAGCTCAGTCCTACTGGCATCACAGTGGTAGGCAGATCATGTGTGGTCAATTTCACTTGTGATTTAAGACAGCCTTCCAACACAGAGGGTACAGGTTCCATCCTTGGCTGGAAAGCTAGGATCCCACCTACCTCTCAGCCAAAAACAAAAACACAAAACAGAAGCAATACTGTATATAGTAGGTTCAGTAAAGACTTTAAAACGGGTCCATATTAATTTAAACAAAAAATCTTTAAAAAAAACCACAATACATATGAAAGAAAGACACTGATCTCAAAAGTCTTCTGAAACAAGAAGCTAAGCGCAACACTGAAGCAGCAGTTCTACCATTTTGAACGATTAAAGCTGATAACAGGAAAAGGGTGAAGAAAGAGATAAATAAAATTAATACGATATCAAGATTAGAAACTAAGCCATGTATTAATAAAAGCAAGAGATCCAATCAAAGAATAAAATATTAACTGTAGAGAACTGGGCTGTTGGCATCTGCATTGCCCCCATCCAGCCATACATGCACAGGTTTTCGCTTGGGTTTTCCCAGCGTCTTCCCTTTCCCCTTTATAGTCTGTTCTCCCAATGGCAGTTGGCAAGATCCATTCAGTACATAAACCAGGTTACACTTTGCCTTTGCTCCATCCCTCAAGTAATGCCCTGATTCGCTCAGGCTGAAGGTCACGTCTTTACCAGAGGTGAAGAGATGCTACCTGGCCTGGCTCCGGCCACCTCTCAGGTCATCTCCCACCCCTCTCTAGGGCATGGGCTCCAGCACTCTGAGCCCCCAGCCCCCCATGACACTGCCCAAGGCTTCAGAATTTCCTGTCTCCTGTGCCTGGAATGTTCTTTGGATGACTGCAGGACTTAACCACTAAATGTAGGCTTCTGTTCAAGTGTCACATCATCATAGGGCTTTTTTTTTTTTCTTTCTTTAAAAAATGGAAGCATAGTTGATTTATGTGGGTTTCCCTGGTAGCTCAGCTGGTAAAGAATCCACCTGCAATGCAAGAGACCCCAGTTCAATTCCTGGGTCTGGAAGACCCCTTGGAGAAGGGATAGGCTACCCACTCCAGTGTTCTTGGGGTTCCCTGGTGGCTTAGCTGGTAAAGAATCTGCCTGCAATGTGGTAGACCTGGGTTCAATCCCTGGGTTGGGAAGATCCCTTGGAGAAAGGAATGGCTACCCCACTCCAGTATTCTGGCCTGGAGAATTCCATGGACTGTATAGGCCATGGGATCGCAAAGAGTCAGATACAACTGAGCAACTTTCATAGTTGATTTACAATGTTGTGTTAGTTTAAGGTGTATAGCAAAGTGATTCAGATATATATATATATATATATATATATATATATATATATATATATATATATATACACAAACACATACATATATGTGTGCTTACATCTCAGTCCTCAGTGGTGTCCAACTCTGCAACCCCATGGACTGTAGCCCACCTGGCTTCTCTGTCCATAGGATTTTTCAGGCAAGAATACTGGAGTGGATTACCATTTCCTCCTCCAGGGGATCTTCCCAACCCAGGGACAGAATCCATGTTTCCTGCATTTCCTGCATTGGCAGGTGGATTCTTTACCACTGTGCCACCTGGGAAGCCCACCATATATATATGTACACACATACATATACAACCCCATGGACTGTAGCCATCCAGGCTCCATCCATGGGATTCTCTAGGCAAGAATACTGAAGTGGGTAGCCATTCCCTTCCCCAGGGAATCTTCCTGACCCAGAGATCGAACCCACATCTCTCAAGTCTCCTGCACTGAAGGTAGGTTCTTTACCTGCTGAACCATTGGCAAAGATATACACACATATATGCATACATTGTTGCATACGTACATACATACATACATACACACACATACATGTTATTTCCCTTGTAGATCATTACATGATATTGAGTATAGTCCCCTGTGCCTCACAGTAGGTCCTTGCTGTTTACTATTTTATGTATTTTATGTATCAGTTCAGTTCAGTCACTCATTCGTGTCCAACTCTGCAACCCCATGGACTGCAGCACACCAGGTCTCCCTGTCCATCACCAACTCCTGGATCTTACTCAAACTCATGTCCATCCAGCCGGTGATGCCATCCAAGCATCTCCTTTTCTGTCGTCCCCTTCTCCTCCTGCCTTCACTCTTTTCCATCATCAGGGTCTTTTCCAATGAGTCGGCTCTTTGCATATATATTTTATATACAGCAGTGCGTATATGTTAACCCTCCGTCAGCCCATCATAGGACTTTTCTTGACTATCTACTAAAATAACACTTGAGTCTCACTTGTGCCCCAACTTCCCGTCGTCTTCTTCACAGCCCTTCATGTTGCCAGATGAGGTTGTATACTCTCTCCCCCAGGAGAACTTGAGAACAGGGACCACGACTTTGTCCACTGGCTTTAAGGCCCATGACAGTGTCCAACACATAGTAGGTGCTTAATAGGGTTGATTAATGAAATAATGCATGAAACAGCTGTCCCCATCTGTGTAACTCATGCGTAATTTCATTTTTTAATCCCCTTTACTGATCTTGTAAGTATTTTGGCTGGTCAAAAAGTTCATTCAGAGTTTTGCGCATTTTAGCCAAGCCAGTATCACTAATACCAAGCTCAGAAAGGTTAGGAGAATTGCCCAAGAAATAAACAACCAAAAGGTGGAAGAGTGTTGTGCGGGTAGGTTTGCCAGCCCTACAGGCTGGGCTCCGGGCCACCCGATGCTGCTGACTAATGTAGAAAGGAGAAGCACCACCTGCCATCCCTGCAAATCCAAGTGTCTCCCGGTAAAATGAAAACGCCCTTCTGGTTACGAGTAGTGTGGATGGGAACCTCCAATGGCAGGCTGAAAACCATCTGAAATCATCGGTTGCCTCTGAACATCCATAGAATCCTGGGCCCAGGTGGATTTACAGCCTCCAAAGTAAGAGAAATACCACTTGCATTCAGGGAGTCTTAGGAGCTCGCTCCTTTTGAAAGGGAAAAAATAAAACTGAAAGCAAAAGAGAATGTAAGGCAGGAAAAGGGAAGAAAAAGCACTTCCCCTTTCCAGATACGCTGAAACAGAACTGTCAAATGCAGGAAAATCTTGTAAAGTTTTCCTCCGCTGTAGGCCATTGAATAGAACTGTAATAAACTCTGACCCATAAAAAGTCATGTAAACATTATAACCCAGTTTTACTAGCCCTTTAAGCACAGGGAGGCATTGATCTAAAACAGCTTGGGTCTCCTAAGTTCCCAAAGCCTTCGCGAGCATCCAACCTCCAACATGGGTGTTCGAAGGCCTCCGGCACTGAAAGCCAAAAATAGGATGGAGCTAGAAAATTGCAGCTATTTAGCTATTTGCCCCAGGCAGATGTTTGATATTTCCAAGAGCAAAACATCCGAAAGGAAAGCTCCTGAAGAAAAGCTACTTTGTAGCACCTACCAACATGGAACTATTTAACGTGCAGTGTCCACAATCGAAATAAATATTGGACCTCAGCTGCCATGTTTCACTGTCCCTAAAAATCATACCAAGAAATTATTTCATGCAGTAAAAGTAGTCATCTCACTGCCTTAGGACAGATCAGCTCTGACTATCTCCCTGCAGCTAAAATGCTGTACTGCATGAAATATAAATGTGGAAACATTCAAGGGAGATTTTTACAGGTGTCAACACGAATGCTCATTCCATTACCCATCCGTGGAATGCTAGTTAAGCCTGCCTTGAAAATATCTTTTTCTTCTGGTTTCCTAGAATCCAAAAGAAAGCAGGGTGAACGAGGCGAGAACTGGGCAGGACGCCTAGTTAGCTGATTGCCAGATTGTTCTAGCTTCCTAATTTTTTTTTTTTAATTTCAAAAGCACTTTATCATTCTGGTTTTTTTTAATGTAAATATTTTTAAAAATTTTTACGATGTCGTGTTGGTTTCTGCCATACAACAACACAAATCAGCCATAACCTTGTTTGTAATTGTCCTTGCAAGGAAGTAGCGTCCGTGAGTCAGTCTCTGTTGCCAAGTAGGTGGTCATCCCGGTGGAGGATAAGAGGATTTCTAGAATGAGGGCTTAGCTGGTTGATGTGCAACCGGGGGTGCGGGGAGATGTATCTTCTGGGGAACGTCTTTGCCTGGCTTTGCTGGGCATCCCTCTGGGGGCCTCTTTGTCACTCACCTGTTTCGCTGGTAGCATCATGTCATGGATGCACAGTGACTCAGTTCAGTCCAGTTCAGCAAACATTCTTTTACGAACTGTCTGTAAAGAACCAAGGACAGCACAGAATGATGATGAGTGGCACAGGGTCCAGGTTTTAGGGGTGTTCCAGGGAGCCACTGGGGTCTGCCTGCTAAGAGATGTCTGGGTGAGCTCACATTCCTGATCTGGGAAGCAGACTGGTCATAATGCTGGCCGAGTAAGTGCTCAGAGCGAAAGGCTATTAAGTAGAAAAAGGAAAGAGAGCTAAGAATGGAGCAAATAAATTTTCACTTATAATTGGTGAGAATATTCTCGGATTAGAGAGACATCAAGGTTTTTGCTTTATGCACATGTTTTACTAAATATGTGTATGCATACATTTCTTAATTGGGACAGTAGCTTTCCTGAGGCAGGATTAAAGGTCCAGATTTTTTTTTTTAAGTAGTAGAAACTTGAATGCATCATGGAATTAGCAACCTGCCTCATTGGGTTTGAAGGGAAAATATTTTTTCCACCTCCTGGAATACCAAGAGCAGACCAGAAACAAAGCTCATAACTTGTATGTGTATAGTCACTGTGGATCACGCAAATAAACTGATTCACTGGAGCTTCAGAAAAATCCAGGGAAACTGACTGATTAAAGTGTTATCTCCATTTATTAGATATGCAAAAACTGAGGTGAAATTATCTTTACCAAGATCACAGAGTAAAGCCAGGTCCTCAAACTGACTGTTCTTCCCACCCCTCTTTTCCCTTCTCTTTGTGTGATTGTTTCTGCAAAGAGATCATTCTTTTTTTTAATGGTCAGAGCCAGTCATTCGTGAAAACTAGCGGAGGCAATGCGGATGGGGCACAACAGTGAGTTTCGTTGTGTGCGTGTCTCTAGAGAACATCGGGCTGGGATTCCAAAATCTGCAAGAAGCCAGAGGTTGCTTAATGACAGTTCTTTTACCCAGTCCTGGGGTGGGTATGGCAGAACATGGAGTGGATCTGTTTTGGATGGACGCTTGATCTTCTGGCCTCTGTCCTAGAGAGAATGGGCTAGCGGCTTCCAGGAAGAAATACAGAGAAGATGGATCTGTATTACTGATCAAACGCAGTTTGGCAGAGGGGTGTTTTGGCCAGTGACCACATCTGTTGCCATTAAAAAGTCCTCAACAAATCATGTACATCAGACATTTCAGATGAGTGGCTCGAAATTAGATATATATGAAAATATTTTTTCACACATTGTGTTTCCAATTCATTACGCATCCTGTATCATTTTTCAAGTTCATTGGTTTGACAGTTGGCTAGAAAGAAAAATCCCAATCTTTCTCAAGAGTTGGCCCCAAAGATGAGGTGCCCCCTGTCCCCTGATTACTGAGGACAGCTGGGTAGATATTCCATGAATTACATCACTGTCAGTGGGAAATCGGTGGTCACAATGAGCTCCCAGCAAGTGGAAAGAAGTGAATTTCTCTCCTTCCCTCTGGAATGTGCATGTTAATAGATTAAAGCGAGCAGTTTAGCAATGGTCCAGACAGAGAGGTGCAGAATCAGCTGATGGCCCCCAACCTTCCCTATTCATGTCTGGTGACTTGAAAGGATCCAGAGAAGGTTGCCAGCTCTGTCTTGGCTGCAAAAAGGGAGGAAAAAGTAACGGCGGACAGCAACCAGGTGTTTAATAGGGGGCCGGCACTGCTCTGGAGGCTTTACCTGGATTACCGTCAAGGCATCTATAGGTCCTCCCCTTTAGAGAGCAATCCTGGTGATATCCAAATTCCTATGTGCAATTCTCTACATAGACAGAGAACCAGTTGTGTGAGGCTGTGTGGGCTACTGTCACATCAGATGGTTTCAAGAGAAATTTTAGGAATTCATTTCTAATTAGAGGTTCATAACATGTCAGATGTCTGTTCAAGTTCAAAGTGCTGAATAGAATAATAAAAACTTTCACGGCTTACTGTAGAGTAAACGGCCACCTCAATCCTAGGAAATAGCATCAGAGTAAAATAAATACGACTTCTGATGGAGGAATATATTTCACATAGAAGCAAAAGACCTACAGCCAGGGGGATTCTTGTTAATTCACTTCAGTCGTGTCCAACTCTCTGCGATCCTATGGACTGTAGCCCTCCAGGCTCCTCTGTCTTTGGGGTTCTCCAGGCAAGAATACTGAAGTGGGTTGCCACGCCCTCCTCCAGGGGATCTTCCTGAACCAGGGATCGAACCTGTGTCTCTTACATCTCTTGGATTGGCAGGCAGATTCTCTACCACCAGCACCACCTCACCCGGACCCCAAAATATATAAGACTCTTGATGGAAGAATCCATTTCACAAAATAAAAAAAGATGCAAAGTTGGGGGATTCTAGCAGGCCTGAGGCTTGTGACCCACATCAGAGGATGTCTCTGGGAGCACGAAGGAAGAGCTGATGACATCCCATTAATTTCAAAGCATCCTAAAGTTGCTGCACTCAGAGACTCACTTTGGATTAACAGGCAGTGGCTCTTGCAAGTCGTTCCTAATCTGCTTCAGGGGCCCAGGAAGCTTCGATCTTATGCAAGCCTTCCTAATTGAAGGGCAGTGGCAGTACCTTGGGGACTTCTCTGGTGGCTCAGCAGTTAATAATCCGCCTGCCAATATAGGAGATGCGGGTACAATCCCTGGGTTGGGATGATCCCCTGGAGAAGGGAATGGCAAACCACCCCGGTATCATTGCCTGGAAAGTTCCATGGACAGAGGAGCCTGGAGGGCTATATAGTTCATGGAGTCACAAAGACTTGGACGCAACTGAGCACATCATAATTTTAATTAACTAATAATAAGGATGATACTGTCTTCTATCCATACTGAGTCCCCTGGAGGAACCTGGCAGGCTACAGTCCAAGGACAGTCGAACAGGACTGAGCGACTAAACAACACCTGCACAGTGCGGCTGGATGTCGGTGAGCACACACCCAGCGCCTGGATAAGCCCGGGATGCATCTCATCCTGCAGAACGAGAGCCCAGAACGTCCAAGGTCCCAGGGAGACGGGCGCTTTCACACTGGTCTGTCCCTCCGGAGCCCTGCAGCAGAAAGAAATCCCCGGAGACAGCAGGAACCTGAAAATGTGGCTTCTGCAACCTGAGAGCATCCCAGCATCGCCTCCCACACAGTGCTCACCAGAAACAGCAGCCCCACGAGCACTCTGCCAAAGCCTGCCGCCTCTCCCACCTCCCACTCTCCCCGTGCTCCCCGTAATCCCACAGCGCGAGGCTCCAGGTGCTCCTACCCACAGCGTTCCCAGCCAAGACCCAGCCCTTTCATCTCCTGTGGATGAACTGTTCCTTGGTTTTGGCAGCTTAGCAAACTAGGTTCGTGTAATGCAGGAGGGGCTCCATCAGAACCACTTTGAGCGTGTGGAGGGCAGAGGCTAGTGGTAAAGAACCCGCCTACCAATGCAGGAGATGTAAGAGACATGGGTTTGACCCCTGGGTCGGGAAGATCCCCTGGAGAAGGAAATGGCAACCCACTCCAGTATTCTTGCCTGGAAAGTTCCATGTACAGAGGAGCTTGGCGGGCTGCAGTTCATGGGGTCGCAAAGAGCTGGACATGACTGAGCACATCATAATTTTAATTAACTAATAATAAGGATGATACTGTCTTCTATCCATACAGAGTCCCCTGGAGGAACTTGGCAGGCTATGGTCCATGGGGTTGCAAAGAGTCGGACAGGACAGAAGTGACTTAGCCATCGCCCGCACGGACCTGCCTCTGTTACTGGAAGAAGACCTCCGGGCTGAGACCACCCAGGCTTGTCGGGAGACCTCTCTCCATGTGGGACACCACCGCCCAGACACTAAATCAGAGACTGAGACATCCTCACTGCCATAAATCTCCGGGACAAAAGAAAGAACTTGAGAAACCTTCATTGCCTTCTGCTCCTTTGGTGGGAAAAAATCTTAGGTGTAAGAACTAAATTAGGCAGGGTCAAGATGGAGAGAGGTGCTTGCTGCCTTTTTTTTTTTTTTTCCTGCTTCTATGTTAGAAACAAATTCCTCTGACACTTGGCCATTTCTTTCTTTTGTTTCTCTGTGTGTATGCTGACGAGGTTTTGTTTTTGTGCTGAGATGTTTCAAAGAAATGAAAAACTCTGGAATGTCGGATTTCAAGGTATAAAGTCTGGCACACGAGACGCCAAATGCTGTTGTTTTCGTGTCACACCACACCGTGCTCTGGGAATCTGTGGTGACATTCTCAGGGACCAGAAGAAAAGAGTAGCCCAGGAGAAGCCTTCTAAAATTTCCGTTCCGTTCTTAGAGTCGGGCGGTCTTCCTAGGCGTCATCACTCTTGATTCTCCTTCCCAGCTACCTGGCGCTCTCATGCTGGTGCTCAGCTCCTCAGGGTCCCCTAAGTGGAGTCTGGGCTGGATGTTCAATCTTCCCCACCCCCATCCTGTTTCTCTTTCTGTGTCGGAGAGAGAGGAGGTGGCTAAGTACGTTTACATCAGAGAAAAATTAACCGAGATGATTAATTTACCCGGGGAATCTGTATCGATAGAAGACAGTGTCATCCTTATTATTAGCTCATTAAAATTGTGATGTGCTCAGTCGTGTCCAACTCTTTGCGACCCCATGAACTGTAGCCCGCCAGGCTCCCCGTCCACGGAATTTTCCAGGCAATAATACTGGAGTGGGTTGCTATTTCCTCCTCCAGGGGATCTTCTCGACCCAGGGATCGAACCTGCATTGCTGGCAGTGGGTTATTTACCACTAGCGCCACTTGGGAAGTGATGAAATATCTCGACAGGAATTCGTGGAAAGGCAGAGTCCTCTGGCAAGCAAATCAGAGGATGAAGATGAGAGCCTTTTCCAGGGTTACGTATGGTTCTTCCTCCCATCATTTTGTATTCTGTTCCAACAAAAATTGTCCCTGGCTTTTGCAAAAATCAAGCTCGTAATTCTGGCAGTTTGGATTAGAAGACTTTATTAACCATTCTGCATTTATAGTAACTGATTAATACCATATAAAAAGCAAATCTTTATAAGAGCAGCATCCAAGCCTTCCAGTCAAATAAGAACATTAATACCTATTTCACCTCTTTTCGAATATTTCATTCCTACTCTATTGCTTTTCAAGCTATATAATTCAGCAGTAAAGTACAATTGGCTTAGGGAATAGCCTCCATACAGATATGTTGCTGACACACACCGTACCAAAATGATCATAATAAAGTAGATGGTATTTTAAACTTTTATTATACACTTGCATTACATTTGGCTTGGCTGTCGTATAAAAGGTATGAAGTATTAACCACATTTATCATGCATTTTTCACATTGAATATTATTTCATAAGAAATCATCAGCTCAAACCAATGGTTTTTGCCCAACTGGTGTTCTATTCGGACATGCACTGAGATATTTATAAAGCCTCATAGGAAGGGAAAACATAACAGGTCTTGGAAAACTACACTGTATCAGAGATTCCATCTCTGCTAACACCTTGGGTGGGCTGGCACAGAATACAAATTGAGCTATTAAATCCGGAAAGTTTTGAAGAAAATCCAGAATGAATTCTAGGTATTCAGGCTGGCTTCAGATTGCTTTCAAAAATGAAGAATGAAACATTTAAATAAGTTAAATATCATTTGATGAATGAACTGATGTGGTGCAAATATTTCAAAAATGAAAAAAAATTAGATGATAGAACTTATTTCCACGCAATACAACTCACTTGCTAATTTTAATTACCAGTATGTATATCAAAAGACATTGACCAATATAATCTATTATAGACTAATATAGTCTGTTGTATAAAATAATATAGGGGTTCTTGTAGCTTTTAGACAACAGACTCTAAAGTCTTATGGGCCAGAAAAAATATTCAAAGGTCAACAGTAGCGGAAAAGAAAAGAAAACTGATGGAAAATAGATTTATTTTTTCCAAGAGTTTCCTTTCCTTTTGAGGAGGTATGCTCAGTCATGTCCAGCTCTTTGCAACACCATGGATTGTAGCATGCCAGGTTGCTCCTCTGTCCCTGGGATTCTCCAGGCAAGAATACTGGAGTGGGTTACTACTTTCTCCTCCAGGGGGTCTTCCCCACACGGGTATCAAATCCGAGTCTCCCAGGGCTCCTGCATGGCAGGCAGATTTTTTACCTCTGAGCCACTGGGGAAGCCCAGGGAGGTATGAAGGAGAAAAAAGAAAATGTTGTTTCTTTTAGGACTAAAAAAAAAAAAAAACCTCAGTTATGAGAGCACCATAATCATGCTACCATTAAAGAATATTTAAAATCTATTTCTGATACCTTCCTGACTGCGCTCGGGCCTTTGGGAGCTGACATTTCTTCTGCTCTTCTCTAGTCTGGTAACCCGTTGCAGAATTGCTATTATAAGAGGCAAAAGAACAGTACACCGGCGTCACCCAGCCAGAGCAGAAAAACAGGCTGGCCTCGCGACAGATAGGAAGGCGAGAACACTCATCCCGGATGCTCCCTGGTGACGCTGTTTGCTCTGAGCCCAGACAGACCCAGAGATCCACCACCCGCTCCTCCAATCGTCCGCCGCACTTCCCACACCCTTCAGCTTCGCCCACCTGTCTCCTTGCTGCTAAACGCGGCTGAAGGACAAACTCCCGTCCAGGCATCTGTCCTGAAGGCTCAAGGAGGAAGGCTTGCCAGCAGCAGCTTGGACACTTGCAGAACGGGAAAGGCTTCAGAACGGAGCTCAGAAGAAGGGCCCACGCTCCCACCTGGACAGGGAATGGGGTTTCCTGGGGGTGACTCCAGGATGGCCGTTCCCCTTTCCATCACGCACGTGCTGCACAGCCACACTCAGAGATCCCCCGCCGACAACTCCTGGGGGTGGGCGGGGAGCAGGTACAGATCGGAGATGTCTGCGGCACAGGGTTCGGGGATCTGAGATTCCAGCCCAAAGCGGATTTTATATATTTTTATATATGAGGCTTCTGCCTGTGATTCCTTTGAACCACAAGGAAAAATGATTGCAAACCAAACATCCTCTCAAGCCCTCAGAGGACGAGTGGAGGACAGCGTCGTGCAGAGTGGGCACCTGGACCCTGCAGGCAAGCACTTCCGGGTGCCTCTCAGCGCCGGCGCATGTGAGCGCGTGGCTTCTGGGTGCTGCTTGAAGCTGCAAACCGCCCTCTGCCTCTGAACAGAGAGATTAGTGTGAGTGGCTGAAGATAGGGACTCGGGCGCCCTCCAGCTCCCCAGCAGGTGAGGCCTCTCCTGGGCTGGACTCTGAGCTCGGCCACAGAGCAGAAGGCGGGCAGGTCTAGAGGTAGAGGGTGCACCCGCCTCTGATCGTTAGCACCTGTGCCTCGTGGTGGGGGTGGGGGGGCGTGTGTTAGTCTCTCAGTCGAGTCCAACTCTTTGTGCCCCATGGACTGTAGCCCACCAGGCTGCTCTGTCCATGGAATTCTCCAGGCAAGAATGCTGGAGTGGGTTGCGTTTCCCTTCTCCAGGGGATCTTCCCCACCCAGAGATCGAACCTGGGTCTTCTGCCTTGCAGGCAGATTCTTTACTATCTGAGCCACCAGGTGCCCAGGCATTAGAACTTCTGTTCAAGTAAATGCTGTTTGGGGAAGTTATATTTTTTTCTTGGCCAACCTACAAAGAAGAAAATCAATGCATCTAGTTCACAAATGAAGAAGTAGCTAAAACCCACCCCCTAGGCCAATGAACATTGCATGTGTACACCTCACCTTCTTCATTTGTCAGTAGACATTAGGTTGCTTCCATGTCCTGGCTATTGTAAATAGTGCTGCTATGAACATTGGGTGCAAATACCTTTTTGAATTCATGTTTGTTCCAGTTATAAGCCCAGGAGTAGGATTACTAGTGGAGAAGGGCATGGCACCCCACTCCAGTATTCTTGCCTGGAGAATCCCAGTGGACAGAGGAGCCTGGCGGGCTACAGTCCATGGGGTCACAGAGAGTCGGACACGACTGAGGTGAATGAGCGCAGCGCAGGATTGCTAGATCAAATGGCAGCTCTAGTTTCAGTTCTAGCGGAACCCTTCATACTGTTTCCTACAGTGGCCGTGCAAGTGTGCATTCCCACCCGAAGTGTAGGAAGGCTCCCTTTCCCACAGTGCTTTCCAACACTTGTGCCATTTGTAAACTTTCTCACGACGGTCATTCTGTGAGACTGGTGTGAGGTTGTATCTCACCATAGTTTGGACTTTCTTTTTGCCTTTATTTCTACAACCTAATCAGGCAGATGGCTTTTGACACTTTTTACATTTATTTTTGGCTATCCCCTAAAGCTTTGAGTATTTTTGCTAACTGTAGCAGGACCAAAAACACAAGGTGAATTCCAATCCTTTTTGGTTATTGAATAGTTCAATAGTATATTAATTTTCTCAATAGTATATCAATCTTCGCAAAGAAAAATATTTTTTTCTGAATGTTTTTTAGGGCCCTACTGACAATTATCTTTCTAAAATCTTGTTATTTGTCAGCAGGTCTCAGGTCAATTTGGAAATAGGTGAGTTTCCAATTTGTTTCTCTTACGACATGGTTTTCTCATGGCACATTCCTTGGCTTTGATGTAAGAGGACTTTGAAGCCAGAATAAATACCTTCCTGATAATGGTGTTGAGTTCCATTCCCACCCGAATAGAAATTTCAGAATATTTGAGCCAAAGGTCTCCAACTTTTCCGCAAGCAGCTTGGACACAAGATCATTAAGTCCTAAAACAAGCCTCCACAACAACCATGTATTCTTTTGCTTCCCCGAGCTGGCTGTTTACTGGCCTTCACTCAGTTCCAGCATGAACACTTGAGTCACGGGGATCCCGTGGGTTGTCACATGCCTCTTTAACCTGCCGCCTCTGCAGTCCCGGGCCTTCTTTGTTCTAGCAACCAGAACGCCCACCGTCAGCCTGCGTCTAACCTCAGAATGCAGGCACAGCAGAGGTCTGGGGGTAAGTCCTTTATGAGCTCGGTGCCTGTCATCCTGAAGTCATCAGCCTAAGGAGGATCCATGAGCTTACCCACAGTGTCATTAAGTGGCCATGTCAGGGGGTCAGGCAGCATCATCTTCTCTGGCCAAAAACACTCAGAACCCTCATGTGGCGGCTTATGATACTGCTGCCTGGCAACTCCCAGAAAACCAGCTCTCTTAACTCATCCAGGCTGCACTCTGAAAAGCTTCTCTCTGTCTTTTAAACAGCATCTCTTCACTTGTGGGGTATCACACACCTTCAGGAGGCACCTCACCAGTGACATTGGTTGAAATTACTGAGGCTGGCTTTCCTGTGATGTCCAGGAACTGTGGCTTTCTCCATAGCCCTCTTGGTGTGACTTTAACTATAACCTGTGATGGAGTGATTGGGCTTCCCAGGTGGCACTAGTCTTAAAAAAAAAATCTACCTGCCAGTGCAGGAGAGGCAAGAGATGTGGGTTCAATCTCTGGGTTGGGAAGATTCCCTGGAGGAAGTCATGGAAACCCATTCCAGTATTCTTGCCTGGAAAATTCCATGGACAGAAGAACCTGGTGGACTACAATTCATGGGGCTGCAAAGAGTCAGACATGACTGAGCGAGCAAGCGTGATGGAGTGACTACTGAAAACACAGCAACATCAGGCCATATCTCAATTATCTGTGTATGCTTAGCAAGAGCATTTAAGCAATTGGCATGTTCTTATTAAACCAGATGAAAAACTGGTTTTACCTAGGCACTCCACAGGGAAAGCATCCTCCTGAATTTCCTTGCAGATCGTTTCTGAAAGGGAGATAAGGACAAAGAACTGCTGTAGTCTTGTAACCTAAAACCCACAAAGCCTCTCATTTGTATTCCTACACAGCTATAACTAGATGGCATCTTATCTTTGGCTGATTGACTTTCAATAGTCCACTCAAGTATTTAGATTCAAGGCAGTGATTGAAAAAAATATATTTTATTAATGAGAATAAAATTAGTAAACTAAAATATAAATAAAAGGCATGAGAAAAGTAAGTCAATCCCAGAGTCTCCAGGCTGGATCAGCACTCCTGACACCTTGACGTAAGCCTCAACAAATTTATTTTGGACTTTTAGCTGCCAAAACTGTAAGAAAATAAATTTGTATTGCTTTAATGACATTTGCTGTAACTTGTTACATCAACAAAAAGAAGTCAGTACACACTCCTCTGCCCAGTAAATTATTCAAGAGAGCTTGCTTTAATTTGCTACCTTGTCAACACTTAAAATTTTCTGTCTTTTTTCCTGTTAGCCATTCTTGTCAGTATATATTTCACTGTAGTCTTAATGTGCATTTTCCTGGTTAAGAATGAAATTTAACAACACTTATTACATATTTAATGGCCGATTCGATTTCCTCTTTTGTGAGATGGTCACTTGTGCTTTTTACCCATTGTTAAAAAGCTATCTTTTCTCATTGGTTGATTTTTCTCATAGGTGTGTTTGCATGCTCAGCTCTGAGTCATGTCCAACTCTTTGAAACCCCATGGACCACAGCCCGCCAGGCTCCTCTGTCCATGGGATTCTCCTGGCAAGAACACTGGTGTGGGTTGCCACGCCCTCAGGGGATCTTCCTGACCCAGAGATTGAACTTGTGTCTCTTGCATTGCAGGCAGATTCCTTCCTGCTGAGCCATCAGGGAAGCCCTTTCCTCAGAGGTGAGATTTGCCATTTCTATACATACATTAACCTTTCTTGGATATATAAATGTGGATGTGGATTTGAATCTGAATATTGATACAGATATAGACTTAGCTCTCTCTCATTGCACAGCTAATCACCTCTCATATATTCCGAGGAACAGAACTTAACTCTGATGTAGTCATTTTTTATCCAGGTGCCCCTTAATGATTATGAAGATTAATAAGTTAGTCTCCTTCCTTGGGATCATGAAGATGTGCTTTTATATTATATTCTGAGCGTTTAGTGATTTTATTACAGATAGGCTTTTCATGCAGTTGGAATTGAACTTGGCTATGTTGTCAGATGTGTCAATTTCATCTTTCTTTATACAAATACTCAATTTTCTCATCACTATTTGTTGAAAATCCAGTTGCCTTCTACTTCTGCAGCACCATTTCTGTTTCCTCCATTAACCTAATTATATATCTCTGCCTCTACACTACATTGCCTTTATTACTACAGTTTTATAATAATTCTTGATATTTGCTAACCTGAGTCCTCCCACTTGGTTCTGCTATTTCTTGAAAACCTTAGCTGTTCTTAGCCTTTTGCAATTCTCTGTACATTTTGAATTTAGCTTATTAAACTCTGCCATACACTTATTTAGATTTTCATTGGATTACCCTGACTATGTACTTCAGTTTGAGAAATTGGATATCTTTAAGACACTGAGCCTATCCAACTTATATAGATATGGACTAATTTCCATGCACTTAAGCCATTGTTAATGGCTGTCAATGAGGCGTAATAATTTATTCTATAAATACTCTTATTGTAGCAACTTTCAATTCCAGTGTTGGATTTCTTCCTTTATGATATGTTATCTATGAACTACAGCAAATGGTGCCTTTGTTTTTAAAAATCAGTAGCATTCGTTGGAATTTAACAGATATTTGAATAAAATTTTGTAATTGTATGCTGAATTTTAAACAGTAAATTCCTGCCATGAAGCTTGTAATGGGTTCCAGAACCGCAATTGCATCAAAGTCAGGTTGTTATTTAGTCTCTAAGTTGTGTCAGATTCTTCTGTGACCTCATGAGCCTGGCTGGCCCACCAGGCTCCTCTGTCCATGGGATTCACCAGGCAAGAGTACTGGGGCGGGTTGCCGTTTTCTCCTCCTGGGGGTCTTCCTGACCCAGGGATTGAACCAGAATCTCCTGCATTGAAGGCAGATTCTTTACCACTGTGTCAACTACTGTGAGGTTAATCAAGTGACTTGATTGAAAAGCCAGCAGTTCTGAAAGTCAAAGACCAGAGGATTGGAAGCCAGTTGTCTGTCACATTTTATCTGAATTCGCTTTAGTACTGGGACTCACTGTTTCAAAGAAACACTGCAAAATTTTCACAGACCAAGTAATAAATGGACATCAGTTTACATAAACTCAAGCAAAATAAACTCACAATTTTGAATTCTAATTTTCACACATAGCTAAAGAAATGTAAGCTTCAAAAATAACAAGATTCCATTTTTTTCACCAGACAATGACAAATAGTGGCAACAGTGTAGAAAAACAAACCTTCTCATACACCGCTGGAGTTTTATAAACTGGCATAAACTTTCTAAAGAGCAATTTAGTAATTCCTATAAAAATGTAATATGCTTGTACCTGATGTCCCAACAATTCTACTGTTGGAATGTTACAACTTTGATAGAGTTCCACATATGCACAAAGAATGTGAATGGAGAGGTTCAGTGCTACTAAAATGCTCAATTTTCCTAAGTAACCATCAGTCAAAGGTACAGGTCATTATATGCCCACGCGAGGCATGTTACATCCTTAAGAGTAAGGCAGAAGTAAAAAGCAATGAGCATAGCACGTTCCCATGCGTATGTACTCAGTCACTTGGTCATGGCCGACTCTGTGCAACCCCATGGACTGTAGCCCACAGGGCTCCTCTGTCCATGGGATTTCCCAGGCAAGAATACTGCAGTGGGTTGCCATTTCCTCCCCCAGGGGATCTACTCCACCCAGGGACTGAACTCATGTCTCCAGCAGCTCCTGCACTGGCAGGTGAATTCTTTACCACTGGCTCCCTAGGAGCACCTCCTCCATGTTCCCACGAGTATTTTTTAAATGGTAGGGTTCTCAAGAGGGGGGAAAAAGCAATAGGATGGATGGACAGACAGATGGACAGGAATCCGTGTATATTCATGGGAATTTTCTGTAATAAAATGCTAGAAACTATTAACAGTTGGCTTAAGTGATATATTATTCAAAATAATTCATATCTATAATTTTTTAGTCACTGAGTTATGTCCTACTCTTGTGGCCCAATGAACTGTAGCCCACCTGGCTTCTCTGTCCATGGGATGCTCCAGACAAGAATAATGGAATGGGTAATCATTCCCTTCTCCAGGGGATCTTCCCAACTCAGGAATTGAACCCAGGTCTCCTACATTGCAGGCAGATTCTTTACTGACTGAGTCACCAGAAAAGCCCAAACACATATTCCTTGGGGTATATATTTGCCAACACTTGGCATATCCAGGTTTTTAAAACTTTTGTCAATCTGATGATATGACAGGTTTTAATTTGTGTTATGTATATACAGAGATCAAATTGCCAACATCCGTTGGATCATAGAAAAAGCAAGAAAGTTCCAGAAAAGTATCTACTTCTGCTTTACTGGCTATGCCAAAGCCTTTGACTGTGTGGATCACAACAAAGTCTTGAAAATTCTTCAAGAGATGGGAACACCAGACCACCTGCCTCTTGTTACCTGCCTCTTGAGAAATCTGTATGCAGGTCAGGAAGCAACAGTTAGAACTGGACATGGAACAACAGACTGGTTCCAAATTGGGAAAGGAGTACTCAAGGCTGTACATTGTTACCCTGCTTATTTAACTTATATGTAGAGTACATCATGTGGAATGTTGGGCTGGAGGAAGCACAAGCTGGAATCAAGATTGCCGGGAGAAATATCAAGAACCTCAGATATGGAGATAACACTATGCTTATGGCAGAAAGCAAAGAAGAATTAAAGAGCCTCTTGATGAAAGTGCAAGAGGAGAGTGAAAAATTTGGCTTAAAACTCAACATTCAAAAAACCGAGATCATGGCATCTGGTCCCATCACTTCATGGCAAACAGATGGGGAAAAAATGGAAACAGTGACAGACTTTATTTTGGGGAGCTCCAAAATCACTGCAGATGGTGACTGCAGCCATGAAATTAAAAGACGCTTACTCCTTGGAAGAAAAGCTATGATCAAACTAGACAGCATATTAAAAAGCAGAGACATTACTTTGCTGACAAAGGTCCATCTAGTCAAGGCTATGGTTTTTCCAGTAGTCATGCATGGATGTGAGAGTTGGACTATAAAGAAAGCTAAGCACCAAAGAATTGATGCTTTTGAACTGTGGTGTTGGAGAAGACTCTTGAGAGTCCCTTGGACTGCAAGGAGATCAAACCAGTTAATCCTAAAGGAAATCAACCCTGAATATTCATTGGAAGAACTGATGCTGAAGCTGAAACTCCAATATCTTGGCCACCTGATGTGAAGAACTGACTCATTGGAAAAGACCGTGATGCTGGGAAAGATTGAAGGCAGGAGGAGAAGTGAACGACAGAGGATGAGATGGTTGGATGGCATCACCGACTGGATGGACTGAGTTTGAACAAGCTCTGGGAGTTGGTGATGGACAGGGAGGCCTGGCATGGTGCAGTCCATGGGGTCGTAAAGAGAGGGACATGACTGAGTGACTGAACTGAACTGATATAGGTAAAGCATAAACTTATTATATATTATATATGTAATACTATATTGTTCAGTTCAGTTCAGTCACTCAGTCGTGTCCGACTCTGCGACCCCATGAATCGCAGCACGCCAGGCCTCCCTGTCCATCACCAACTCCCAGAGTTTACTCAAACTCATGTCCATCGAGTCGGTGATGCCATCCAGCCATCTCACCCTCTGTCATCCCCTTCTCCTCCTGCCTTCAATCTTTCCCAGCATCACAGTCTTTTCCAATGAGTCAACTCTTCGCATGAGGTGGCCAAAGTATTGGAGTTTCAGTTTCAGCATCAGTCCTTCCAATGAACACCCAGGACTGATCTCCTTTAGGATGGGCTGGTTGGATCTCCTTGCAGTCCAAGGAACTCTCAAGAGTCTTCTCCAACACCACAGTTCAAAAGCATCGATTCTTTGGTGCTCAGCTTTCTTCACAGTCCAACTCTCACATCCATACATGACCACTGGAAACACCATAGCCTTGACTAGATGGACCTTTGTTGGCAAAGTAATGTCTCTACTTTTTAATATGCTGTCTAGGTTGGTCATAACTTTCCTTCCAAGGAGTAAGCGTCTTTTAATTTCATGGCTGCAGTCACCATCTGCAGTGATTTGGGGTAGTGTTTGATATATTCTAGGTATAAGTATGGTGAATATATTCAAATCTGTGACTTGACTTTTTACCTTTTTCATGGAGTCTCTAATTTTAATGTAGTTCTAAATTTTAATGAGATTAATCAATCAGTCTTTTCCTACATGTATGTAATTTGTGACTTCTATGTTGAGGTAATAAACATGCTTTGTTTTGTATTTTTCCTACGATTAAAATCTTTGAGTTTCCATTCTAACTCTTTTCTGATGGAACTTACAACTGTGCATCCTGTGAGGTGGTTGTTGTCCTTTAGTCACTTAATTTATAATTTACATTGTTTCAAATCAATAACTTCCAAAATCGATACTTTCTTGAGTATCATTTCTACTTTTCTATGAGAACCACCTAGCTCAGCCTCAGCGTCAGCTCTAAGGACATTTCGAACTAGATAATCCTTTGTTCTGGGGGTTTAACCTGCTCCTTGTAGGATGCTTACCTGCTGGATGCCAGCAGCGCCCCCTGCCCCCAGATGTGACACCAGAGGTGCTTCCGGACGTTCCAGAGCATCCCCAGGGCGTGCATCTGTGTGTGCGTGCATGCATGTATAGCACTGCCCCACTTGCAAACCGGTGAATTCTAACTGAACATCCTGCCAGCTCTTAAAACCCACTGGTCCTAAATTAAATTTACACCTGGCAGCCCACTCCAGTATTCTTGCCTGGAGAATTCCATGGACAGAGAAGGCTGGCGGGCTACAGTTTCTGGGGTCACAAAGAGTCGGACACTTTCTCCCAAACATCTCCTCACTCACTTTCTAACTTCTAACTTCTATCAGTGACTCTCATACCTCCTTAGCTTTTGAAGCTCCACACCATCCCCGCCTGCCTCAGTCTCCCTCCCCATCCTCCATACCTGACCAGTCACTACGCACACAGCGCCAGCTTCACCTCCTGCCATTTCCTGTTTCCCTGGTTCTGGCCTCCACCCCCCCACCCCGATTCAAAGATTCTTCTGTTCTCCCCATCTCATCCACCCTCTCCAAGGAGGCCAGACAAAGCATTCACAAAGACAGCTCGTGCTACCTCCCTGCTGTTACTAGAACCTTTAGCAGCTCCTGTCATGGGCCCAATTAAGTAGGACTTGCTCACCCTTGCATTTCAGGGCCTCCTCCATACGGCGCCGCCTCCCTTCCCAGCCTCATTTCACACGTCTCCTCTACAAGTACCAACACGGCTGCTCACCGCTCATCCGAACGGTCTGTGCGTATGGCCTGCTGTCTTTCACTCATGCTGTTGCTTCAGTTGGCAAGCCCTCCTCCACAATTTTCCCTTTGAAAAGTCTCCTCTGCTTTCAAGGCCAGTCTGAAATCCCACACTGCCCACAAAAGATCATTTTCCTGTTGACCCAACAGAACACGCTCCCTTCCCCTCTGAGTCCCTTGAACAGTCCACATGCATCCCTTATGTCACTTACACACGTTCCCTGACGCCGTGGTCTTAGCATCTTCCCTGGTAAATTGCAGCCTTCTTGATGGCACAAATTTGGTCCTATTTTTCATACACCCTAGAGCACCCAGCACTGCTGAATTGTATTTTAGATGTTCTTAACTCACTATTTACCAGGAGAATTTTTGCAGCAACTAACACTCGTGGCCAGCGATTATTAATGTAAGTGATATTGATAGGGGCTTCCCAGGGAGCGCAGTGGTAAGGAATCCGCCACAAATGCAGTAGACCCAAAAGATGCAGGTTCAATCCCCGGGGTCAAGAAAATTCCCGAGAGTAGGAAATGGCAACCTGCTCCAGTATTCTTGCCTGGAAAATTCTATGGACAGAGGAGCCTGGTGGGCTACAGCCCATGGGGCTGCTTAGAGACACTAAGTGTGAACATCCTTTCATCCTTAATATTGATATGTCTTCGGTCAATAGCGTTTGGGTACACCTCTGGTCAATAATGTGTCAATTATGTCTGAGTAATCAAACGAACTGTTTGCCTGCTATCCTAGGTCAGCGCTCACCTTTCTTCTTTTAATTGGCCTCTCCCCCAGCTTTCCCACACCTCTCCAAAACATTCTCTGCCTGCTACAAAGTAACCTTTCCAAACCTTTCTGATCACACTGCCCCTGACTTAGAACAGGTCCCACTTCCTACAGGACAAGATGCAAACCCCTTTGTGCGGCACAAAAAAAGCCCACTGGGTTCCAACTACCCTGGTTTGTCTCCACAGCCCCACTTCCAACCATATTCCCATGATATGGTGGTGAGTTTCCAGTTGCAGCTGTTGGGCTGGGCAACTTTGCCCAGGTTTTCCATTCCTTTGCTCAGGTGGTACCTTCTGCCAGAAGTGCCTTTGTCCAGCCCAGGCCCACCTGTAATATCTGCTTATCCATCATCACTTCTCAAGGAAAACCCCTGCCTCCCAGGACAGAACCCCCTGCCTCCGAGGACAAAACCCTCCCTCCCTTGGACACCCTGCATCCTCTGCCTGCTTCCATCAGAGCTCCTGGAGCCCTCTGCTCCAACTTCCCTCATGCCCGAACCCCACGCTATAGGACAAACCCTCCAAGAAGATGCTCTGTGTTTCATAGAGCTTTGCATTTCTGATGCTTAGGATAGTGCCTTATAATGAAGGAAGTTCATGAAAATTGTCTTGACTGGCTGACCAAATAAATGAACCCAAATCAGAAACTCAGTCCATTTTAGTTATCAGTTAGGACAGTAAGAAGCCAACATATAAAATGCCACCGATGAGAAGCTCTGTGAATTCTGCAAGGCCTGAGAACCTGATGTCATTGAGAGGAGAGAGGGTCTGAATCAGTCAATTTTTCTATTTATTGCCACTTGTCAGTTTTACGCTTGAAAAATTCTAGACTCCCTTGTTTATTTTCCTGGCTCAGTCTACAGGATTTTCAGGAACCAATTTCACTCTTTCCGTATTGAAGGTATCAAGGTACCATGATGAAAATAAACTCCCATCTGGGTTTTAACTGATGCCCACGGACACCATGAAAGCATAACCCTGGGCTTGAGAAGCACCAGAGACCGCAGTTCCTTTCCTTCCTGCTTTGCCAGCAGCTGACACTGCCCATGCAGTCTACTTAACGCATCACTCAGCTCTTCCTCCCTCACACCTCACTTCTCTCCTGAATCCAACTGATGACTCAAGACCCTTGTCGGGACACAGCAGGAGAGTAAACGTGCCAAATGGCCACCTATTCAGACAATTCTTTATCAACAGGTCCCGAGATCACTATATTTCCATATCTGGAAAGCAAACATTTAGGCTTCCTAAGAGGTGATGCCCTGTGTATCAGTGACTTTGTTAATGTCTTTTCTGCATTTGAACTCTGGTCCCCGGTCCAGAGGCGGTCACTCCGATGGTCTCTCATTTGCCATTGGAGAAAGAGGGTTCAGGTACCATCAATGGAGATTATTTCATGTTTCTGATTTGTGGCTAATCCCAAGAAACTGGCTTTCATGATGGCTCAAATGGTAAAGAAAATGCTTGCCATGCAGAGACCAGGGTTTGTTCCCTGGGTCGAGAAGATCCCCTGGAAAAGGGAATGGCAACCCACTCTAGTGTTCTTGCCTGGAGAATCCCATGGACAGAGGAGCCTGACAGGCAATAGTCCATGGGGTCACAAAGAGACGGACATGACTAAGCGACTAACACTCACTTTGCCAAGAAACTGGAAGGGAAAAATAGAAGAGCAAGCCTCAAATTCTACAAGCCCCAACCGAAAGGACATTAAAGATAAAAGACAGGATGTTGTAATTAAAAACTCCTTAAAATAGTATAAGAAGGTGAACAGATTGGATAAAATCAAGACTCTTATCAAGGAAAATAAGACAGAGAAAAATAAATAATTGAGGTTAGGCATAACCATCCTCCAGAAGGCTACATCAGGTATATCCTCCTTAAGTCAATGGCAGAGAATAAGATGGCAGGTACACAGGTGGAGGGGCTCTTCGGGTCCCCGTGCCATCCCAGTGATCAAAGAAAGCCCCCCAGCCAGACCCAGAGTCAGAGTGGGTGGACATGGTCAGGGGACCTTTCCAAGGGTGTGGCGAGAGGGTGGGGTGAAAAATGGGCCCTTGATACAATCCATCTCCCTGCAGAAGAGATCAGCAAGTCACTTGCTAAAGGTCACCAACTGCTGGGAGCCTGGATTCTGACTATACCTGATTCCAGTGCCTGCCTTCCAAGGGTCCCTGGACACAGAGAGTCCAAGATGTATCAGATCTTGAGAAGCTGCAGGTTGGTGGGCAGACAAGGTACCCAAGAAAGTAAGGAGATGCTGTGATTTTATTTAGTTTATGTTTTTGATCTGGTGGTGGTGGTTTAGTCCCTAAGCTGTGTCTGACTCTTTTGCGACCCTCTGGGCTATAGCCCCTCAGGCTCCTCTGTCCATGGGATTCTCCAGGAAATAATCCTGGACTGGGTTGCCCTTTCCTCCTCCAGGGGAGCTTCCCGACCCAGGGATCGAACCTGTGTCTCCCGCTTTGCAGGCAGATTCTTTACCGCTGAAGCTTCTTTTTTTTTTTTTTTTAAGAAGTGTTGTTTTTTTTTTTTAAATGTGGATAGATGATTTTTAAAGGCTTTATTGGATTTGTAACAATTTTGCCTCTGTTTTCTGTTCTGGATTTTTGGCCGTGAGGCATGGGGGATCTCAGGTCCCTGAGCAGGGATGAACCAGCTCCTCCTGCATCTGAAGGTAAAGTCTTCACCACTGGACCACCAGGGAAGTCCTGATGCTGCGATTCTAAAAAGAAGCCTCCAACTAATAAAAAATAAATGGAAAAAATTAAAAAAATAAAGAGATGAGCTAGAAAGTCCAATTTGTTTAAAAGCAAAAGAAAGCAAAACTAAGGGACCCACTGCAGGGACAAAGCTTGTGACTGAGTTTGGGAGAAGACCAGAGTCATCTGGCTACATTTTACGGAAGGAATAAAAGGAGAAGTGAGATGAAGATAAGGGATGGAAATATTCATTGACAGCATTTAAATTTCAAGTGTTACTAGTTTCTTGTGTTTGGCTACTTTTAAATATATCTTTTTTTCTAGAGTTATAATTGATGAATAAAATTGTAGGATACTTAAAGTGTGCAATGTGATGACTTGATATACATACACAGATATTGTGAAAAAGCTTCCCCCTCCTGTTGAATTAACATTGGATTTTATTTTTTCAGGCTGGGTAAGACAATCTCAAAAGCGCACATTATGTAAACAGCTTTCCTAAAACAAAGCGCTATACAATGGACCTGAGATTTGCTAACAAAATGTACCTCACACATTAAAAAGCCCTTTAGAAATCTGGAGAACGGTTCCTAACAGCAGAGCCAACCATTTTTCTTGAATGAACTGGAGCAGCCAGTTAACCTTCTGAGTTACTTTCTGTTTCTAGGATTTCACATGCCTTTGAAGGAAACAAGATAGCTAAGGTAAATAAATAAATTCGGCGACTACCTTCTTAAAAGTAATCCTGATTGTCCATTAGAGCGGTGTCAGCACTGAATAAAATTAAAAGCAAACAAAGACATCTGTAGTGCTAATTCATCTAAAATAGATCCTTCACGAAGGCACCTCCATGAGGTTATTACCACCCACGTTCAGATTCAACAGAGAAGAAAGTCGACAGGTAACATTTTTCAAAGCTGATGAGTGACTCCGAATTTAATTTTATCCCGTGGCTAACTCTGAACTCCGCGTCTCATCTGACAGAACCGCTTTCTTCACGGGGCGCATCGGAACGTCTCCGGGACTCTCCAGGGCAGCAGCTCCACTGCCACTTGTCACTGTCACCTGTCGGCCCAGCTGGGCTGGCTTTCTGCCTTCACGGTCTGCTGTTTCCTTATCGGTAAGTCCAAGGCCACACAGGAAAGCTGGAGTCTTTTTCCGTAGAGGCGCTGGTTCAGTCTGGACAGGAAGCCTGCCCATTTGTGGGTAAACACTTGGGAAAGCTGTGTGGACCGCAGGAGACCCAGGGCGTCTCTTGCCACCACGGTCAACATTTGCAACACACTCGTTCGGACTTATCTCTGTCATATTACAATTAGCAATCGTTGTAGGAATAGTAAATTTTGACCTTTTTTTTTTTTGACAAATTTAGCATTTTACCCACATTATCTTGTTTAATTCACACAACCACCTTTACAAAAACCATCATCATGGGTGTTTTTCAAGCAAGGAAACTGATGTTGAAAAAGGTCAAACAATTGTTCGGTTCACCAACCCAGTCGCTGGCAGAGTTTGCCTGTCATTCTCTCTCCTTTGTGAAACTTTCCCTTTTCTTGTCCTTCTACCTTATCTTAGGAAGATAAAGCACAATGCAAAGAGGGTTCAAATCCTCCAGCTTTTTCATGGTTCTGTACTCACCCTGACAATCTTTAAAGAATCAAACAAACTCCTTGTGCAGTCGAGTCTGGAAGACCGAGGACTCAGTTCTGAATGGATTTGATTGACTGTGTGATCTTCAGAAGGTCACTTACCCTTGCCCAGCTGGTGTTCGCGTTTCTAAGGACGAGGTTCCTACCTTTGCGCAGCCCACTTCTCAGGCTATTTCAGGAGGCCCAAGGAAGATGAAGTAGGGGAGAGTATTCTGCAAACTGTAAAGCAATGCACACAAGCTATTGTGATTTCGGCCTTGATGAAACCTCGCAACAGCTGTATCGTGCTATATTTCTAAAAAGGACGCAGAGCGAGGCGGTCAGGCTAATATTATTCCACCGTTAACTAGATTACCCTCCCGTTGACCCTCCGCTCCCTTCCCAGGCACGTTGCTGATTTATCTTTTAAAAGCAAAACGCTGTGTTCCGGCTTCTTCCCTCCTTCGGCGGCACTTGCCACTCTGTGCTGTCCTCCTGTGTGTTTTCTACAAGATGCCAGGAATGGGAACCACGTGCAGACGCCACCAATTAACACAGGCGTAGGTCTCTCACAAGTGATGTCCCCCTCCTTCCCCAGAGCTCAAAGGAGGCGATTTTTCTCCCCTAAATGTTTCTAAGCCCTGTGCAAAGATTCAGCTCTGTGATGCAGAGGTTCTGAACTTGGAAAGCTGTGACTCTTTAAATGATCGAGCTTTTAAAAAAGGATTATTGATAGCCCAAATATGTCACGGAGAGAGGCAGCACAATCTGTTTACCTAAAGCTTACCTTGATGAGAAACTGTCTTTAATCTAATCCAAACTGCGAGAGAAGTGGTTTTCCCTCTCTGAGGGAAATGATTCTGGGCCCTGCAACTAACTGTGCGCGTTAAGCTGGGATGGTCCCATTTCCACCTCTGAAAGCCTCACATCCGGGAAAAGCCCTCAGCCTTGAGGATACAGGCTGACCTGTGACCCCAGCACTGGAGTCCTTTGTCCATTTCACTAGCTCCAAGCACAGTGAATGGCTTTCACTTACTGGTTATTTGCATGACGTCTTTTCTTTTTAAAACAGCATTTAAAAAAATAAAAACTCGGTATTTTTGCCCTTTGACAAAACACTGTCCCCCAGAAGCGGGGGCTGTGTTTCGCGGGCAGAGCAAGCCCCAGGACTCCTTGGTGTCCCTCCACGAGTCCCTCCGGGTCCTGGCGGCAGATTTTGTCACCAAGCCTCTTGGTGAAGGTTCGGCTGGTTTTCATGTGTGTAGCTCTCCCCGAACAATAAAGCAGAAATGTTTGTCATCCATAAAGTACAGCTGCAAGCAGCGCGTGGGAGTGATAATTGGATGACACCCAGGGAAAGGGAAAAACATGAGGTGGGGGGCGGTGGGGAGACTGTCAGGGAGGATGAGGGGACGAGGCGTCTTGTGGAAGGCGAGCCAGCGGCCCACGGAGGACGGAGTCCAACACGCTCCCTGGCCCCGGCCCCCGGGCTCCGCGGCGGCGGCGGCAGCTGGCATCCTCCCGGGAACCAGCTCGGGCAGGTCCCAGCAGCATCCGCAGCCCGCGCCACACCCTCGCTGGCCAGCTCCCCGCCCCGGCTCGCTTTGGCAGCTGCAGCTAGCCTGAGGGGGAACTACATTTCTGTTTCCAAGTGGGCCACCGTGGTCGAGGAGGCCAGCCGCCTTTAACCCCGCAAGGAGACCCTTTGACAGGGGCCCTTTGATGCCGGGGACTCGGCGCGCCCGCGACAGGCAGCTGTCAAGACTGCGCCTCTAGCAGAAAGACGGGGGAACAGGGATCGCGCTGAAAGAAACACCACTCACGTTTGATCCGCTTTTTTTTCCCCCCTAGTCCTTCCTGCTCTCAGATTCCTCTCCACAATGGGAGAACTCAGGAGCCGCGGTAAACAAAGCTGCATTGATTCGCCCTCATCTCGGCCTCCGTGGGGTCCTCTTTTTTAATGACGGCTCCAGGAAAATCCCAAAGGCTTCAAAACCTTGCCACTAAGCTTTTCACCTAACAGCCCAGCTCATCCAAGTTCACGGCAAAGATCAGGTCGCTGTGTTTTCAACTGGTGTGAGGTGTGTGCGTGTGAATAGCGTGGATTATTCTTCACCAAATCAGCGGAGGTGATGCCAAAGGGCCAGTCTCTAGGGATGAAGAGCTCCGGTCACCTTAACTCTGGAAAAAGGCATGAGCCAAAACCTGGAGGCCACAGTCTGTCTCTCAAGGAGGGTGATTTACACAGTGGCACCGGGGTTTGCAGAACGGGAGTCATAAAGTGAAAGGAAGAAAAGGGGGGTGATATTTGAGTCCATCCTGCTAAGTCATCTTTTCTGAAGAAGATCAAACACGCTCACAGCCGTGGGGAGGCGAGACCTCTGTGCCCCCCGGAGCTGCTGAGCTTTGGTGGTCTTGGGCAGTCAGGTCTTGGGAGCTCCCCAGCCCTTCCAACAGAGCATAGAAAAGGCCTGCAACAAGAAGAGGGAACACAGTCTGTGCGGCTCACGGAAGGTTTTGGAAAACTCCTCTCCTGGGGCATGTGCCCACTGTTGTTGTTTTTCAGAAGCCAGGTCATGTCTGATATTTGCAGCCCCATGAACTGCAGCACACCAGGCTTCCCTGTCCTTCACTGTCCCCCAGAGCTTGCTCAAACTCAGGTCCATTGAGTCGGTGGTGCCATCCAACCATCTCATCCTCTGTAACACGCTTCTCTTCCTGCCCTCAGTCTTTCCCAGCATTAGAGCTTTGCTGGTCGCTCAGATGGGAAACAATCTGCCTGCAATGCAGGAGACCTGGGCTCGATCCCTGGGTGGAGAAGATTCCTTGGAGAAAGGCATGGCAACCCACTCCGGTATTCTTGCCTGGGAAATCCATGGGCAGAGGAGCCTGGCGGGCTGCAGTCCATGCGGTTGCAGAGAGTCAGACACGACTGAAAGACGAACACGTGTGCCCACTGCAGGAGCATGAAGGCTGACCAAGGCTCAGGACACTCTCCTCACAGCCTGGGGTGTAATTTTGTCCCCAAACCAGGGTTTCTCAAGCCTGGCACCCTTGGCATTTAGGACTGCATCTCTCAGGGACTGTCCACTCTGACGGCATTGACCGGGTGCTGCAGACTGCAGGGCTTAAACAGCACATTTATCCCCCACGGTTCTGGAGGCTGAAGGTCAAGTTCAAGGCACCAACAGGTTTGCTCCTGGTGAGTGCTCCCAGGTTTGCAGTCAGACGACTTTTTGCTGTGTCCTCGCGCAGCACAGAGAAATCCTCTCCTGTCTCTTCCTGTAAGGCATTGATCTTGTTCACAAGGGTGGAGCCCTCATGACCTAATGCAAAGCTCCCAAAGGCCTCATCTCCAAATACCTAGGGATGTAAACTTCAACACATGATTGGGGCTGGGGACACATTCAGTACATAACAAGGTCCTCTAGAGAGAGCAAATCAATGGGATATAGATATCGAAAGACTAGATATTGTAATATAGACAGATAAAATATATAGAAAGATTATGTACAGTTATAGCATTGCTGCCATTGTTTAGTCTCTATGCTGTGTCCAACTCTTTGGGACCCCATGAACTGTAGCCCACCAGGCTCGTCTGTTCATGGGATTTTCCAGGCAAGAATACTGAAGTGGGTTGCTATTTCCTTTTCCAGGGGTCTTCTGGACCCAGGGGTTGAACCTGAGTCTCTTGCATCTCCTGCATTGGCAGTAGAGAGATATATATAAAACTAGGAAACATACATATTTTCTCCCAGTATTCCCACTCGTTTCCACTCTGGGAAGCCCTTTTTGCTCTGAAGACCTTTAACTGACCTGATAACTCCCACACTGACCTGATGACTTCACACCTGATGATCCCCACACCTGATGACTCCTGATGGCGGGTAATCCACTTTCAAGGCAACTGATTATTAGTTGTGGGTGTTTTAACCACATCCACAAAACACCTCCATAGCCACACCTAGTGTCTGGGTCAGTGATTGGGTTCTGAAGCCTAGCCAAGTAGAAACCCAGGAGGGCTCATCCCCGAGACCAGCTGGGAATCCCTCATCAAGGGGGCTGTCCTCTGCACTGTAGAATGTTGAGTGGAATCTCTGACTTCTCATTAGATGCCGGCCAGCACCACTTCCTCTAGACCTGCGGACCAGCAGTGCCTCCAGGTATCACGGGCAGTCTTGAGAGGACCACTTCCATTTACATGCGCATGATTTTTGCATTGTGGCTGTGCTGGGTCTTCGTCGCTGTGCAGGCACTCTCTCTATTGCTGGGCGTGGACCTCCCGCCGCAGAGTCTTCTCCTGTGGGCACCCGGGCTCTAGAGCACAGTGCAGTAGTTGTGGCTCAGGGGCTTAGTTGCTCCAGGGCACGTGGGATCTTCCAGGATCAGGGATTGAACCCGTATCTCCTGCATTGGCAAGCAGATTCTTTACCCACTGAGCCACCAGGGACGCCCCAGAAGCACTTTCCTAAGCCATGGGGTAAAGACCTTGGCTTCACGTGTCCGCCCCCGACAAACAGTTCTGCGTTCTCCACAGCTGTATATAGAGAACCCAAAGAGTAACACTTGTGTCCCCAGAGCCTCATCTTTTCACTCTGATGCTATCTCAACACACTGAAGGTTAAAGAGTTTAGTTAATATTCTTAGAGTGGGCTGGACAGCTAACCCTTCAGATGGGAGACGTCCCAGAATGAGTAGAATATGATGGAGTTCTGTATTCAGGTCCTGTCTAGTACTCTTACTGAAGTGAATGACTTTTCTCCTGGAACATGGAATTAAAAATGAGATAATAATATAACCAGATAAGTTTGTCCCAGAAGTCTCAGTTAATCCGTTCAAACTGGGCACTGCAGTTGAAAAAGGGTGTCTCCACCGAAAATTCTGGATGAACTTAATATCACAATTTTGATATTCCATTGAATAGAATATTTTTACTTACTGAAGAAGTAAAAATATCATTGAGCTTGATATAGATGAAGGCAATTTGACAAACACTTATCCTAAATTATAGATCTTTTTCCTTTTTTGGTGCCTTGCTATTAAGAGATTTTTATATGTACCCTAGGAATATATTAAAAAAAAAAATGTCCTATGCTCTTTCAACCATCTGGTATGAAATAACACATGGATGGCAAACTGCTATTTTAAGCACTGAATGCATTATCTATAACCAAGCACGATTATCTACCACATTGTTAATTTCCTGCTGTGCTGGTGTAATTCTGGTATTTTCTTGGTTGTATACAACTGTATAGTACCTTACTAGCAGCTCCATACCTTAAAAAGAAAAAAAAAAAAGTGGAGTTCTTTAAGAGTACTTTAACCACAAATTTCTGGGTTGAGGCATGAATACCCCATAAGGCTAGTAAACCATTGTTTGTAAGTGACATGTGCATATTTTGCTTAGTTGCTTCAACAAAGCAAAGAAAAACATCCAATTTGGAATTTTGACCCAGTAAGCATCATGGCAGGATATGGAAATTTCTCCTTGGAATTCTTATTTGTCCATTAAAAAAGTGCATAACTTTTTTTTTTTTTTTTACTGGTCTCTTAAAAGGAAGACATCTTCTGTCTGATTTACAGTGTGGTCAGCGAAGAACCAGACGCTGAATGTGTTTATTGTAAAGTGCCCCAGACACTGGTATTCCTGGGCCAATAAACTGTTCCTTTTGCTAATTAAGACATAAGGTGCCTGCGTAGACCCAGGCGGAAGCAAAATTTGGGGTTCATCTCTGAAGGAAGGCTTCTTCATTTTCTCCTAAGCCACTTAGATGTTAACTTGAGCTACTTCCCAAGGACAGAGGGGGAGTGATGACGACTTCTATCCTCTTCTGAAGGTTTAAAGAGAAATGGATCTCACGGGCGAGAGAAGGAGCAGCCAAGATGTTGAAGGATTTTTTTTTTTCATCCTTCATTTTAATCCTCTCTGTGTGGCCCCTTTCATCCTGCCTTAAGACAGAAATGAAAATGATTTATGTACCTTTAGGCACGGAGTCAAACACAAATACATGCCCTGCATCAGTTAACTCGTATCAACTCTCCCAGGTTAGAGGTTAATCTTACACACTTGATGATAAAGCAAAACAATAAAATAAAAGCAATATACTTCATAGGAACATGTCACAAATTAATAATTCATTTTGAGCCTTGGAATTACACAGCCCCGTATTATTTAACTTGGGAAATCAGAAAAGTACAGCCCCACCTATTCTAAGAATTTACATTCTAGCACACTACGCTCATGCTCCTGCTCACTCGCTGAGTCCTGTCCAACTCTTTGTGACGCCCTGGACTGTAGCCCACCAGTCTCCTCTCTCCACGGACTTTCCCCGGCAAGAATACTGGAGTGGGTTGCCATTTCCTTCTCCAGGGGAACCTCCCTACCCAGGGATCAAACACGCCTCTCCTGCGTTGGCAGTCGAGTTCTTTACCACTGAGCCATCAGGGAAGCCTCCTGACAAACTATACTTTTCATAAAATTTAGCTGAAACATTTAACCTCATGCCATCCTACTCCTCACCCACCCAAAAACAGGCTGTGGCTCATTTTGCATAAGCCACATGATGGCATGTATTTTTCCCCTAAGAAAGCAAATAACCTTTTGTGATATGTTTGTGAATTCATCACAGCTTGATGGTGAAAGGAAAACGTATGGATTAGTGGTTTCTCATAGTCATCCCCACATCCCTCTCAAAAGAACCATGAAGAGTAGATACAGTTATTGCCACCATCAGGAGAGAAACTGGGGCTTGTCAAGGAATGGACCAGTCACAAGAGGAGAGATTTGAAAACGTATCTGATGATCAAACCCGTCATCTTGGCGAGCATTAGGGATGCTCTGCAGCTCTTTAAGATGTTTGACTAGTGAGCTCTGGACAGTTTTGCCCTCACAGCGCCAATATTCTCCCAGTTCTGGGCCAGAGGACATTGAATGTCACTCTGCCTGACACAGATTCAGGTATTAAGTATCTATTATTAAAGGTCTCAAGATGACAAGAGACCATGATAGCTTGAAGAGAGACATACAGAAGAGACAGTGTGATTTACAGTCTTTCCCAAGGAGCCTGAGAAACGTGAACCCGTTTCTGGTCAACAGACCTTATCTGACTTGTTTTTTTAAGGAGACATCCCACTCCGAGCTGTTTTACAGTGACTGCTTACCTGGACATGGGTTTATAAAGATGAGTCATTGAGTTACAAGGCACACAGACGAAGGAAAATCAGAGTCGTGACTACACCCGTTCAAGTGCACCCCACTCTCCCGTTCACGCACATGTGCTAACCCAACAATTTTAGTCCTGTCTCTCATTTTAAAGCCTTAATCATGCACTCATACACCCGAGCACAACCAGCACCTTGAGAGCTGGACACTTCTTTGTTCTCCTTGTTGGGTTTCCACCATTCCACCAGTTCCTGACATTTAATGTAAATTCAGTAAATATTTACCAAGTGAATTCATTAACAATGTACTCAAAGGTGAATCAATCGGTTTTGCGGAGGTTTAAGATGCTTCCTAAGGTGACTTTCAAACCTATGTTTCAAAGAACTGGTAGATTGAAAAGAATTGATCCTTTGAGAATATCAGACAAGCGTACTTCAGATTTATCTATGGCTCGAGGAGTGCCTAAAACAAATTAGACTCGTTGCATGAATGAAAGGGTAAATGGAAGTATATGGGAAGGTTTATTCATACAGCCTGAGTTCTCCTGAGTGGGTTGCACCATAGGCCCAGACCTACCTAGTAAATGAAGAGTTGGCTGAAGTAAAAGGAAAGATAAGGAAAGCCTTGTAGTCCTGCCAATTTCCCCACTGCCGCCTCACCATCACCTACTGTGTCACACATAATTGGCTTAAGAGACGTGGAAGGGGAGAGGTTCTAATTACAGAGAAGGTAATGATGCAAAAAATAATGACTCCAGAGCCTCTTGCATTGTGTGGTTTCCATTTTACAGTTTTAATACAGAGAATGTGACATTCATCACAGCCACATCCAAATTCCTCCAAGACGATAGAAGCGTAACACAACTTGACAGGACAGAATTTCGCCCAGCCAGCCCACGCACGCATCCTGCTGCCAAACCCCGGCCTCTCCCTTCCCTGCCATGGGTTTCTTCTCTGTTTTAAGCTATGTCAACCATCTCATTGCATTTATGGTTCTTAAGCATACAGTTCTCTGACTTTATTCATTTCCTCCCAATCCTTTATTGCTTCCAAAATATTACCCACCCAGTTTTCTCTATTTGTCATCTTCCAGCTAGTTCATGCTTCCTGCGTGTCTTGCCAGCGTCCTAGTGGGTACAGATCTGAAGACTGTACCTCTTCGACAAATTCCTGCAAGCCATGTTCCTTTCGTAAGGTTTTATGTGACAATGAAGTCATTAATTCCGAAACCGTCTTGCTTTTCCCTCCATTGCCTCTTTTTCTCTTAAAGGCCCTGCCTCTAAGCTCAAATCTCCCCAGTTGCCTTGTAAGGATTCATTTCCCCCCGAGTGTCTTGTTGCTCAGGGCCTCACCCTGGAAAGAAGGGCTCAACTTCCCTTTGGCTCCGTGCTCCTCCTCAAGACTGAGCAAGAAGTAGGCCTGAACAAACGCAGGAGATATTCAATTTATCAGGAACTTTCTGGCAAAGGACACATTGTCTGAGACTAGTGAGAGTATAGAATTCCTCCCTGAGGACCTTTAGAGTTGGGAAAAAACCCAAAATATCTGGAATAATTTATATGGAACGCCGTGGAGCAGCAAAAACTTGGGGATGCCGTCTCTATTTTCACAGCTTTTCAGAGAAGAATTGCAAAACCCAGGGCGTTCTTACCGTACAACACCCGCTGATGACACGGGTTTCAAACTCACTCTTTTGTAAAAAATAAAAAATTTAGTCTGCCCGGAAGTTGAATGGGAGATAAGGTACCTCATGTTTCCTCAAATCTGACATTTCCTATAAGGACGAATATTTTGTGAAGTAACGATTCCAGGGCTCTGGGTCAGAGATACCTACTTCTTTTCTGCTTCATTCCCCACAAACTCATCCATAAACCAGGTCCCTTTTCCCAAAACTCATCCTGCCAGCTAAAGCTTCCTCAGTCAAATGACACCCTGATTCAGAAAATATATAAAAATATATACTGCTTAGTGTTAAATTAGAAAGCATTTTTGTCCTTTAAAACCATGCATTCTAAATCTTACGGTCTCAGTGAATTCCAAAAGCTAGTGTGCTGAAATGCTGAATCACACTCTTTGGGATGAGCCAAATACAAGCTTTAGAAAGCCTCCATGCTTGCTAACGGCATTGCTGATGGCTCAGACAGGCAATGTGGGAGACCAGGGTTTGATCCCTGGGTCGGGAAAATCCCCTGGAGAAGGAAATGGCAACCCACTCCAATATTCTTGCCTGGAGAATTCCATGGACAGAGAAGCCTGGTGGGCTACAGTCCATGGGGTCGTGAAGAGTCAGACACGACTGTGCAATGAACACTTTCACGTGCTTGCTAATACATTTGAGTTATTTAATTGCAACACACAGCAGCTGCCTACATCTTCGGAGCCACAGAAGGTCAGGAAACAACACGAAATTCAGGGTCCAGGAAGGTATTAGGGATAAATGCAAGCCATCCTGGTGGAAAAGTCTGAAACCATCAAAAGTATGGGATTGAAGGAGAGAAGCTGAGGTTGTGGACATTCCCAGTATAACAAGATACAGAACCCTGGTGAAGCTGTAATTTAAGGAGACACCCTCAGAGGTCACATAGTCCCACTTCCTGCTCATTCACAGACCAACCAAACCCAAAACTACACTAAGGCTGGGATGCCCTCCCCACCTCCTTCCCAGAATCAGAGTTCATTTCATGGGGAGCTAGGACTGGAAACTGCATCTCTGAAATTGTAATCAGAAACTCCTTCCTTTGCTCTACCACGCGTCTTAGGAGTGAGGAGGCTCTCCTCGGGAGGGAGAAGAAGACTTCCGTGGCTTCTTTAAAACATGAAGTGTGTCCTACGGACTTGAACCCTTACAGTTCAGTTCTGAAAAGCCTCTCTCGCTACAAGCATATATCCAGGTTACATCCAAAGAACTGAAAAGGACCATCTCTATAACTGACTTCCCGCAAAGCAACAAGTGTTGGGCTTTATTTATAAACACTAAGTTCCCTTTGTAAGCTGGAGTCTTTCTCAGCACCACTAGTTGGGAAAAATATGACTTTAGCCCTTTAACTATGAATTAACCCGGCATGGAAACTCACTTGCTTTTTACAACTGAAATAAAGGTAGCTAAATTTTTATTGCCTTAATTGTTCTAGAACAACAACCAGTACAAAATAGCACACAATATAATTTTCTAGATTGTACTCCCATCCTTTGATTGATACTTCAATACTTAAGTCTGAGACATTTCAAAAGGGCTTCTTTATTGCTTTTTTCACTGATTTCCATTTCGGGTTACAAATTAGAACACCCCCCAAACACACACACACACACTCACATAACATATGCTTATGTAATTATAATTTTTTGGTCCATAATCTCAAAATAATTTTCTAATTTGAATCAGAAGCTACTAAATCCAAAACTAAGAAGGGTGGTGGGAAAAGGAAATTAAAATTGTTTGAGCCTTTCCATTCAATGCAAAGCGAGGGTTTGGAGGGCGAGTCAGGTATGTTCAGGTAAAATGCATGTAACAGCGAAGTTTGCCCTCTCTAGGTATGCACCTGTAAGAATTTTTGCAAGTACACTGTAGCATCACCATCCCCACAGTTAAGATCTAGAAAGTTCTCTCATTTACCCCTTTCCCCAGCCTCTGCTCTTGGTAAACACTGATCTGTTTCCTGTTCCACAGATGTGCCTTTTCCAGGAGGTCGTATAAATGAAGTCACAGGATTTAGCCTTTGAAGCCTGTGTGGTATCAGGAGAAACAGGGACCTTTGACAAAACTCTGGGAATCACAGGCAGCAGAGAAAGGAGATTCTGGAAAGGAAGCTAAACAGTAGCGGACAGATACGTGGAGTGCAAACATTTTATCATTTAAACAAAGGGAGGTGGACATGTCAAGAAGAATGGAAGGAACAGAGATTGTGATAGAGAAAGAGATAAAATAGTGGGAAACAGAGAGGGATCGAGGGGGAAAGAGATGGGGGAAGAAGGCTGAGGGGAGAGGAGGATGCCATTTCCCAATTTAGGCAAATCTTTTACAAGTTATGTTTCTCCCTTTCTCTGAACACCCATGACATGTTCCTTGTATTTTTTATAGTTCCCAGGTAGCCTCAACTAAATTATACAGTTTTGGTTAATTTCAGCCTCTGTGTGTGGACCCTCACTAGCAGATATGCGGATCACAGTTTATATGACTCATCTAGTCAATTAGACTCTAAAGTCCTAAATGGCAAGATTTAAAAAGTTCGCCTTTGTGTCCTGTGTGATGCTAGCACAAGTCCCGGTAAGAGGATGCCTCGCCATGTTTATCACCTGTCTGAATAAATGAATTGACTGATTGAAGATGCAGACAGAAAGTCTGCTTTAAAAAGCAAGTTTGCACCAGATTTTCAGAGTTCATGTCATTATAAATGTATCCAGAAGATGGATGGAGGAGTTGTGATATCTATGTATAATGGAATAACATTTAGCCATAAAAAATGAGGAAATCCTATCATTTTAGCACAAGTACCTTGAGTACCTTGAAAACATTGTGCTAAGTGAAGTAAGGGCTTCAGAGAAAGACAGATACGGCATGATCTCTTTATATGTGGAATGTAAGACAAAAGCAAACAATCTCAGAGAAAAAGAGCAGACTTGTGGTTGCCAGAGGCAGGGTCTGCAGGGAAAAGGGAATTGGACAAATGTGGACATAAAGGTACAAACTTCCAGTTATATAGGGATGCAATGCGCAATTAACACTGCTTAACAATACACGGCCCATCTAGTCAAGGCTGTGGTTTTTCCAGTGGTCATGTATGGATGTGAGAGTTGGACTGTGAAGAAAGCTGAGCACCAAAGAATTGATGCTTTTGAACTGCGGTGTTGGAGAAGACTCTTGAGAGTCCCTTGGACTGCAAGGAGATCCAACCAGCCCATCCTAAAGGAGATCAGTCCTGGGTGTTCATTGGAAGGACTGATGCTGAAGCTGAAACTCCAATACTTTGGCCACCTCATGTGAAGAGTTGACTCATTTGAAAAGACCCTGATGCTGGGAGGGATTGGGGGCAGGAGGAGAAGGGGACAACAGAGGATGAGATGGCTGGATGGCATCACCGACTCAATGGACATAGGTTTGGGTGGACTCCGGGAGTTGGTGATGGACAGGGAGGCCTGGCGTGCTGCGGTTCATGGGGTCGCAAAGAGTCAGACACGACTGAGCGACTGAACTGAACTGAACTGAGCAATACCCGAGAGAATCACTGAGAGTTTAAACCCTGAGACTTCTCACCACGAGGAGAAATTTCAATCTTTTTTTTTTTTTCTTTTATATTGTATCTATGAGATGATGGATGTTAGCTGGACATATTGCAGTGATCACTTCTTCATATACTTAAATCAAACTATCATACTGTCCACCTGAAACCTATACAGTGCTGCAGGTCAATTACTTCTCAATAAAACTATGGGAAACAAAACTTCTCAAACCCTCCACATTGCTTAATCTTTCCCCTCTTGCTCAATTTCTGTCTCATGTAAACATTAAATAATTATCAAATCAGAACACAGTAGAAAGGGATAAATACCACACATAGATAAATACACCTCTGAGAAAATTGAATCATTATGGTTTGTGGACTATGAAATTATATACCACCACCAGGCATATGCCACAGAACTCCATGCAACGCTTTCTCAATAAGGCATCATTAACTTCCAGAACTCGGTGAATGGAGCCCAGTGCAGATGGCCATTTGTTTTGATGTGTTCCAATTACACTGTATTATTGATGCGTTCATGGAGGTGATGCCACTGACTTACCAGCCATTAGCCAGGCGCTCGAGGCTTCAGCTCATAGAGGGCTGCGTGCCATGGGCTTGGAGCGACATGTCTGCAAGCCGAGGAGCACCGAAATTGACAGCAACCACTGGAAGCTGGGACGAGGCTAGGAAGGAACCTCCAACCTCTCCTCCTTCAAAGGGAGCGAGACCCTGCTGACACCTTGAGGTCAGACTTCTAGCCTCCAGAACGATGAGAAAATATGCTCCTGTTGTGCTAAGCCACCCAGTTTGTGGTACTTTGCTACATCAGACCTAAGAAACTAAGAGAGTTCACTGCAGAAAAGCACCAAAATCATGATGTGAAGGACGATTCGGTGGACGTACCCCTGAAGGAACAACCACTACAGTTGTAGCAATAATTGTATCAATCACATATCAAAGAAAGTGTCTCAGCTTTTAGAGGAGAGGGAAAAATCCCATGAAGAGGATGGCATGTATCTTGGCATAATTTTTCGCTGGTGAAATCAGTACTGTTCACAAAAGAGTTCATGGAGCCCACTGCCTTTGCATGAGATGTAAGATCCAGCAGGCTGCTAACTGCATGCAGTCTCACGCCTGGAGCTGTTTTGGGCCATGTTTTAAATCCCCATCCCCTGTCGCATTCTCTGTCCCCTGCCCCCACCCACCACTTTGCCCCTACTCATCCTCCTCCTGCTCTCCCGCTACCAACTACAAAGAGAGAACTTCTGATCTGCCTAGAAGTTTGGTCAACCCTGCCAGATACAATTGCATTCATCTCAGAATTAGCTTTCATGCCAAGGGCTTGTCAGAATGTGTAAGAGAATGGAGGTGCCTCTGCACTTATAAATATCTCCATGACATTTTTATTTATTTATTCTTTTTCCTGCTTGCTAATAATGCCTTCCCTTTGGGAGGATTTCCATCTGATAACTGCTTTAATCATCATTACCCACGCTATGGAGAAGGAAATGGCAACCCACTCCAATCTTCTTGCCTGGGAAATCCCATGGACAGAGGAGCCTGGTGGGCTACAGTCCATGGGGTCACAAGAGTTAGACACGATCTAGCAACAAAACCACCACACCACCACCCATGTGATAGTAAGACAAACAACAAAATGTGGGTGCGATAGAGACACTCCGGCTGTAGTCACAAATGCTTGTGGCCCCTACCACACACAAGTCAAATTCCCGGGGGGTTCCCCAACCATTGTTGAATGACAGAAGTCAGGAGTCAGCTCACAGATGCAATCAGAACTTCACAGATGCTGAACTCCTGTAGCTGATATCACCTACTTTTCCTTTCCTTCCCCTCCCAATTGCCTAACTCTTCAGCTTTTTAAGTTGTTTTTTTTTTTTTAATGTGGACCATTTTTAAAGACATTATTGAATTTGTTACAATAATACTTCTTCTTTTCGTCCTGATCTTTTGGCCATGAGGCATGTGGGATTTTAACTCCCCCATCCGGGATCAAACCCACACCCTCTGCATTGGAAGAAGTTTCAACTCCTGGACTGCCAGGGATGTCCCACCACTCTTGAGCTTTCGCGTTTTCTTCCCCTCCCAGCCATCTCATCCTGCCCTATCCCGAGTCTCAGCAGTCACAGAGTGCTTCTGTCTTCCTGCTGCCTTTCCCATTAGGCACCGCTCTTCATTCTTGTGAGGGGTTGAAGTGCGCCCCTCCCAGACTGGCAGGTTGAAGTGCTAACCTGCTACCTGTGAACACGACCTGATTTGCAAGCAGGTCGTCTCAGATGTGACGCATGTAAGCTGAGGCCATCAGAGCACGCGCTAATGTGACTTGACTGCAGCTTCTATAAGAAGACAGACACGGGGGGAGTCGACCAAGCGAACACAGAGGCAGAGACCAGAGGCTTGCTGCTGTCAGCCAAGGAGTGCTTGGCACTCGCAGCAGCCGAAAGAAGCCAGGAAGGATGCTCTCCTGAAGGTTTCAGAAGGAACAAGTCACTGGCCAACATTTCAGGACTCTGAGAAGATACAGTTGTTATTTAAGTCACGCTGTTTGTTCTGGGGGGCGGGGGGGGGGGCTAGGAAATAATACACTTCCCGGCATTACTGATGCTGTTTAGGCTTCAGCATAAAATCGTGCTAAGCACTTGCTTATCATACAAATGATAAGACTGATGATTGATGATAAGACTAACGATCGATGACATCAAGGCTCTGACTCCGTTCACCTCCTCTTCATCCCTTGTATTGAAATGAGACCAAATTGACTCTTGTCATTCTCTTGCTTCCCTGGGGGCTCAGCCATAAAGCCTCCACCTGCCAATGCAGGAGCCTCAGGAGCCAAGGGATGTTGGGTTCCATCCCTGGTTGGGGACGATCCCCCCGGAGAAGAGCCTGGTAACCCATTCCAGTATTCCCACCTGGAAAATCCGCTGGTGGGCTACAGTCCATAGGGTCACAAAGAGTCAGACATGACCGGAGAGACTCAGCAGATGGGCAGGTCATTCTCTTGCTCAAAATACTTGACGATTATCGCCTAAATTTAGAACAGAGTCCAAAATCTTGAGCTTGAGTCTCTTAGGACCCACCCTTGCTCTTCAAATGCACCTCTTACTACACTGCTTCAGACCCTTTCCTGAACACTGGAATCTCCCCACCCTTGCCCCCCAAAGCCGTCTGCTCTCCAGGACTTGACCCCACAATGTCCCTCATCAGAACTGCCCTTTTTCTCCTGTCTCCACCGGTCAGATCCAGTTCACATGCCATTGCTTGAGTGACGGGTTTTATAATCTACTTTTCCAAACAAGCCTTTTCATCTCTCTGCTTCATAAGACTGTATGTAAACATACTGGTATCATGATATGCTCTGTGTTACAGTAAACTGTATACATTTGCCATCTCAATTAGATTCCAAACTCCTTAAGGCTTTTCATTTTTGCACATGCTGTCTTATCTTGCATAGAAACTGGCATATCACATAGTATTTGTTAGATTGAATTGGGGAAAAAAAATTGTGGGTTGTCTCAGTAAGATTCGATACCTATGTCTTAGTGAAATAGCATCTGTCCTCTTTATGAAAAGATGCCCACTGACATTTTCCCACTCAGGTTAAGTCTTTCTGGTAAGTAACCAAGCAATAGATCATGCTTGAGAGAAAGCAATACTCGTGCAACTGTTTATCTTTAGTAACATGATCATTCTGGAGGCATCCACTCCCCAGACACCTAAGATACACATAGCTCTTCCTTTTTAGCAAATTATCAGAAATGTTCATCTAAAAATAGAGAATGGCATATCTCATATCCTAAGCTCTATAGAAACCTTGGAATTCTTTCATGAACATCATGAACACACAATGGGCATAGTCTGATACTTATTTTTGTGACTAACGGCAGCAATTCAATAAGGCTGGATATCGATTGACTAGTAGAATGCCATTTTATAGAATTCTTTTATTTCTTTAAGCATTTCAAGCTTTCTGTATTATTGCGTGTAGCTGATGAACTGGACTTGATAGACTTCCTCCTGAAGCTGTATTCTTGCTTCTGGGTTTAGGAGTTTACGCTGGCTCAGCTCATGGGCACTATATTTCAAATGCCCAAAGTAAAAGATTTTCATACAAGAAGTACTTTATTGTCTTTCTGGAAAGGATGAACGTTTAAAAACACTGTGTGCAAAATCCACACATTGACTAGGTAAGAAGCATTGACAAACACGCTTTCGAAAAATAAACTCTTGAATTAGCATTTTTATTATTAAACCCAGTGCCCAATATGAACTAAATAACATCATCTGCAAAACTAAAAGTCAATTCGAAAAAAAAAAAGGCAGTCTAACATAGGTCATGCAAATTCTAGAAACATGAAATGGTATGTGAAAAGGAACATTTGTCCTGGTTTGCTGTGATAAACGGAGAAGGCAATGGCAACCCACTCCAGTACTCTTGCCTGGAAAACCCCGTGAATGGAGGAGCCTGGTAGGCTGCAGTCCATAGGGTCTCGAAGAGTCCGACACGACTGAGCGAATTCACTTTCACTTTTCACTTTCATGTATTGGAGAAGGAAATGGCAACCCACTCCAGTGTTCTTCCCTGGTGAATCCCAGGGACAGAGGAGCCTGGTGGGCTGCCATCTACAGGGTTGCACAGAGTTGGACACGACTGAAGCGACTTAGCAGCAGCAGCAGTTGTAATAAAACCATGGACTATAAATTATGACAAAATCAGAATGGCTCTTAAGTCAGTTTTTAATTACTGAGTGATTTGACCTAAAATTTCTGTAGCTCTTCCTTTTCAACATCTGCATGTATGAGTTTAGAATTGCATCTATTCTTACCAATTTAGAACTGCACTCCATTTCTGCCTAACACTTATTTCCAAGGAAATTAAAATTTGGGGAGTATCCTACATCACTCTCTCCACCAGCACTCCCAATAGAATACGTAATATTAGAAGTTGAGCCTTTAATGTTGATGCTCTTGAAAGTGAAAAGTCAAAGTGTTAATCGCTCAGTTGTGTCCAATTCTTTGTAACCCCATGGACTGTAGTCTGCCAGGCTCCTCTGTCCGTGGGATTTCCCAGGCAAGAGTACCGGAGTGGGTCACCATGCCCTCCTCCAGGGGATATTCCCCACCCAAGGATGGAACCCAGGACTCCTGCATCGAAGGCAGATTCTTTACTGTCTGAACCATCAGGCCACTGTTATTATTTTGCTGAAGCACTATAAACATCCTACACTTAAATCCTTTGTTATACATTCTCATATTACCCAGAGACAAAATAGCAATGGAAACATATCAACATCGGGCCTCCCCTCCCTGACCTGAATCTCACCCCAGGTTAGGGACTCAGAAAAGAATCAAATCCCAATACTTCCAATGGAGTCACACCTGTCTTCTTCAAGATTTCTTAGTCTTGCAGTGTGGACATAGTTTTTGCTAATTATAACAAAACTTTTGCTTCAGGTGTACAATCTCTGCTAAAAACATCTTATTTATTCCAGTTGACTTACTTAAGGATCAAACAACATCATAGCTTTAGAGCATCATACTTAACCATTTAATTTCATCCCTTTTGTGATGATTTCCACCTTTAGTTTTCATCATTATCATCACAAGATGTTGATGTTCATAGGAAGGTAGTGAAAGAGGGAAACATTGGTTAGATTTGAAGTATGTCCAACCAGCAGGATAAATGGCAACGCCTCAAAGCCTTATCTACCTATGGAGCTAGTTTCTAGAGATATTGAATGCTTGGTTCCAGTTTTCTTAAATAGTGGAATTGGGAATCACAGAATCCTGGGAACATATTTGTTCAACCTCTACCATATCCATCAAGTTTTTCTGTCCCAAGGAGTGTTTGAGAAACAGAGCAGAAACTAGGCATCCATTGTCTCTTGAGAAGCTTGGGTCTAATAGAAGGATTAGAGTAGAAATACATGCAGAGATTATTACAGTCATAATGATGCTTAAAGGAAATTACTGTTCAAAAATGGTTTTAGTATAAACATTCTTTGAGGGTTGTATTAATCTGGAAAGATTAGCGATCTTTCTGATGAGCTATTTTAAGGGTCTGAAGGGCCATCCTTATCACTCTAAGTATTTTATATGCATGTTGCTGTTTAGTCACTACATCGTGTCCAACTCTTTGCAACCCCACAGACTGTCGCCCACCAGGCTCCTCTGTCCATGGGATTTCCCAAGCAAGAATGCTGGAGTGGGTTGCCATTTCCTCCTCCAAGGGATCTTCCTCACCCAGGGATGGAATGGGTGTCTCCTGCATTGGCAGGTGGGTTCTTTACCACTGAGCTACCAGGAAAGGGTTCCCTTGATATGTTAAGACAAAAAAAGAAAAATCAGCGCCATGCTTCTTCAGTTTTGTTTAAATACAAAAACTTCTGCTGCCCATCTTTTCTACTTTTTCCTTTCAGTGAGAATAAAAATATATCTTTTTAACAAAATAAAAAGCATCTGAAGTGTAAGATAACAAAATTATCTGAAAATAAGTCAAAATGAAAAGAATGGAAAGCATACAAATTACTGCAAATTAGAAGTAAATAAACTGCCTTGCAAATACTGTAATTTCAGATGAACAAAATGGAATTGGTATTCTGAAATGAACATATGGTGTCTTACCCTTTAATAAATTGGTGTTAGTATCAACAGCAAAAAAAAAAGAGTGGATGCTTACTCAAAACCAACGCCAAACTACACACTGGAAAAAATAGAGCAACACAAAAAAGACTCAGAATTTGCTGTTGTCATTGTTGTTCAAATGGGAAAAAATAGTTAAGTGTCAACCTAAGGACCTCATGAATAGTACATGAAAGTGAAGTGAAAGTGAAAGTTGCTCAGTCCTGCCTGACTCAACTCTTTGCAACCCCATGGACTTGGAATTTTTGGAATTTGCAACCCCAAGTCCATGGAATTCTCCAGGTCAGAATACTGGAGTGGGTAGCCGCTCCCTTCTCCAGGGGATCTTCCCAACCCAGGGATCAAAGCCAGGTTTTCCGCATTGCAGGCAGATTCTTTACCAGCTGAGACACCAGGGAAGCCCCTAAATAGCACATGTGAAAAGTATTATTGGGTTAGATACAATATAATCTAGGTAAATAACAGAATTATAGAATTTTCCCTTTCTTGAAAAATTCCCTTTTCACAAAAATATCATTAAATGAGTTCAGGAAAATAGCACACAGAGTTTTAATAGAGAAACCTCAGGATTCGTTAATCTCTCCTATATTTAAGATCTATACCCAAGTAGATATAATCCCAAACAGAATAGGGACTCCATCAACCACCTCACACACACACACACACAAAATTGATAATATATGGAAAAATGCATCTCAACACTATGGTTCAGTTCAGTTCAATTCAGTTCAGTTCAGTCGCTCACCCGATGGACTGCAGCATGCCAGGCTGCCCTGTCCACCACCAGCTCCTGGAATTTACTCAAACTCATGTCCGTTGAGTTGGTGATGCCATTCAGCCATCTCACCCTCTGTTGTCCCCTTCTCCTCCTGCCTTCAATCTTTCCCAGCATCAGGGTCTTTTTCAATGAGTCAGTTCTTTGCATCAGGTGGCCAAAGTATTGGAGTTTCAACTTCAGCATCAGTCCTTCCAATGAATATTCAGGACTGATTTCCTTTAGGATGGACTGGTTGGATCTCCTTGCAGTCCAAGGGATTCTCAAGAGTCTTCTCCAGCATCACAGTTCAAAAGCATCAATTCTTCGGCACTCAACTTTCTTTATAGTCCAATTCTCACATCCATACATGACTACTAGTTACTCTCAAGGAAATTTAGGAAACACAAGAAAGTATTAGTTTCTGCTACAAACATGCTTAATTGTGATGATCTTTGATTCTAGCTCTGTACCTCTCTAAAAATATAAAAACCGTTATGTACAAATGCTACCAAGAAACTAGTAGGGGGTAGGAATAGAACTGAAAATATGTATATGTGTATACACACAGAGGTACATTTTATTTTAAAGTAAGAAGAATTTTATATTTTTTTTCTTTTCGTTCTGTTTAAACTACTTTATTAAGATATGATTGACACAGATAAAGCTGTACAAATTTAACAAGTCCAACTTGAGAATTTGGACATGAGAATCTCTCTCTCTAGTCACTCAGTCATGTCTGACTCTTTGTGATCCCATGGACTGTAGCCCTCCAGGCTCCTCTGTCCATGGGATTTCCCAGGCAATAATACTGGAGTGGGTTGCCATTTCCTTCTCCAGGGAATCTTCCTGACCCAGGGACTGAATCTGAGTCTACTGCTTGGCAGGTGAATTCTTTACTACTGGGCCACCTGGGAAGCCCCACAGAAGTAGTGCAAGGTGGTATTTGCTCTTCTCTGCCTGACTTATCCCACTGAGCATCATGTAACCCAGGGCTGATCCTCGAATGGTATTTCCAGACGAAAATGGGATCACTCTTAAAAAGTTAGAAATTATTACTCTATGAACTTATGGTTACCAGAGGGAAGTGTTAGTTGCTTGGTTGGGACCACCTCTTTGCAACCCCATGGTCTGTCCATGGGATTCTCCAGGCAAGAATCCTGAAGTGGATTGCCATTCCCTTCTCCAGGGGATCTTCCCGACCTAGGATCAAACCCAGACCTCCTGCATTGCAGGCAGATTCTTTACCATCTGAGCTACCAGGAAAGCTATAGACGACTGGTAAAATCCACAAGGGGGAAGGGGGGAGGAGGGATAATTAGGGAGTTTGGGATGGACATGTACACACTGCTGTATTGAAAATGGATAACTAATAAGGTCCCACTGCATAGCTCATGGAACTCTACCCAACGTTGTGGGGCAGCCTGGATGGAAGGGGAGTTTGGGGAAGAAAGGATGCATGAGTGTTTGTGGCTGAGTCTCTCTGCCGCGCACCTGAAGCTCTGACAATGTTGTCAATCAGCTACACGCCAATGCAAAATACAAGCTCTAAAACATTGTCACTCTAGCAATTAAAATTTCTGTTATTATTCTATGAACTTCCATTTAAAAGGTTTTTAATTTCTTCAGGAAAAAACTGAACTCATTTGTAATTAATTCATTTTCCATTATATCCAAAGACAAGTCTAATTGAAACTGAAATAAACAGTGCAGGAGATGTTGTCACTAGTAGTCAGTAGATGGACCGGTTGCTTGTTTAACTCAGTCTTGTTTACGTTGACGGATCAGAAGGGTCTCGTGTGCACTTGGGATTCTGAGCACCAGTCTCAGAGACTATTTGACTTAGAGTCAAGAAATCCTGCTGTAAATCTTAGTTCCCATATGTACTGGCTCTTGGTCTTTAAAGAAACTATCTAAACCCCCTTCAGGAACTTCACTGCCTCTGTCAGTAAAATTTAAATAAGATATCATTATGTCAGTATCATAAGGTTATCATATGGATCAGTTAAAAAAGCATGTTTATGACATATAAATACCAGACACGTATTAGTATTAAAAGTTTAAATATTCTGATATATATATATCCATGCCAGAGATATTAATATATATATATATATATAATAAATGATTAGATCATCCAAAAGTAATGATGAAAGGAACTTGTTCTTTTTTTTGATTCCAGCAAGGAGCCTTGCAAAAGAATAACAGACTGCAGCACTGGGGACAGGCATGACCTTGGGAAAGCACATAGAAGAAAAAGGCAAAACACACTTTTAAGAATCCAGAATCAGAAGCAGACTTAATCTTTTCATCATTTCATTTTGTCAATGAAAGTGGACTAACCATAGAAAACATGTCTTATCAGTACTAACCACTGTTATTAGTGATTATGCTGTTAAACGCAGCAGTAATAGAGGTATTAATGAGGCAGGGGTGAGAAATAAAAAAAAGAGGTTCATGTTCAAATGTGCAAATACATATCAATACTAACATAATTTGATCAACATTTGAAGCAAGTTAATAGTTGCAAATCTGTACTATAAACAAAAACTATGATTTTGTACATGAATAAAGGGAAATTAGTGTCAATAAGTTGGAAAATGTAGCTTCAAAAGCTAAAAGTGACCTAGTCAACAAGAGCTGAACACACACTATTTACCACTCTGTTCTAAATATAAGAAGACCACAACTTAGATAAGAAATAACATCAAGTGCTGGCAAAGAGGAAGGGAAAAGACACTCTCACATATTTCTGCTGAATAAGTGAATGATTATATCTTTAAAAAATTTCTGGAAATATCTTTTTTAACTAAAAATACACATTACTTTTGACTTGGTGGTTGCCCTTTTGAGAGCTAGTCTCCAGAGAAAAGCCCAAAGAAAGATATATGTGTAAGGATATTTATTGCAGTATTTTTATATAGTGGAAAGACAGCAACAACTATGACAGATCTGGGAAAATCTGATATACAACATCATGGAAATAGATAACAAGCTTGAACATTAAGAATAATGAGTCAGGTCTATATATGCTGACCTGGAAGGAAGTCCATGATATATTGCTAAATGGAAAAAGGAAGTGGGAGAGATCTGAGGAATTGTTTGAACATCTGATTATTAACTGCTGCTTTAGAAAGCTTCTTATTATAAGCAATAGCTGCTTGATTTTTTAATTGGACAAAAGCAAACAGTTTTGAAAAATGGCATAGAAGGTATCGTGATGACTTTGAGTTTGCATTCTAGTAACTTAAAATAAGGAAGATAGACTTTTGAATAGTTCACTCTAAGACCAGTTGAAAAGGAAGAGCCCTTCATAGGAAGCACCTGATGTTAGCAAAACACGTAGAAACATCATGGGGAGCCGGGGAATGATTAAGAATGAACCAGAAAGGATTTACGTAGAATGGGTAAAGCCGGTCGTAGCCTTCCAAAAATATTCTAGAGGCTGGGAATTGTTGGCAAGGTGAAATGAAACTGAATTACGAGATGTCTTGCTTCCAATTTGTTCTGACCCACTGACCGACTCTGACCAAGATAACACTAGTTCAGACCCCACTTGAACTTTTGAGAAATGAACCCATTGAAATGCCTGATTATAGAACATTTTGTTGAAATTCTGTACATGCAGCTTCAGTGTTAAAATAATCTAGAGGAGCATGTATCTTTTTGAGCTAACATTTTTGTTTTTGTTTTTTGTTTTTCAGATATATACTCAGGAGTGAAATTGTTGGGTCATATAGTAGTTCTATTTTCAGTTCCCTGACATGCACCCCAATGTCCCTAGCAACATTATTATAATTACCAAGATATAGAAGCAACCTAAGTGTCCAAGGATAGGTGAATGGGTAAAGAAAATGCGATACCCATGTTATATATTAATACAAGGGAACACTACTCAACCATAAAATTTGTATTTTTTTTTTTTTTTTTTTGCTATCTAAGCAGCATGGATGGACTTGCAGGACTTTATGCTAAGTAAAGTAAGTCAGACAGAGAAAGACAAATATTCTATCGTATCCCTTATATGCATAATCTAAAAAAAAAAATACAGCAAACTAGTGAATATGTAATAACAATGAAGTAGATCCACAGATACAAACTAGTGGTTGCGGGAGGGTAGAGAGCAAGGGGGTGGTAATACAGAGTGAGAGAGACCAAGAGGTACAAACTGTTGGGTATAAAAGAAGCTCCAAGGACGCACTGCCCAACATGGGGAATGTAGCCAATGTTTTATAATAACTGTGTGTGTGCGTGTGTGTGTGCTACATTTCTTCAGGCGTGTCCGACTCTGCAACACCGTGGACTCTAACTGCCAGGCTCCTCTGTCCGTGGGATTCTCCCAGCAAGAATGCTGGAGTGGGAGGCCATGACCTCTTCCAGGGTATCTTCCTGACCCAGGGATCAAACCCACTTCTTCTATGTCTCCTGTATTGGCAGGTGGGTTCTTTACCACTAGTGCCACCTGGGAAGCCCTATAGTAACTATAAAAGGAATATAACCTTTAAGGGCTCTAGGGGTGCACCTCTAACTTATGTAATATTGCCCATCAACTATAATTCAATAGAAATACTTTAAAAAAGAAAATAGCCTAGGAGGGAACAAAGACATTAACACATCTAAATAAATTTTGCCGAGCTGTGTTCTAGATGTGTTGAAAAAAACAATTTACCACCAGGAAAAAAAAAAAAAAAAAAGGTCATTACCAGTCCATCCTGAAAATCCTCAGGACTCAGCTACACATGGCACATGTGTGGGAATCACAGTGTAGTACTATGCAAGCTGATCTGTGTATGATCTCTGTCTCAATAACAGAATAGCTGTCTTTGTGAGGTTCTGATTTCCAAAATTACCCCCCACGAAGACCTGAACGTCATTCAGAAAACGGCTTAGCATCTTCAAAATTGCTTTCACAGAAACAGATGGCAATAATAAATAAATCTGCATATCAAACACTTACTGATAAAACTATAAGCCAGATAGGAAAATTAAAATCTAAGCCAAATAGACATATTTAAAAACATCCATAGGTTCCCAAATACAGTAAAAAAAAAAAAACACTCCTCTAAACAGAGGTGACTCTTTTTTTTAACATGTGTTAACATGTTAACATCTACTAGTTTCTTGGGTTTTGGCTGTGCTGGGACTTCACTGCTGCGCACAGGCCTTCTCCAGTTGCTGCAAGTGGGTGCGCCTCTCTGGTTGAGTGCAGGCTTCTCCTGTTGCAGAGCGCAGGCTCTAGGTTGCATGGACTCAGTAGTTGCCACTCTCGGGCTCTAGGGTACTAGTTCAGTAGTTACGGAGCATGAGCTTGGTTGTCCGTGGGATCTGCCTGGACCAGGGATTGAACCCGTGTCCCCTGCATTGGCAGGCATAGCTTTAACCACTGAGCCACCGGGGAAGACCAGAACTGACTCCTAAACCCTCATCTGTAGTTGAGATCTCTTTCCTAGTCTCAACTCCCATCCCAGCCTCCACATCCAGCCGTTGGTAGAAATAGCCACCTGGGGTACCATTAGAACCTCAGGGCTAGAACCAGTATCATCAGTATCCTTCCCTTTCTCCACCCCTCTATATCTATCCATTTTTCTGGAGTGGGATTTTCTTATTCTGGTTCATGGAACTTTCTTCTGGACCAAGGAAACAAGCTCAGTGATTAAAGCAGGAAGTCATGACAAGTAAAGCATTTTTTATTCATATTTGAATCCCTAGTTTGTGACAAAGTTGATGATCAATCAGTTCAGCTCAGTTCAGTCACTCAGTTGTGTCCAACTCTTTGTGGCCCCATGAAATGCAGCACGCCAGGTTTCCCTGTCCATCACCAACACCAAAGCTTGCTCAAACTCATGTCCATCAAATGGGTAATGCCATCCAACCATCTCATCCTCTGTCATCCCCTCTCCTCCTGCATTCAATCTTTCTCATTATCACAGTCTGTTCCAACGAGTCAGTTCTTCGCATCAGGTGGCCAAAATATTGGAGCTTCAGCTTCAGCATCAGTCCTTCCAATGAATATTCAGAACTGATTTCCTTTAGAATGGATTGGTTTGATCTCCCTGCAGTCCAAGTGACTCTCAAGAATCTTCTCCAACACCACAGTTCAAAAGGGTCAATTCTTTGGCACTCAGCTTTCTTTATGGTCCAATTCTCATACACATACATGACTACTGGAAAAAACATAGCTTTGACTAGATGAACTTTTGTCAGCAAAGTAATGTCTCTACTTTTTAATATGCTGTCTAGGCATTTTTATTTCATGTCTTTTAATTTCATGGCTGCAGTCAGCATCTGCAGTGATTTTGGAGCCCCTCAAAATAAAGTCTGTCACTGTTTCCACGGTTTCCCCATCTATTTACTATGAAGTGATGGGACTAGATGCCATGATCTTGGCTCTTTGAATGCTGAGTTATAAGCCAACTTTTTCACTCTCCTCTTTCAATTTCATCAAGAGGCGCTTTAGTTCTTCTTCACTTTCTGCCATAAGGGTGGTGTCATCTGCATATCTGAGGTTACTGATCTTTCTCCTGGCAATCTTGATTCCAGTTTGTGCTTCATCCAGCCTGGCATTCCACATGATGTACTCCGCATAGAAGTTAAATAATCAGAGTGACAATATACAACTTTGACGTACTCCTTTCCTGATTTGGAATCAGCCCATTGTTCCATGTCTGGTTCTAATTATTGCTTCTTGATCTACATACAGATTTCTCAGGAGGCAGGTCAGGTGGTCTGGTATTCCCATCTCTTGAAGAATTTTCCCTAGTTTGTTGTGATCCACACAGTCAAAGGCTTTGGCATAGTCAATAAAGCAGAAGTAGATACTTTTCTGGAACTTTCTTGCTTTTTCTATGATCCAATGGATGTTGGCAATTTGATCCTAAAAGATGACACTGTGAAAGTGCTACACTCAATATGCCAGCAAATTTGGGAAACTCAGCAGTGGGCACAGGACTGGAAAAGGTCAGTTTTCACTCCAATCCCAAAGAAAGGCAATGATGATCAATAAATACTTTATAAACAGTAAGTGAACTTTATAGTGAAAATCTCTGGGCTTTCCTGGTGGCTCAGTGGTATGGAATCTGCCTGCCAATGCAGCAGACACAGGTTCGATCCCTGATCCGGGAAGATTGCACGTGCCGTGGAGCAACGAAGCCCAAGGGCCACAATCACAGCCCACGTGCTGCAGCGACTGAAGCCATCAAGCCCTAGAGCCCATGCTCTGCAACAAGAGAAGCCTGTGAGCACGACTAGAGAGTAGCCCCAGCTCTCCACGACTAGAAAAGCCGGTGCAGCAGCAGAGACCCAGAACAACCAAAAGTAAAAGTAAATAAGTAATTTATTTTTAAAAAAAGAGAGAAAATCTCTGAAGCATAGGCAACTTTCAAAGATAGACCAAACATGTGGAACACTAAGATAAAAAAAAAAGTCTATTTAAAGAAAACTAGAAGAAATAACTTGTACCTGTGCAATAGTAAACAAGGGCTTCCCAGGTGGCATTAGTAATAAAGAAACCCCTGCCAATGCAGGAGACATAAGCAATGTGGGTTCGATCCCTGGCTCAGGAAGATCCCCTTGAAAAGGCTATGGCAGCCCACACCAGTGTTCTTGCCTGGAGAATCCCAGGCACAGAGGAGCCTGGGGGACTACAGTCCATTGGGCTGCAAAAAGTCGGACAGGACTGAAGTGGCTTAGCAATATTAAACAATTAGGGAATGCCCCTAAGACCCAGTAGTAACAGGCAATAATTATCTGTGTAGTGACTTCATAAATTAACTCACTTGTCGAAAGCTGTAGTTTTTATATTTTACACTTTAAGCCAATAATCAGATGACTAACATGTAAGACTTCCTGAAGTTTGTTAATCACTTACTTCTAAGCAATAGAAGGTGTGAGATAGTCTATAGCGATCAGAAGAATTGGGGCTTTGAAATCTGTAAAACTTGGTCACATATCTTGGTTCTGAATCTTGTATGACATTGGGCAAGCTCTTTATCTTAAGTTCAGTTCAGTCGCTCAATCGTGTCCGACTCTGGGACCCCATGAACTGCAGTACTCCAGGCCTCCCTGTCCATCACCAACTCCCGGAGTTTACTCAAACTCATGTCCATTGAGCCGGTTATGCCATCCAACCATCTCATCCTCTGTCGTCCCCTTCTCCTCCTGCCTTATCTTCCTAAACCATGATTTCTTCTTCAATAAGTGGGAGTAGTTACTCTCATCTTGCACGTCTTCATTTCATCTCAGACAATGTCAGAATTGTGCATGGCAACTGACACACCAAATACAAGAGCAATGGAGCAGAAACGGAGTTCAGGCTGGGAGACCTTAAATAGAAGATTTATAAACCTCCTGCAAGGGCTCTCCTATGCCAGAATCAGAATCTTTAGGAGGTACGCCTTCGTTACCACAGTTCCTTGAGTTAATCCGATGCACATCCACCAAACATGTGAGGACCCCTGCCTGGGGGGAGGACAGTCATATATACGTTTGAGTCTTCTCTGCTATTTAAAGCGCTTTCAAACATGTTCACTTTATCCAGTTTTTATAAGGCAGGGAGTTAATGGTATGAATCTGCGCAAACTCCGGGAGATAGTGAAGGACAGGGAAGGCTGGCATGCTTAGTCCATGGGGTTGCAAACAGTAGGACGTGACTAAGTGACTGAACAACAAGAGGGACTTATGCACCCATTCATTTGCTTATTGGGCTTCCCTGGTAGCTCAGCTGGTAAGAAACCACATGCAATGTGGAAGACCTGGATTCGATGCCCGGGTCAGGAAGATCCCCTTCAGGACGGCATGGCAGCCCACTCCAGTATTCTCGCCTGGAGAATCCTCATGGACCAAGGTGCCTGGTGAGCTACAGTCCATGGCGTCACAAAGAGTTGGACTGAGCGATGAAGCACACTCGATTATGAAACCACAGGGGTTGTCAGGCACTGTGTCCGCTGCTGAGGGAAGAATGGGAAATGAGACCGGACATCCCTTGGCCATGAAGCGTGCAGTTCATGTAACAGGACTCGCTCAAACATTAACTTGAATAAATCTAAAATTACAGCGTGCTACATGCTAGGGAGTAGACACATGTCACTATGACAGTCATTCTGGTCGTACTGGCAGAGAAATGGGCAGAGAGGTCAACGGACACCTTAAAGCAGCCTCATCAATTGTGACCGGAAACAGTCAAACACTGGATTTCCTTTCTGATGAGCATCCTACTATGAGGGAAGCTCTTCTTATGAAACCCTGGCTTCCGCGTGTGCAGATGACAGAGCAGCAAGTCCCCCAGAGATCCCGAGCCATGGGCTGGCCTTGAACTGCTGAGATCTAGGAGTTCCAGGACAGAAGCAGAGACCCCACGGTTGCCCCGAGACAGAGCTTCAAAGCTGCGTCAGGGCTGAGATGAGAGATAAACACAGAGCGGCCGGCTGGCCTCCCACAGAACAACCAGACGGTGTTCTCAAACACCCTCACTTACTGTGGGGAGATTCGCCCTCCGTGAGAAATTTCTGAGGATACAAATGGGAGCTTACCATTGTACACATCCTTAGACCCAGAAATTCCCCTTCTAGGAACTAAATTTTCAAGCATATGCTCAAAAAAATTAAACACTTTTACTATCTTATGTTAAAAGGTTAAGAAATCAGAAAGTTAAATGTCTAATAGTGAGTGTTTAAATAAGTATGGTCTAGCCATAAACTGGAGAGTGTGCAGCCATTTAAAAAAAGAAATAAGGTGTTTTGAGACATGACAAGCTCACTGCATGAGAATAAATGGAAAAAAGTATAATGCTTGGTGCGGATTTAGATCAACACGAGCACAACAGTTCTGTGTGTGTCTCTTGCAGATATGTACAGGGAATTCAAATAGATACAAATAGTGAGCAACTCTGCATTTTTGTTTTATTTCATCCTCTGTTCCCTTCCTCCCCTGAGAACATGCATCTATAAGAAGAAGAGGGGAAAAGCCAGGCGTTTGTAAATAGAACAGAGTTTCTTCTGAAGAACCATGTATCTTCTGGCTGACCCAAAGTCTCAGGGACCAAGACCAGCACAGCAAGAAGCTTCTCAAAGAACAGTGGCATCCGTGAAACTGTGCGTACGTGCAAAGACGCTTCAGTCATGTCTGACTCTTTGTGACCCTAGGGACTGTAGCCCACCAGGCTCCTCTGTCCATGGGATTCTCCAGGCAAGAATACTGGAGTGGGTTTCTACTTCCTCCTCCAGGGGATCTTCGGGGCCCAGGGATCGAACCAGCATCTCTTAGGTCTCCTGCATTGACAGGCAGGCTTCTTATCACTAGCACCACTGGGAAGCCTAGCAATGAAATTAACCAGGACTAATTTTCGCATGTGAGAAGGGAGTCAGAAGGGCAGAGTAACAAGATGTCTTTGAAAAAAGAGGGCATTTCTTTCAGAAACCCAGCCACCACACCCACAGATCATTAGGCTATTTTAAACTTCTGAAAAATCTTATTTAGTTTTGGCACAAAGTGGTCATAATAATACAGGCATGTTTGTTAGGGTAGAATAAATCTGATCCTTAAATGACGCCTGGACTTAAGCCAGGATTTCTTTAAAGACTTCTGTCTCTCTCCATCTTTTCATTTGAAGTAGCTCACTGCTGTCCTGCATACCCTCTTAATTGGGAGAGTTGGATTGCGAAGATATGCTAGCTACATTCTCTTGTATGAAGCCGATGTGGGGTAGCATGACATCACAAAACACAACTTGAGATCCCAGATTCATCAAAGAAGTTTCTCTGGGAGCCCTCGGGTGGCGACAGGTTGACAAGGCAGTGTCTTTGCTCGCGGTCGCCTAATGGAGTGACGTAGTTCAGTTCACATCGCGTCTCTGAGCCCCCTGCATCCGGAGGGGAGACACACAGCTTGCCCTTCCAGCTGGTGGCCATCTGCCTAAGTGACAAGTGCCAGATGGGGAGAAGAGACTGAAATGGGGATCAAACATTAAGTAAAAGAGGATTTCTTGGAAAGCAGCCTTGACATCAATTATTCATATGACATTCTAATGTCTTGGAAGTTTCCATCTGAAATATTTGCGTAGGAATAAAAAGAAGACAGATACATCCCTGGATGAGGGTGTCTAGCTGTGCTAGACATGAAATGATTTGTGCTTCCTTCAGAGAACACGCTGAACTGATTTATCAATGCACTCATTCCATTCAAACTTCCAACTCAGATCAAAGATTCAATAGTTGTTGTTTTTTTTTTCTTAATCTCCCTCCCCACCGCCCACAGAGGAGGGAGCACATTGACTCTCCCCTAATCTCATTCCCAGTTACTGTTTGTGGCTGAATTCCCCAAAGCTGGTCTCAAATGGACCTCTCACCTGTGGATCGTCTAATGCTGGGGACTGAGGGGTGAGCCAAGGAAAGGATGAAAAATGACGAGAGCAGGGAGAGAATGGGAGATCCCCCGCCTTCCTCTCAATTTCATCAGAAACCTAAAACTGCTCACATGGTAAAGAGATAAATTCTTTTAAAACTGATGGGGGCTGCCTCACCTCTGTCACCAATTTTCAGGTCATAATTGGGAAGAAAAGCAGGTCATGGAAGAGACCAGAGTAAACAAAAATTGCCTCTTTGCTACCTTTTGCTGATCTCATTTGGAATTATAAGAAAAAAGGTAGTTTTTACTCTACATTATCACACTTTTCTTTTTGATGTTAGATTTTGACGTGTAGGACAAAGTTGTAAACCCAAATAGCATTTAACTAAAAAGAATTGAAATAATGGACTTCCTTGGTGGTTCCGCGGTTAAGAATCCGCCTGCCAATGCAGGACATGCAAGTTTGATCCCTGGGTCGGGACGATCCCCTGGAGAAGGAAATGGCAACCCACTCCGTATTCTGGCCTGGGAAATCCCATGGGCAGAGAAGCCCAGTGGGCTACAATCCATGGGGTCACAAAAGAGTTGGACACAACATAATGACTAAACAACTAACAACAGTTGAAATCATAACGGAGACCACATTCACAATTGCTAAGAAAAATAGTAAATAATAGAAAAAAAAAAAGTCGAGGAGGCAAGCACTGAAGTTATGTTAGAGAAATGTAAATTTTGGATAGAAATATAAAAAGTCATTTTTTTATTACCATCCATCTTCCTAAGCAAACCCAGATCAAACATGTTATATGAACACGGACTTGAAAGTGGAGTTAAGAACAGAAGTCGGAGCTAAAGAATTTAATTGACAACCATGGATGCTCTTTGATTATCTTTGTCTTTGTCAAAGACTTTGTCAAAGTCTTCTTTGATTATCAGAAAGCGAGCAAGGGAGCTGCTTCTTGCCAGACCCTAGCAAATGCATTTCCGACTTGAAAGGTTATCTCTGGGACAAGTGCACCGGGAGCTTTTTGCTCTTCAGCAGTTGTCTCTACTGTGATGTCCGCTGATTCAGTGGTTTGCAGACATGGTTTTCGTTTACTCCCCTTTGAGTCCATTACTCCCGTTTGGGTCTATCCAAACACAGGCTTTATCTAAGCCAGCAGTGCAGAGGTGCAAATCCCTAATGAAAACTGACACTTCCAAATCCTCCAATTTGACTTTTGACAAGCCTCCAACACTTTTCTGAAGTGTTCGATTTGGTTTCAACATAATTGCTAAAAGAAGCTGTAAGATATTTTCATATATTTCCATTTTTATAATTTATGCCTGTGGCTCACTTTTCATTTGTTTTATAGCTTCTTGTCTTTTCTAGTGTTTTTATGGTGGAAGTGCACATGAGCACCAAGTTGATATAATGCAATCCGTTTTTGTGAAGCTTTTTTTTTTTTTTCTTTCTTCGAGGAGCTACATCCAAACATTAGCATTCATCTAAGTTTTAAATTCTGCCATGAAAAAGGAAGCTCAGTTTTGACTCAATGTTCAATTGTCAGGTTTACTTCTAAGAAAATAACAGATACCAGAATGACCTGGAAATCTCTTACAGTTCCTACCGAAACGTACTTATCCATTGCTTATCACACGAAATATACTGGATTGAAAGTATATATAGATGTCTATGTATCACTGCAAAGTTAAGAAATAAGAACAAAAAAATAGGCAAGAGTCATTTTATAGATGGCTAGCTTGTCTGATGTACATCAATATGAGTGGACAGAGGTCAGACGGCATTGTCTATTAAACAGTCGTTCTCTGCAACTGTGGACACAGACAAATTCTGTGTGTTCTACAGCAAAAGGATGAAAGGATGAAATGAGGACGTCATCCCCATGGAGCTTTCTTTTTTTCCTCGGAGTCCAGTTGTTTTACAATGCTGTGTTATTTTCTGCTGTACCACAAAGAGAAGAGTTGGTTAGATGGCATCACCGACTCAATAGACATGAGTTTGAGCAAACTCCAGGAGACAGTGAAGGACAGGGAAGCCTGGTGCGCTGCCATCCAACAGAATCAGATAGGACTTAGCAACTGAACAGCAACGTACATATGTGCCCCCATCCCACCCTGCTAGGTCATCACAGCTGAGCTCCCGGTGCTGCAGCAGGTTCCCTCCAGCCAGCTGGTTTACACGTGGTGGTGCACGTATATATCCATGTCAGCCCCGATCCCCCAGCCCACCCTATCCCCTCCTCCCCAGCCCCCGTCCACACGTCCATGCTCTACCCCTGTATCTCTGAGAGCCCTGAAAACAGGTTCATCTGTACCATTTTCTATATTCCACATACATGCATTAATATATGCGATTTGTTTTTCTCTTTCTGACTTACTGAGATGGATAAATTAAAAAACCCGCAACGGATCTGACAGCTTCCAAGACCTCAAAACAACACACTTCCAAGGCGGTTAATCAAAAAGCATTGAACGTTGATGCACTTGTCTTTCTTTGCTTGATATGCTCTTGGGCCTCTTGTTTTTCCTTCCTACCTTTGGAGGAGGGAGACATTTTCACACACACACACACACACACACACAGGATTCACACGGAAAATACACACTGGGGTGCAATTGCTTGAGTTGCCACTCAGTTTGACCTCGCAGATACTGGAGACTCGCATGGACTTCGAGCGTCAACATTAGCAGGCCTTACCTCACTCGGAATCACCTGGGTGACGTTGTTTGGCCAGTCTCCTTGTGGCATGTCACATTTCCCAAGTGCTGTGCTTTAGAGCAATATTTCCTATTTTGTAGCCAGAAAATTCTGTCAGGAATATTTTCAGGTTTCTGGTGGATCTTCTGATGCCAAAACTAGCTTTTATTTCAGATGGTGGCTGCTCCAAATTCCTGGGGGATGTAGATAATACAGTACTTTCAGTCTTTGGACTATTTCTTCCAGGTTTTGCAAAGATAGCTATGGTTTTGAAGCTGCTCCCACTTCTGAATTCTTCCCACAGTGCTGAGAAACACAGTCTTGGGTTTCAGAAAAGCCCAAGCATTCACAATACCTGATTTAGAGTCTTTATTCTGCCACTTTCTTACCTAGATGATTTGAGTCAAGATACCACACTTTCCCAGTCTCAGTTTCCTTATCTGAGGAAGGGTGATTCTGTGAGATAATTCATGTAAAGTGCCTAGAACAATGTCTGGCTCATTAAATCCTCCTTAATAATAATATTAATAACCACCCAACCATAAACCCTATCATCAAGGTCTCTCCGACAGCTTATATGAATGTCTTATAAAGTACGATTAGTATTCAGGGAGGGCAAAGATAGAAGATGCTGTCTGGTTAGCTTCCCTCCTACACATCTATAGAATAATCTGGGAGTGAAGCTGATAATACCAAACAATTAACCACGGCAGGTGCAACATAAAGGTCCTTTTAAGATAAGGCAAAAAACTAAGAATCTTCTCATCCTCTGTAAAAACACTATGCAGTTCCAGTGGTGCCCAATTAAATTTCATCACCAAATAAACATATGTAAAACAGGAGAGCTAGTTAATTTATCAATGTTGGTCAATAGTCAGGTAATGCTCCCTACCCTCATTAACTCTTGGCACAGTAAAATTTGCAATGAAACCACCCTTCTAAATGTCTCAAATTCCCACCCCACCCTCACAGTAGTACAGAAAGCCTTTCAGCACCGATCATGGCAAGCTTCCAGCTTCTCTTTCTTATATTCTTTCTCCCAACCATTATCACACTTGGAATGCCATGATAGAGAACCAGTTCCACTTAAAGAGTTTCTATTTAATTATGTAATAGCTCAGGTATAAGCCACTGGAGGAAGTACAGAAGCAAAGTACGTTGATTTAAACGTGAGTTATGCAAAAATGCTAATATACAGGAACCCACATACCAAACTGTTGATAAAATAGAGATAAACACGTAATGCTTAAAACTCTATACCAAGATATACAAGCACAATTGAGATTGACAAATAACCCAGAAAGGCTGGGTACAGCGTTCTCTCTGTGGCTCCATGTACAAAGAGCTCGCTGTCGTTGCCTAGTCACTTGGTCATGTCCAGCTCTTCTGAGACCCCAGAGACGTCAGCCCACCAGGCTCCTCTGTCCAGGGGATCTCCCAGGCAAGCATTCTGGAGTGGGCTGCCATTTCCATTACAGGGAATCTTCCAGAGGGAACAAACTTGCATCTCCTGCATTGCAGGTGGGTTTTGTACCATTGAGCCAGGTGGGAAGTCCCAAAGAGCTCATATAAATCAGTAAAGAGAAAAAAAAAATTCATAGGAAAAAAGGGACCAGAAAACAAAAAATTTTTAAAAAGCCATTCTGTTAGAAAAATGAGAAGCACAAAGGCCAATAAGTAGATCATAAGTAGGCTTTAAAAAATCCCAATATTAAGTCAAAATAATAAAATAGTGTTTATCTAACAGATACAATGTAATTAAAAGTATTGACTAGTATTATTAAGGGTGCGAAGAAAAAGATCTACATAAATTGCACGACCTTTTGAACAATCATAGCATTTAAACAAATTTTTAATCATACAACTTATAAATTAGAAAGTTTCTTTAGATGTACAAGGATATTCAGGATGTTAATTATAATCTTAGAAAACTCAAGGCAATATTAAGTCTATAATTAAGCAACTTGTTTAAAAAAGTGCAGCCATGAACACTGGTGATGTAAAATATATTTATTACAAATATAAAATAAACTGTCATTGTTAATAGAAAATGAAATTACAAGATCAGGACTTATATATGGTTAAACAAATACTTATAATAATGAATGCCAAAGATGTGATTATTTTAGGATCAGGAAATTTGGAATAATATTTTTAAAATAATATTTTATGTTGCTTACATTTTACTATGAATGTGTGCTATTTTAAGATGAACAAAGTTAAAGTTAGTTTTATTCTGAAACAAAGTTGTACTTCTTCCGTGGGAACTGTTGTAATCCTCCAAAAGTTTGAGTTACTTGCACCTAGAATTTTCAGAGGGAAAAAATTGTTCCTGGCTTAGATTTTTGCAACATGGACTTCTCTTGGATTGCAGTTTGAGTTTGGCAAAGTTGAGTTTAAGGATCGTGACGAAATGTGAAAGGTGAAGAAAAAGTGGCTCAGAGTGAGACCAGCTCTGAGTCAGGGTGGAACAGCAAAAATGGGGGCGTGGGGGTGGTCCCCAAGGGCAGTTTCATCCCATAACCATGGCCCGTCTGGACAAGGGGGAAGCTCAGAAGGAAAGCAAGGGAAGAAAGCCAAGAATGAACAAACTCCATGCTCCAGACTCGTTTAATTTCGGCTCAGAATCGTGTCTTGAGCTCACGTGACATCTCCACTTAGGGTGCCGACTGTGCCGTCTGAACCCGCAGCCTCCCGCGTGCATCCTTCAGGCTCTAAAGTACTGCTTTACCTCCGACGCCTCACACCGGGAACCCAGCGGCCACGCCTTTCCGCGTCTCCTCAGCCCGCAGCCTGACACACAGCCCTGTTCACTCCAGAGGAAGAAGATCCCCCAGTTCTGTCCGTCTCTCTCATCCCTGCTCTCATCCCAGTTTGACTGCATCGACAATAACCGGGACATTCTTCCTTCCTGACGCAGCTGCCGCAGCCGCCATCCGCCTCACGCCGCCCTCCTGACGATGCACGGCGATGGTGTGACCATGACTTCCACGCTAGGAAAGCAGAGCACGATTATGCTTGGCTCTGATAGGCAGAGGCTCATCTGGGATGGTCCAGCAGCGATCACTGGGAGCGAGGGCAACACAGCAAGAGGGAATCCTTTTCTGTCCCAGTCAAGCTCAAAGTCACATGTGCCACGTGCTGCTTTTCATCTGCCGCTCTTTTCTAGTTCAAGTAATTCTAAACGGTGGTTGGCCAGGCACTGCTGTTGACATAGTTATGGCAATTTTTTAATATTCTTCCTAGGTTTGACTTTTTTCCTCATATTTATTATTTTACAATAATACAGAATTGGTAGATGCAGGTTCAACCTTATTGCATGAAAAGAATTCCTATGTCCTAAACATGTATGTACACATCTTATTCTTATAAAAAATCAACAAAATGTATTTCTGGATTCTGCCATACATCATTTATAATTTAGCTCAAATTGTCCTAAGATCAGAATGGCATGCAGATAAGGAAATTATCCAACTCAGAATTAAAGGCACTTGTTTACTTGTTTTGCTTTTCAACAATTAAAACCAATCTCTCATTTCATATTCACTTTGGATGGGCGGAGAAAGGAAAGGTGAGAAGATATTTTTTATATTTATGTTTTTCGTTTTGAGGATTAGGTTATATTGTATTTACATCTCTCTTTATGTCCTTGTTTTTTTTTTAATATTTATTTTTCTATTTGGCTGGATTGGGTCTTAGTTGTGGCACATGGGCTTGGTTGCCCTGCTACTTGTGGGATATTTCCCAACCAGCCATCGAACCTGTGTCCCCTGCATTGAAAGGTGGATTCTTAACCATTACACTGCCAGGGAAGTTCTAAGATAAATATTTATTGCATATTTTTAGTGGGTGAGTATACACTTGGACATCATATGCACATTCTTCAAGTACTCCAATATCATTGCAAAATAAGAATTCTTATTCATATCCTAAAGATAGTGAAACTCGGGCTCAAAGAGGATAAAAATTAGGTGTTCTAGTAGAACATCCATGTACCCTCTTGAAATGTGCTGTCCAATAGCAGCAACACACAGAAGTCCATGACCTCGGGCTTTTTCTCACAAGAAACATAGATTCACCATCTTTCTCTACTCTTTGCACGCTCTTGAATTAAAATTACAAAATGCATTCACATTAAAAAGTCTTACAGCTTTTTCATGCTGTAATGATAGATCAGCCCAATTTATTTTTGAGAGAAAGAAAATCTGCATCCTATAGCTCAGAAGAGTCGGTTCCAGGCAGGGCGATGGATGATGGTCTGACAGTTTCACTGGAGGTTAGAAGGGACAGCTGTGTTCCACGTAAATTTGCTGACCTTTCTGAACTCTCCATCAACAAGATTTTCTCATCCTCCCATTATTGCTGTCCGACAATTAATCAACAGCTGTTGAAACATTATAAGCATGCTTGTAATTTGGGGTAAAATTAATGATTGTCTATCTATTAAAATGCTGAGGGAGGCTGTGTTTTCTAGCCCCAGTGTGAACTTGCTGATTTATTCTCCAAATCAATTACCCTCCTGAACTCCCCTGCCTCCTGCCTGTTGGCTAAGAACATCGCACAGCCCACAATCCCCCAAAGAAAGCCCGTGACAGACACAAGACTGGGTGTGCTTGCCTGATCCCGGGCTTCCCTGGACCACAGAAACCTGTTCTCCGAGCAAAGAAAAACACACTTAGAAGGAGTGGCACTCCTGTTTTTCTTGCATCCTCGTTCTGAGAGTAAATTTTTAGAAATAATGGTCATATCAAAACACCGTATCATGAATACTATAAAATCAAGCACTTGAACAGTAAAGAGTAAGTCCTGTATGTTATATGAAAACAAAACAAAGCTGATGGAAGCACTTTGCATGGGTCAGTCTTCCCTGGCTAGTATTTCAGTGTTTCATGCTTTACTTTATCTCTGGACCTCTTGTGGAGAAGGAAATGGCAACCCACTCCAGGATTCTTGCCTGGGGATTCCCATGGACAGAGGAGCCTGGCGGGTTACAGTCCATAGGGTCTAAAAGAGTCGGACATGACTGAAGCAACATACGCATTGACCTAGGACTTGGGCACTTCCAAATGTCCAGCAGAGACTTGATTCCAGTGAAGTGGATGTCTCACCAGCGGCGGTGGACTAAGGCCAGTGGTGGTAGACTAAGTTCAGTAGTTGTGGACTAACTTCAATCAGGTCAAGCTTTGGGATCCTGCTTTGCTCCCCAACACTTTTGACCCAATTTGATTTATCCACTGGGTCGGGAAGAGAAACTCCTACCCTCTGCGCCATCAGGCTCATTTTAGGAAAAGTCCTGGACTGTCTCAGACAATTGGTAGTGTTGCTTTGTACCTTTTCACAGGCATGCCAAGTCATAGTCATCAAGGAATAACACGAGTCCTTAAACTTGAACTTGGAAAAACAGGCTTGGGGCAGAGAGACAGATATGAATCACCACTGTTCTGTCTGCACTGCTTTCCACACACTATTGCACTATCTTGCTTTTCATTTGCTACACAGACCATATTTATTTATTTTTCTGCATAATACACATTTTAGAAAACTGGAATATAATTGCTTTACCGTTGCATGAGTCTCTGCTCTACAATGAAGTGACTCCCTGTATGGATACCTCTATCCCCTCCCTCCTGGGTCTCCCTCCCACCCCAGCGCCGTCCCACCCCTCCAGGTCATCACAGAGCTGTGAGCTGGGCCCCCCGTGCTACGCAGTAGGTCCCTACTAGCTGTCTATTTTACGGGGCTTCCCTGGTAGCTCAGCTGGTAAAGAACCCACCTGCAGAGCAGGAGACCCCAGTTCGATATCTATTCATACATGCGTGTGTGCCCAGTCACTTCAGTCGTGTCCAGCTCTTTGGGAGCCCGTGGACTGTAGCTTGCCAGGCTCCTCTGTCCGTGGGATTCTCCGGGCACTTTACACACGGCAGTGTATATACGTCATTGCACCTCTCCCAGCTCATCCCACTCTCTCCTTCCCCACCTCCACGTCCACACGTCCATTTTCTACATCTGTGTCTCTATTCTTGCCTTGGAAATAGGTTCATCTGTACCATTTTTCTAGAAGTTGCAGGATACTAAATTCATGCATAACTATCTCTTGCATTCCTTATACACTAGCAGTGAGAGAGCAGAAAGAAAAATTAAGGAAACAATCTCATTTACCAACAACAAAAAGAATAAAATACCTAGGAATACCTAGGAGGCAGAAGACCAGCACTACGACTGCTGTTGCTTAGTCACTCACTTGTGTCTGACTCTTTGCGACCCCATGGACCGTAGCCCACCAGGCTCCTCTCTCCTTGGGATTCTCCAGGCAGGAATACTGGAGTGGGTTGCCATTTCTTGCCAGGGGATCTTCCTGACCCAAGGATCAAACTTGCATCTCCGGTGTCTCCTGTGCTGGCAGGCATGTTCTTTTCCACTGAGCCGCCAGGGAAGCACTATTACTTGGGACTGAATCAAGTAACTGCAAATATTCGGTTGCCACATTTCCAGCCAAATAGCTTCTGCGTATGCACACTTCAAATCACTTACCCAGATAATTACCCACAAGGCAACTCTCGATGGAACTACTGCTGTTCAGACAACATCAGCTCTCCTGCCCACCTAAGCTATCAGCTTAGGCCATTTTACCTGTTTGTACTTTGTATATAAGAAGAAAAAAGGTTGGAAAAAATACCAGCATCAGAATTTGTTTGCAAAAATAGAAGCAGCCTTTGCTATGAGGATAGGAAACACATAATTCAGAGTGAATAAAGATTTTAATTATATAATGTGTTATAGATTTCCATCCTCTGCTATCTATATGAAACGCTCAGGTTCTCAGTCTGAGTAGTCTTGCCTTACCTTTCTTCAAAGCACAGTAACAGGAACTCTCATGGTGGTCCAGTGGTTAAGACTTTGCCTTCTGATGCAGGGCGGTGTGGGTTCAATCCCTACTCCAGGAGCTAACATCCCATATGCCTTGTGGCCAAAAAATCAAAACATGAAATAGAAGTAATGTTGTAACAGATACAATAAAGACTTTAAAAATGGTCCACATCAAATAAAAACTTCAAAAAGTACAGTAACAAAATATTTCTGTCTTCCACAAGGAAGTAATATTTTTTCTATAAACTACATCTAATATATTAGTAATAATGGCATGCCACTTTAAACAAATTACAAACCAATGTTAGTGTTCTTACCAATGGTACACCAAACAATAACTCCCTGCAGACCAATTTGCATACAAAATGTAACATTTACAGCCAAGTTGCAATTAGCACTTTATTATGGAACCCTCTGATTGTAATATACTGCAAACAACTTATACTTGCTACAAGGATTTCGATTTATTAAAAATTACACTATTATATTTGCCATTACAACAAACCAACCTGCATTCAATTACTAACCAACTCAAAGACCAAGAGTCATTGTTTATACTTAAGGAGTGGGAAAATACAGGGCATCACCCCCTCCTTCATATGACCGTGGAAAGCAAACAAGATGGATATGGCTGAGCAATTTTGTATTTAAATTGCAATTATAGTGATACCACAGTCATGCACAAACCCCAGTATAAATAAAATCCTATACCAAAATAGCAAGCATGGAGAAATAAATTTGACTCGCCACAATCAAAAAGGCACAGGTCAAGAATATCATTTGCCTTTCAAGGTATGTGGCTGCGCTCAGCCATGTCAAACTCTTCGTGACCCTTTGGACCATAGCCCGCCATGCTCCTCTGTCCACGGCATTTCCCAGGCAAGAGTGCTGGAGTGGGCTGCCATGTCCTCCTCCAGGGGATCGTCCCAATCCAGGGATTGAGCCCAAGTCTCCTGCGTCTCCTGCACTGCAGGTGGATTCTTTACCTGTGAGACGCTGGGGAAGCCCATTCAAAGTACAGGCTTTACTAATTATTAATTTTGGATATGTTGAATTTCCTCCAAAGCATTTACAAAACTAGACTGTAAATAAGGCCACCATATTGATGAACTTGTTTGTAGAGCAGGAAGAGAGATGCAGAGGTGTAGAGAATGGACTTGTGGACCCAGCAGGAGGAGGGGAGAGGGGGATACACTGCGAGAGAAGCGCTGACATATGAACGCCACCGTGGGTGAAATAGATGCTTAGTGGGAAGCTGATGTTCAGCACGGAGCGCTCAGCTCAGCGCAGGTGATGACCTAGGAGGGTGGGAGGGAAGCTCAAGAGGGAGTGAGGGACGCATACTTACGGCTGATTCATGCTGTTATACAGCAGAAACCAACGTAAAGTTGTAAAGCAATTACACTCCAATGAAAAAATTAAAAAAAAAACAATGTCACCAGTATTTCCATTATTTAAAGATTTAAGTCAGAGTGTCTGATTTTTCTCACTATTCTCCCAAGATTCATTTTTTGGGGGGGTATTCTCCATCTTAAGCGATGGAAAATCAGATCTTAATGGTAACTTACAAATTCTTCATTCTGGTTTTTTAAAAAAAACTAGATTTCTTAAATGTTCGAATTCGCTTCTTATGAAAGAGAGCTTTGAGTTTTACAAGCACTCATTTGTTGCCTAAAATGGCAATTATACCCTTCAAATTAACTTTAGGTTAATTATTTTTTATGCTTCACCTCCATATAAAAAAATAAACTGAAGTGGAATCGTTTACATTTATGGTTTGGTTTATATAATAAAGTGACAGAGCAGTTTGATTTATTAAGATATTCCAAACACTGAGAAAAGCCACAGAGATGGTTGCATAAACTGATGTACACATCCATCTCGTGTGCGTGCACATATACATACACACACGCTCACACATTTCATTTGAATGAATCTCAGGGACGACATCGCACGTGCAAACCAAAATTCCGTTCTACAATGATCTCAGAGTCTTTAAGCATCTATTAACAATCAATGTTCCATTCTTCTTTCTCCTCTTTGCAGTTTGCCTTTTTATGCGAGAAAGAATGACACAGTCCCCCAATCTTTCTTATTCTTCCCCAGCATAATTTCCCCCCCATTTCAAATATTATTAGTCAATACGTGAGTAAGCGGTGGCGGATGAGAAATACCCTGCAATGGCAAATTCTATAGAAGCTGGAGTCAGATTCTGTTCTGAGAGAACCACTAAGATTTATAGCTGCCATCAGCCCAAGAAATAGAGCCTGCGCAGGAGGGGAAAGGCTCCCTGGTCATGATTTTACAGTGACCGTAACACTGCAAACAGGAGTGATGGCTTCCTGTGAGGAACGTTAACACCGACTTTAAAGTATGTTCTCTGCTTTCTTGCGGGTTTGGGTCACGACCTTAGGCAAGTCATCGAAATGCTTTGTGACTCAACTTCTCAGATGCTCAATTGGCAGAAATCCCATCTGACATCTTCCTAACAGCCGTGCAATGAATATTACAGAGATAATGTGAGTAAATCCATGCTGGATTCCAGAGTCAAGAGAATGACGTTTCTACCCCGTGTTAGCACACACTTACTAGGATGAAATGGATGGATGCCAGCTTATCTAACAAGACTTGGGAAATGAGGCACATTCAACTTCCCAAGCGAAAAGAAACCTTGTTTTTTGGGGTTTTCTTTTTTTCATTAACCCAAGTTCTAAGGTAGTCCCTTACTGTTCAAAGTCATATTAATCTAACAATCTCAAAGTGAGGAGTTCAGTCTTGTCCTACTCTTTGCAAGCCCATGGACTGTAGCCCACCAGGCTCCTCTGTCCATGGGATTTCCCAGGCAAGAATACTGGAGTGGGTTGCCATTTCCTTCTCCAGGGGATCTTCCCGACCCAGAAATCGAACCTGAGTCTCCTGAGTCTCCTGGCATTAGCAGGCAGGTGGATTCTTTATCACTAGTGCCACCTGGGAAGTCCCATTTATTCACCAGAGGTCAATTCTATATGAAGAAAATAGTGTGAAAATTATCACTTAAAAAATCTTTTATGGAGCTCTCCTAATTATCAAAATGTCCGAAATCCAAGATTTTTCCTTAGAGATGGTTCTTTTCTCCCTATTTTGTTGTTCACATTCACTACAGCACAATAGAATGAGAAAAACGTGTGAGCACTCAGCTCATCATACCATGGTCATTGGTATCCAGCGGAAAAATTGGTGGCCAAGTCATCTCAGAATTCTCCCAGGGGCCTTCTGATTCCCTGGGGTGCCTGGAGCACTTAATAAGATACTGTCTTCACCCAAGCTATGCCTTCCTCAATAGAAAAGTGGAGGAAATCTTTGTACAAAACTAGATTCTCAATTGACTTTGTCACTGGTAGTCATCAAAAATAGTTCTGGTTTGATTAAACTTATAACTTTTACACAGCAAATGAAACCATAAACAAAGCAAAAAACAAACTATGGACTGGGAGAAAACATTTGCAAATGATGCGGCTGACAAGGGCTTAATTTCCAAAATATACAAAGAGCTCATACTATTTAATCTCAAGAAAGCAAACAATCCAATCAAAAAATGGGCAGAAGACCTAAATAGACATTTCTCCAAAGAAGACATACTGATGGCCCACATGCACTTGGAAAGATGCTCCATGTTACTAATTACTGGAGAAATGGCAATCAAAACAGTGAGGGGCCCCCTCACACCAGTCAGAATGGCCATCATCAAAATGTCCACAAATAAGAAACACCAGAGAGGGTGTGGAGAAAAGGGAATCCTTCTACACCGTTAGTGAGAATGTAAATTGGCACAGCTGCTGTGGAGAACAGTATAGATGCTCCACAAAAAGCTAAAAACAGAGCTACCATGTGATCCAGCAGTCCCACTCCTGGGCATATATCTGAAAAAAACAAAAGCTCTAATTTGTGAAGACACATGCACAGCAATGTTTATAGCAACACTATTCCCAAGAGCCAAGATAGGGAAGCAACCTAAGCATCCATCAGCAGATGAAGGGATAAAGAAGACACACACACACACACTCTGGAATATTACTCAGCTGCATAAAAAGAAAAAATAATGCTACTTGCAGCCACATGGATGGACCTAGGGGTTAACACACTAAGTGAAGTCAGTCAGCACAAAACAAATATTTTATGGCATCACTTTTATGTGAATCAAAAAATTATACAAATGAACTTATTTATAAAACAGAAATATAAATATAATATATAATTATATATTATATTTTATTTCTATTATATTAATAATTAATATTAATAATAATATAATTATTAATATTTGTAATTATACTATATAAATTATATGTATAATATAAAAACAGAAATATAAATATAATATATATTATATAAATAATTATAATCATTTATAATTATATAATTATTAATTATATTTTTATTTATATTACATTATATATGGTATATTATATATTATATTGATAATATCAATAATAATTATTAATAATTATAATTATATTATATAAATTATATATATAATATAAAAATAGAAATATAAAACATACTCACACACATAAAGCACATTTATTGTTACCAAAGGAGAAACAGGAGGGGGCAGGATTAATTAGAGTATAGGATTAACTATAGGATAAGTATAGGATTAACTATCAGTATAGGATTAACTATACTGATACGCTATAACTATATAGATACACACGACTGTATATAATATAGATAACAAGGACCTACTACATAGCACAGAGAAGTATATTCAATATCTTGCATTGTTCAGTCACTAAATCATGTCCAACTCTTTGCAACCCCATGGACTGTAGCACACCAGGCTTCCCTGTCCTTCACTGAGAGTTTGCTCAAACTCATGTCCATTGAGTCAATGGTACCATCCAACCATCTCATCCTCTGTCACCTGCTTCTCTTCCTGCCCTCAATCTCTCCCAGCATCAGTCTTTTCCAATGAGTCAACTCTTCACATCAGATGGCCAAAGTATCGGAGCTTCAGGCTCAGCATCAGTTCCTCCAATGAATTTTCAGGATTGATTTCCTTTAGGATTAACTGGTTTGATCTCCTTGCAGTCCAAGTGACTCTCAGGAATTTTCTCCAGCACCATAATTTGAAAGCATCAATTCTTTGGTGCTCAACCTTCTTAATGGTCCAGATCTCACATCCATACATTACTGGAAAAACCATAGCTTTGACTATTCAGACCTTTGTCAGCAAAGTGATGTCTCTGCTTTTTAATACATTGTCTAGGTTTGCCATAGCTTTTCTTCCAAAGAGCAAAACTTTATTCCAAGTAATTCTATAGTTTTCATTCTTTGCAACTCCAAAGATCTGATGCTGGGTTACCAGTATGAGTGGAAATCCCAAGTAGTAGATTATAAGCACATTCTCTTTCTGCTTTTACACATTTTCCAAATTTTCAGGAGTGCACATACTAGATTTACAATGTTTAAAATAAACCTTATCTTTAAAAAGGTGAATACTTGTTTGCATAGCTGGGGTTTTCATTCCAAACCACATTAATAACATTTTGCTTCATTTTAGCAAAAATACAGCTAAGAAAAAATACGTACATATATATATATATATATATATATATTTCTATTAAGAAACTGAGTTTATTCAGTAAAGTAAACTCAGGAGACGTTTAATTTACAATAAGAATTAAATTATAATTTCATAGCGAATGTTGACAATTTTAAGAAAGAGAATGGCTAAGGGCAAATATAAAATGTCATAAATGCAAACTTCTCACAAATAGGAATGTCTTCATCAGGAATGAGAGAAAGCCCAGAGCCCGTAGAAGCTCTCAAGTTCATCTGCAAGAATGAACAAGCAGCCCGAATTCCCAGCTCACGTTGCCCCCCATGAGCAATTCAGGAAGAGCTTTATATCACCGTGTCAATTTGTGTGCAAGTGTGTACGTTTGGTCTGCATTATAGCCAATGTATGGAACCAGATTATTTTTCTCTTCTGTGACTGATCTCTTCTTTGGCTTGGTTCAAAGGACATTACTCACTTCTGCCAACAAAGCCATTCTTCCAGCAACAGATGTTATGTCATAAAGAGAGACTTATGCATGCTGGTATAAATAACAAAGGTGTTAGCTGGAATTAAAGGGAGACATTTCCTGTTTATATATATCTCTCTTCAGTGATTATGGAGGGAGGGTAAAAATCCGCTATAAATAAATTTTATATAAACAACATGCTTAAGAAACATTGGAAAGTTTGACGGAGAAAGAAAATGTATCTGCAAATTAATGACTGTTTTGTTCACCCTGCATCGAGTTTACATGACGGCTGCACATACACAGAGTCTGAGTTCTTCATTAATCACCGGCTCTGAATTAGATCCCCACTGGAAGGCGCACATGTGCTTCTGGGTGTCGTTTTTATAAACACCAAGATGCCTTAACACCCTCCTGTGTTTTAGAATCAGTTATTGCTTCCAAACCTTCCCCTGGAACCACCAGTCCCAGATGGGAGGAGACGGTCTGCCCCTGGCTCGCCACCCAGGATACGCCTCTGCTGGCCAACTAAAGGCAGGTCAGCCCGCTGCACGAAGGACGGTATTCACTCAACAGCTGCTGGAAGCTCAGCTTCCCCAACACCTGCACCCTGACACTTCTAGAAGGTTATAGGGAAGCTCAATGGCCAACAGCTGTAGGACCACCGGCTCTAGAATAACAATTTGCCTATGAATCCTCAGGGAGCCCTACAGAGATTCTGGGGATGGCATGGAAATCCAGACTTGCCCATTTTTCACAGGTCTTCTTTCCAAACTGTTTCCCCAGCTATTGGGAAGTAGCAGAAGAGAGCAACGTAGTCTTAAAAAAAAAATGCATGAGTTCTACGAGTTCAAATTTTAGCTCTTCCCCATGTGTGTGTGTGTGTGTGTGTGTGTGTGTGTGTGTGTGTGTGTGTGAGAGAGAGAGAGAGAGAGAGAGCCTGGGCAAGATTCCCGGCTTGCTTAAGCCTCTATTTCCCCTCTTATGTTTCAGTTTTGATGATAACAACCCTACGGGGCAGGAACCATGGGCACTTAATGCATGAAAACTTGTAAAGGACTTGGAAAAGAGTCTAGCGTGGAGTTTTTATTAAGCCAAAAATAAATAAATAAGGAGAGTTCGTTAGGTCAACACCACTCTCATGCATGTTCCTTAATTTTCAAACATGAGGATAATACTATTCCTCCTATTTTCTGATGATCTGAGGTGTAAGAGGGTAATCCAACTGTCTTTCAAAAACCAACAGGCCCCAAATTTTCTATATTGAGATGGAAACTGAACAGTGAAAGTGAATGTCGCTTAGTCATGTCTGACTCTTTGTGACCCCATGGACTATACAGTCCATGGAATTCTCCAGGCCAGAATACTGGAGTGGGTAGCCTTTCCCTTCTCCAGAGGAATCTTCCCAACCCAGGGATCAAACCCAGGTCTCCCACATTGCAGGCGGATTCTTTACAAGCTGACACAGGGAAGCCCAAGAATACTGGAGTGGGTAGCCTATCCCTTCTGCAAGGGATCTTCCCAACCCAGGAATTGAACCAGGCTCTCTTGTACTGCAGGCGGATTCTTTACCAACTGAGCCATCCTATAACCCTTATTAAATAAAACTTAATAAATGCTCAGAACTACCCCCAAGCTACTACTGGAAATATTCACCAAGATCATTGGTTATGCACTTATATTCTTCCTCACTCCAAAATGGATTTCAGGAGGCTGATAAGAAGAATATCCAATAGTAAATAGATAAAGAAGAAGGAAATACTTGTCATTTCCAGATCTCACAGACACCCTGAAATCCATCGGCTACAAACTCCTTTGGTGTCATATTACCAAGAAATAAAAGAGAAATCTTTAAGGAGGAAGGTCATTAATGTGATTTATTTTAATTGTGGGAACAATGTAACTGCTTTTAAATACTGATCCCCTACACAAACGTAAGTAAGGAGGATATCCATTAAAAACTAGAATATGAAGGAGGAAAAAAAAGTTGATACACATCTGGAATACAACCATCAATTCTGAGCAAGCAAAATTCAGAGGAACGCATGTGAATATGTGTGCATTTATCACTGATTCGATGGACATGAGTTTGAGCAATCTCCAGGAGCTGGTAATGGACAGGGAAGCCTGGCGTGCTGCAGTCCATGGGGTCGCAAAGAGTTGGACACAACTGAGCAAATGAACTGAACTGATAAGCATTTATCTGCATCTTCACTTATCATCTATCTACTGATCTTTATACTGATACATTTCTATGTATAAGACTCAGAAACTGGCATCATTGGAGAAAATCTAAATCTTTGTTGTGTAGGAAACAAAGAAGAACCTAAAAATTATATTCTTGGAGAGAAGACTGTAGGGGTTAAAAAAGTTTAAAGGAGAGAAAAAAATAATAAACTTTTATTCTGTTCTCCATGATTGTTTAAACCAGAAAGTGCAGGTGGAAGGTGAAAAGGCAGAACAATATAAAGAAGTCACAATTGTGAAAATGGGAAACGACTATGGCTGGAGCCCAAAGAACAAAAATTCTTAGCTGACTGGGAAGTTGAAACTGATGACTTTTTAACTTCCTTATAAATTCTCAAATTCTGATTCACATTTTTTCTTTCATATCACTCAAGGTTTAAAATCAGAAAACCAAAACTGGCAAACCAGAGAACAACAATAAGACACTGATTAAACCAATGAGAAGTTTTTATTGCGTTGCTGCTGGTGGTGGTGGTTTAGTCTCTAAGTCGTGTCCAACTCTTGCAACCCGTGGACTGGAAACCTACCAGGCTCCTCTGTCCATGGGCTTCTCCAGGCAAGAATACTGGAGTGGGTTGCCATGTCCTTCTCCAGGGGATCTTTCCGACCCAGGAATTGAATCCAGGTCTCCTGCATTGCAGGCAGCTTCTTTACCCACTGAACTACCAGGGAAGCCCTTTTATTGTGCTACATGACACTAAAATAAGCATGAGTATGGTCAGAAAGATTAATTCATCGAGTTGAATGATATACAGGTGAAAGTAGAATTCTCATCTTTTAATAAAAAGGAAAATGATGAACATCCTGGATAGCACAGGGTATAAATGATAAATGCACTAATATTCTTCCCACAGTCTCACTTTTGTATATGTCTGTAATGCTGCTGAATGTGAGGCGCATAAACATGAAAGGGTCCTAACAGGTGTGTAACTGTTGGACCTGCTGCATATTTCAGGTCAATTTCCGCACACGGTATGTCATGGCCTCAAGTTCAAGCGAGCCTCTGCCCAGCACTCCCCACCCCATTTTATTACGTGGCGGTTATTCACGCTCTGCTCCTTCCTCACTTTTCTAGGTTCCAGTCCCTCCCCGATACACACAAAGAAATTTGTAACCCAACAGTCACAATATGGATCCCATTAAGAGCTATAGCATTTAGACAGCTCTTTCCATTCTGTGTACCAAGAGGAAGGTCAATGAAATTTGTGACTATTTGCACTTTCTTGGAATTTAAGAGTCATGAAAGGGTGCGTGTAAAATGCAATCAATTATTAAAATGATTGCTGAGGATGAAGTAAAAATTCAATTTAGTATCAAGGGATACTAACAGTTATTCTGATTCTTGGTTTTCATGGAATCACCATGAAGGTTAAAAAGTCTTCCTTTGCTATTTCTTTGTGAGGGTTCGTGTTCCCCTATTACCCCAACTTGCACCCATCACATTTAATTCATTTCTATCAATAATGCCATCTCATTCTATTCATTGCATTCTAGGAAATGTGCTGATAAGGTAAACCTCTTTTTTTATATACCTGGTTCAACAAACTCTGCAAGCACAGCCTGTGGGCCAAATCTAGCCCCCCTTTCATCCGTTTCTAAGAATGGTTCATAGAGATGAACGTCTGCTGTTGATTTGCTGAGAGGGCACACCAACTCCAGGTAAGAAAAACATGCCCTCAAAAATAATTCCACTATCATAAGCAGACCTGTATTACAAAATACTGTACTCAATTATATTTTGAATTTCATCAAAAAATTGCACCAATGTGTTTTCTTTCACGTTACAGACGTATCCACATCCCATTTTTGATTTTGTCCTTGGCCAACCAAGCCTAAAATATTTCCTACCTGGCCTAAGCCTTAGACCCGTGATTTAGATAATCGGTATTTAAGATGCAAAATACCAGTCTTCCAAAAAATCAGGCCTTACCAAACAGATTGAGAAGACAACACTGCTGCTCCTTCTGGCTGCACGCTGAAACCTACTCTGTTGGTTCTTTCACCCCCTCCTCCTTTAAGATAAAATAAATTAGGCTGGTCTCCTACCATTTCCTAACACTCAGGTAACGAATCTATTGGTTCTCATCGCAGTAACTCTCTCATGCCCTTGACAGCCATCTTTTATTCCCTGGAGTCAAAGACTTCAGAACTTCCCCTGAGTTTGTGGCTTCTCTGTCCTCACCCCCCCTGCTCTGGGGCCAAGAGGGACTGCGTCTCTGCTCACCCCTCCCCACCGCACCCCCAGCACGTCTCTGGTTACTGGGGCATCCCTGCCCTCCAAGGTGGAGGTGGGGTTGGGGGAGAATGAGCTCAAACCCCGTGTGTGGACGTCTGAGCACGTTTACATCCTGGCCCTCTGCTTGGAATCTCTGCCTCTTTCCATCTCACTGCCCTCCAAACCTCAGCGTCAGACACAGTGAACTCCTTAACTGTTCACCCTTCAAAGCCCAGCTCATTGCTCCCTCCTGAAGCTCCGGCATCCCCCCAACCCTCATCACCTGACTCCAGGGTGATCTAAGTCTCTGAGCTCTGTACCCGCTGGATATGCTCCTGCCATCGGGCCCTGGGGAACCTTGTTATTTGCATCTGCTGTGCATGACCAAGTATTAATAACTGGCTGGCTTCTTGGGCCCAAAAAGCAGCTTTGGGAGATCATGGCCTCTCTAAGACTTGTCTTCACCAGCGTGCTAGCGTGAGTTGCACATCAGTTAGTGACCAACAGGTTGTCCAATTTGTTTTGAGCTCTGCTCAGATGTCAGTGATACACATTGTTTGGTATATAGGGAGTGGCTCACTAGTCTCTAGGTATGGTCACTCAGATAGATTATAAATCATTGGTTTTAATGTTGCTATTGACATTGGTGACATCATCTTCCAAATTCTACTTTAGAATACCAAAGCAAATTAAAAATACAAATATTTTTTGAAGTTAAAATAACAATGATGAAATACAGGGATATAGAATTCCTGTGCCATCAAAAATGAATTGACTTTAAGATAAATATCTTTCCCATATGCGTGTATGCTAAATCTCCTCAGTCATGTCCAACTCGGAGAAGGCGATGGCAGCCCACTCCAGTACTCTTGCCTGGAAAATCCTGTGGACAGAGGAGCCTGGTAGGCTGCAGTCCATGGGGTCACTAAGAGTCAAACACGACTGAATGACTTCACTTTCACTTTTCACTTTCATGCACTGGAGAAGGAAATGGCAACCCACTCCAGTGTTCTTGCCTGGAGAATCCCAGGGACGGGGGAGCCTGGTGGGCTGCCGTCTATGGGGTCGCACAGAGTCGGACACGACTGAAGCGACTTAGCAGCAGCAGCTGCATGTCCAACTCTTTGTGACCCCATGGACTGTAGCCCGCCAGGCTCCTCTGTCCATGGTATTCTCCAGGCAAGAATACTGGAGTAGGTCGCCATGCCCTTCTTGAGGGGATCTTCCTGACCCAGGGATCAAACTCACATCTCATTACGTTTCCTGCATTGGCAGGCAGGTCCTTTATGACTAGTGCCATCCAGGAAGCCCCTTTTTCCCATATAGAGATCTGATGATAGGCAATCAGATCAATTATGCCTAAATGTATACACAAAACAACTTTCCTACATATTTACCCATCTCAGTTAAAATACAATTTTAAGTGGGCTTCCCTGGTGGGTCAGACACTAAAAGCATCTGCCTGCAGTGCTGGAGACCCAGGTTTCATCCCTGGGTCAGGAAGATCCCCTGGAGAAGGAAACGGCAACCCACTCCAGTACTCTTGCCTGGAAAATTCCATGGACTGGACCCTGGTGGGCTCCAGTCCATGGGGCAGCAGAGTCGGACACAACTGAGTGACTTCACTTTCACTTTCACTTTAAGTGACCTGAAATTAGTTCCTTTGTCCTGCTGGCAGTGACAAATGATGCAATGTTCCTATAAGCCACAGACATTCGAAAACCACCTCCAAGTAATTCCTTATGTTCTTATTTTTATGTCATCACTGAACTTGATTCTTATTCTAGATCAACTGCGCAGAGAAAGCTAATCTTTATTGTCCCAAAAAAGAAAGTTTTGCTAATTTCCCAGTAATTTGCCTGTAAGGTATGTCTCTAGGTTATGTTATGCAGAAAAGTAATTATTGTGTACACTATTTCAATTAAATTTAAATCTATACTCTGGGTTAAAATTATAAATTGAAAAGTTAGTTGAAATAAAGAAAAATTATTTTCCCCAAGAAATGAACTCTTAAAATATGTGTGTGTGTATATATATGTATATATATATATAAAACTCTGATTTCAGTTTTAACTGTCCTTGTTTCTGAAATTTTCCTTTTCAGCCTGTACACACATGGGTAAGAAATAATCTTCAAACAGTTCTTAATCAAAACTTTTGCTTCTTTTCCAAGCATGATGATGTATCTTATCAAGTTTTCGGGAGAGGCAGAGAGAACCTTCCAGTAGATGGCCTGTGATACAGAAGAGACTGGTCACAGCAACTAGAACCATTAAAGAAAAAAAAAACTAAACTGAACAATCTGCATGAAGTGCTGTTTTAAAAGAGGGGCCACTCAGGTCACAGGGAGCAGTGAGTGAATGTGACCTTTCCCCACTATTTTGCATGAACATCTAAACACATCCAGCTTGAATATCCACCTCTCGTTACCCACTATTGGGTGGTCAGTGTCACTAATAGGATTTGATTTCACTGCATAAAATAATAAGAAAAGTATTTCAAGTGTAGTGGATGCAGGGAATGAAGGTTCTCCAGCACATCTGGAGAACAGGAACTCCTCAAGCCTCACTGCCTTTTTTGTACTATATTCTGACCAGCCTACAATACATTCCACATGCTGATTTCAGATTGGACAATACCAGAGAAGACAACTATATAGTAAAGAGGAGGCTATAATTATAATAGAAGACTTTGCTCTGGGCTTCAAAATATATAAAGCAAAAACTCCTAGAACTGCAATGAGATAAACAATCTCTCACTGTAATCAAGATTTGAATATTTTTTGCTCAGTAATGTATAGAATAACTATGTGTAATGGATATTGAAGATTTACCCAATATTATCAACTTAATCTTGTTGACATTTGTAGAACACTCTAGCCAACAGCATCAGAATACACATTCTTCCTTTTCTTTTTTTAAAACTTTTTATTTTATATTGGGGTATATCTGATTAACAGTGTCATGATAATTTCAGGTGAACAATGAAGGGACTCGAACATACATATGCATGTACCCATTCTTTCCCCAACTCCCCTCCCACCCAGGCTGCCACATAACACTGAGCAGGGTTATATTATTACTGCGTGTGCTATACAGTAGGCCCGTGTTGGTTGAATATACACTCTTTTTAAGTGTTTGCTAAGTGTTTACCAACATAGACCACTTTCTGGGCTATAAAACACACCTCATTATACTTAAAAAGATTTAAATCATAAAGAGATAACTTAATTCCATTGTACCCAAAGTAAAAGTCAAGAGTAGAAAGATATCTGAAGCCTCTCTAGATATTTGAAAATACTTTCAAGATATCAAAAGTAAAATTAGAAAACATTATTGAACTGAGAAAAATAAATATAAGATTCTGAGATGACACAGATTTACTTAGGGAAAAATGTATAACAAAAATTATCATTTTAAGAAAGGGGTCAATCTCAAATCAAGAGCTGAAGCCTCCATCATCAACTAAAAGAATTAAAGAGGGCAAAATAGAGACAGTAGTCAAAGTAAGCAGTGGAAATAAAGATCAAAGTGGAAATTATTGAAATAGAAAACAGGAAACCAAGATAGTAAATCAATGAAACGGCAAGCTATTTCTTTGAGAAAAATCAGTGCTTGACAAACTGATCAGGAGAAAAGACAAACCGCTAAGATGGACATGGAAGAAAAGAGCTGTGGGGAGAGATTCTACATTTACTAGTGTTATAAGTAGACCTTACCTAAGATTTACACCAGTAAATTCAACAAACTAGATGAAATGGACAAATGCCTTGAAAAAGATAAACTACCAAAGCACAATATGCTCATTCTCTCTCATACTCACCAGATAAACTGGAGAATCCCATATCCATTAAAGAAATTAAATGTGTAATTAAATGTCTCCCCACAAAGAAAACTCCAAATCCAGGTGGCTTCACCAGTGAATTTGATCACATGCTTAAGAAGGAAATAACTCTGGTTTTACCCAAAACATTCCTGAATGGACAAGAGGAAGGAATTAAAATGGTACTTCCCAAGTAATTCCTTGAGACTATAATTGCCTTTATAAGAAAAAGATAAAGACATCACAAGAAAACAATAGGCCTAAACACCTCATGGACATAGATGCCTAGATTCTAAACAAAATTTTAGCAAGTGGAATCCATCAAAACGTTTAAAAGGATGATACATCTTGCCTATGTTAGACAAGAATTCTAAGATGGTCCTTAAGATTCTTGTTCCCTGGTGTTTATGCACTGTATAATTCCCTCTCCTTAAGTGGGGGCTAGATCTGTGAATGAGTTGAGATTACAGTTCTTGAATAAGTAAATCTGTATTAACCATTTACCATCTGAGCCACCAGTGGCTCAAATGGTAAAGAATCTGCCTGCTCTTGCAGGAGACCCAGGTTTGATCCCTGGGTCAGGAAGATTCCCCTGTTGAAAGTCATGGCAACTCGCTCCAGTATTCTTGCATGGAGAATTCCCTGGACAGAGGAGCCTGGCAGGCTACAATCTGGGGTCACAAAGAGTTGGACATGACTAACACACAACCATTTAATTTAGCCAGTTAACTTCTAGGTATTTACTTAAGAGAATTGTATGCATTTGACCCTATTAAAAAATGTGCAGTAATGTCCACAGTGGCTTTACTTTAAAAAAAAACTGGAACGAATCTAAATGTCCATCAGTAGGTGAATGGGTTCACAAATTGTGGTATGTCTGTAACAATGATACGTGTGTGTGTGTGTGTGTGTGCACACTCAGTCATGTTCAACTCTTTGTGACCTCATGGGTTGTAGCATGCCAGGCTCCTCTCCCCATGGAATTATCTAGGCAAGAATACTGGAGTGGGTTGCCACGCCCTCCTCCAGGGGATCTTCCCAACCCAGGGATTGAACTTGTATTGCATGCATCTCCTACATAGGCAGGCAGATTCTTTACCACTGAGCCACCTGGGAAGCCCGTACCACACAGTAAAAAGGTTCAACATGAATAAACTTTAACAATATTATGCTAAGTGCAAGAAGCTAATCACAAAAGATCACAAATTGTATGATTCTGATTATGAGATATCTAAAATATGGAGATCCATAGAGACAAAAAGATTAGTGGCTGCTAAAGACTTGGGGCATGAGGGTAGAGAGTGACTATATGGGGCTACTATGGGGGTGATAAAAACGACCTAAAATTAGATTGTGGTGAAATTGCACATATTTGTAAAAGTACTGAAAATCACTGAACTGTGTACTTTAAAGTGGTGAATTGTATGATGTAAAAATCATAATCTCAATGAAAGTGTTAAAATTGCTTTCAGGGATTTTTCTTGAAATTCAGACTATTTGAGAGCTTTGTTTATACTCTTTTTTGTTTGCTTTTCTTTTCTTATTGGAGGGTAATTGCTTTACAACGTTGTGTTGGCCTCTGCCATACTTTAACATGAAGTAGCCTCAGGTACACATCCGTCTCCTCCCTCTTGAACCTGCCTCTCATCTCCCACCCCATCCCACCCCTCTAGGTTGTCACCCCTCTCGGTGTCACGTAGTAAATTCCCACTGGCTATCTATTTTACATATTATTTGTAATTTCTCACAGCCACCCATTGAGCATTTTGCTCAATATCACAGTCCTTATTTGACAGATTAAAAAAGAAAAGAATGCATTACTGTTTCTGTCAATATATCGCCAACAGGTGAGTCAAGAAGAGACCGTGAGAAAAGTCTACACTGATGTGCTTCTACCCACGTGGCATCGTAGACGACTCGGTCGTCATGTGTGGTTCCACTGTTGCTTCAAAGCCATGCTGCCTGGAGACCTGCCCAGCTGATGGACTCAGCAACTCTTCCCTCTTGACTCCTGTTGACAGGTGTAAAATAATCAAATATCCAGTGATGCTCGGAGTGGAGGAGAAGTCAGTCTAGGGTTCATTTAAGTATATTTGAATGGATCAATTAATGAGGCAGACCTAATATCTCGGACCCTACCAATTAAACGTCTGTTCCAGTTGCCAAGACTATGTTGTGGGACAGAAAATCCGAAACCTTAAGTCCAGATGGGTGGTCTGGAGAAAGGACCAGCTGTGCAGAGAAAATGACAGTACAAAAAGAAACAACGTCTAAGGTAGATAAGCCCGTGATGGCAAAAGTTACAGAATCAGGTCAATAAAATGTCAGCATTTCAGCACAGAAAAAGTACAAATTAGGAGCTTAGAAATAACTTAACTTGATTAAATTAGAAGACTACAGGATAAGACCACACACAGCAAGTAAAAAATAAACGCAGATCTAATTATTGTTCTTTCAAATTATTTAGAGAATCGTTATAATTGGAAACAAAAATTCCATGCTGACAGAGGTGACAAGATTTGTCAGGAACTGCCACTCTAACACAAAACCACAGAGTTAAATAGAGCTTCTATTTATCACCACGCTCCAAGACTATTATAAAGGCAAAACCTCAAGGCTGGAAAGAAATTAAGAACAAAGCAAGAAAAAGAAATGAATGAAGCTGGTCGATCCACCTGAACCGATCAGAGAATAAAAAGCAAGTTCTTTGCCCCAAAGCTACGCACACGTAAGCCACTCATAAATGATTCTGCCACTACTTTTCCAAGTATTTTGTTCTTAATTTAGGCACCTAGGAAAAACTGACATGTGCCTGTTTAAAAGGGGGGAGGCGAAACATTCTGAACACTTTAAAATACTTGGATTATGTCTATTTCCGAATCAGCTTCCTTTGCTTTCTTTATACAAATATTAGAATCAAGAAATATGTTTACATATAGGAAAGAAGAAAGGAAAAGTTTAGAATTTCCTCCTTGGATATAAACAAAAAGAAAATCCTTCGCTCTGGCTTACAGAGCCAAGAGAAACAAAAAGTGGATTGTCGTGTTTGGGGAGAAGTAATGTCCCTGAACTTGAGAAAAGCTGCAGGAATAGACTCCCAGGGATTCACTGTCATCTGATCATGGACCTTGACAGGGCTTGCCTGACCCTGAGTAGACAGATAACGACCAGTTTCAAGAACACAAAATCATATTTAAAATCACACTCTACATTGTAATCAACACAGAGGCCGGAGTTATTTTTTTTACATACTCCAATTAAGCCATTTCCCAAACACTCTCCTCCTCCGCGTGACTCCACACCTCGAAAGGGCCACTGATTCAAGGCTCCACGTGTCACATGCAGCCGAAGACGACCCACGAGCCGCGTGCAAGCATCTCTTAGAAACAGAAGCTGCGCCAGAAGAGACAGAACAAGTGGGGAGGGGCGGGTGAGAATCGCTGAACTTTTCCACTTTGTCTAGAAAGTGAGGCGCAGTGGACATGGCTCGTAAACTGAGCCGCGCTTTCTGCGATGGAGACCAGAGGCTGCAAACAAACGGGTCTAGGTCCAGATCCACTCCGAGAAAGCGGAGGGGAGCCCAGCAGGTACACGGCAACCATCGAGCCAGCAGTTTACGAGAGCGTAACTGCCCTCAGCTCTACCTCGTGCTGAGGCCCTTTAGATAAATAAGCCTAAGACCTTCCTCATGCATCATCCTTCCTCCGCTGCCCTTGGCTTGCGCTCTGAGTCCCTTCCCTGGGTGTGACTAACTGGGAACATTCTTACTGGTTGTAGCGTGTGGTGTTTCTCTCTCTTGGTGGGGGGCAGGTATTTCTGAGTTCTGGCCTGTATTAGATGGTGCCTGGGGACGAAAACCATTGGAGATCTTATAGAATAAAGTTCCTATTTACTTGTCCGTGAATAAGTAGCTGCAAATGATTACATCTGTAAAGGGAATTTGCCACATTCTACCTGGTCCAGGAATCAGATGTGAACGGTTACAAGCCAGAGAAAGAGAAGAATTGAGGATTGCTTGTTTTAAAAAATAGCAACAATTCTTACAGTTACAGAATACGGAAACCCTGATTGAGTATACTTAAATTATTGTAAGATGTTACTGACAAATGCCAAGAAATCTATGTTCTTCTGGTAATCCCATATACAACTCGATTCATTGATTTGTTGATTTGTTTCATAACCGTTTGATTTCTTGATAGGATATCTTTTTAAATTCAAAGGAAGCTTGAAGAGAGGGTCAAGCATTATGCGGGAAAGATGAAATTAAGACTAGAAGGGTTCAATATAAGATGGGCCGGTTTGCAAGGATGCACAGAAAGTACTGCAGAGTCCCTCTCTTTCTAAGGAAGGACTCTTCATGGTGCCAAATTCAGGCCTCTCATCTTGCTTCCTCTCCCATCACAGGAGGGACAGTTAACAGTGTACCCAGAGGAGAGGCTGCCTCTTGAAAAGTACTGAGATGCCTGAGTATACTGGGGGAGAGCAAATTACCGTAAAATAAAGTTAATGAAGACTCTATAACTCTGAACTTTGATGAAGAGAGAGATCACGGAATGCCTTGACACTAATATAAAAAAAAGAATAATGGAGAAGACCACAAAGAGGGGAGATAGGGAGAAAGAGCACGTTCTCTGAGTCACAACCGATAAGAGGAGAGGAGCCCCTGGCGAGGACGGCCTGCAGCCACAGGACCGCAGAGCGTAGCAGCTGCACTCCGGAGGGCACATAGTGGTGCTGACGGGCAGACATCCTCAATGCAGCATCCCTGATCCATGAGATGGGTCATCGCCTACTAACCCTCCTGCTGTCTTCCCAACGTTCCAATTACAGAAGTCTTCTGTATATTACAAGTTACTGCTCAGAAAAGGTGTTCTCCACCTAGTGGAATCCGATGCTACTAGCCTACAAATCTAGTGCATTCTCTCAAGAATGTCAATGTAACATAGCTTTTCCCTCTTGGAATGTGCTAGACTTCATGTTGGTACCAAACGAAAGTACATATGGAATGGCCAGAAACTTTCATTCATAAGAAATCTCAAGGCCAAGTATTTTTATGAATATGCCAATAGATCCTAACCCGTATGTCCGACTCTAAAGAAATCTTGGTGAATCAGGAAACATGGCTATTAATAGAGGAGGTGTGATGCTTTCTGCAGAAGTTGTGCCACAGAGAAAATAGAGGATTTACTACTCGGTCAATTATCTCCCATAAGAAAAATCTTTTTCTTTTTTATAAGCTTATACCCAACACCATCCTTCCCGTCCCCACCCCCTGCCCTGCATCTGAAAACACTGGCATATGTGCATGCCCAGTCACTCAGTCGTGTCCAACTCTGCAACCTCATGGACTGTAGCCCACCAGGCTCCTCTGTCCATGGGATTCTCCAGGCAAGAACCCTGGAGTGGGTTGCTGTGCTTTCCTCCAGGGGATCTTCCGGACCCAGGAATTGAACCCACATCTCCTGGGTCTCCTGCGTTGCAGGCGGGTTCTTTACCACTGAGCCACTGCAGGGGCCACTGGGGAAGTCCTAAATGCACTGGCAAGGAGCTTAATTCCAGTGCCTGCTGCAATTCCTCTCTGATTTCCTTAGATTCCAGAGGTCCATGCATCACCAAAGACCAGAGACTGGCTTGGAAAGGGCTCTGATGCCACTCTTGTTATCCCTGAGTTGCTGAGTCTCCCTCTGCCCAGCCCTCTAGGTCTGGCAGCTCTATCACTTCTCAGCCATGGTGGAGGCTCTGGAGGTCCTTAGAAAGCCTGCGAGGCTGTGCAGAGGCGGGGCTGCTGAACGCATGGATCTCTTACCCCATGTGGGGTCCTGCACCCCCTCAGTCTACCTAGGAGACCTCTGCCTTTCATTTCTCTCCAGCCTGAGCGGGGACAGCTTCCTCTATTGGCCATCAGAAGCATTTATCTTTAACTTCCTCACTTTAATAAACCAGTTACAAAAACAGGAGGGGTGGTTGTATTTAAACAGTGCTGGCTTTGAGGTCTAAAAATTCTGAGGTCAGAACAAAGCCTAAGTCCTCAGAAGGAGTCTAATTACCTTATAGATTTAGAGGAGGGGATAAGGAGGGCGTGTGGAAGTTGTTGTACAGAGAGAAAACGTGGGCAGGACAAATTAGTTTATCAATAAATGACTCCCTACATTAGATCCTGCTCTACCCAATTATGCAACCCCAGATAAGGCTCAGATCTTATCTGCTTCCCTGTTTTCTTGTTTGTTTTAAGAAGGAATCAAAACTCCTGCCCTTTCCTTGGGATATAATGTCTTTTGCTTCTGTGCTATTTACTCTGACTTTCTGGTTTAAAGTCTATGTCATTTTAATACCATTAATTAAAAAGTCAATAGTGTATGAACCATGGGGAAAGACAATTGATTTTATATGACCGTCATGGTTCTGATTATGAACTTAATCACCAAACTTTTACTGTGAGCTGGGCAGAGAGATGTCTTGTGTGTCTCTCCTGATCAGGACAGCATGGTCCCTGCCCTCAGGGCAGGGACAGTCCTCTGTGTTGCCCAAGCCAATCCGCCTTCTACACATCCATGAAGAAGCCAGGAAAAACAGTGAGGAATAACCCCTGTAGGTCTCTTTGTAGAGATATTAATATCTCGGTATTAACAAAAGTGAGACATGAAACTGATGCATGTTTTAAATAGATGGGAATACATTTCAAATTATATCAAGTTGTATCTTTATAAGTGGAAGACAACATTACAGTAAAGGAAATATGTATCAGAAAAGCAGAACATTTAAAAAATAGCTGTGTTGATAATAAGGTGAAAAATAATGTGAAGTTTGATGTGTATGAATCCTTGCATTAAGTTGACATTCTCGCAACTTAATCTGCTCAGTCTTCTGAGAAGTAAGATATAGGCCAGTTCTAATACAAGGTATGGGAAAGCACTTAAAAACAATCAGAAATGGTTCAGGATGAGAGACTTCTGAAAGCAATTAAGAGAGGAAACTGCGGGATCAAAGCTTGGAGGGAAAAATGTAGGGAGGGTATGAATGAAAAGGTGGTCTCACACATGAAGAGAGGGTGATGTGTCAACATAGAGGGTAGGAAGGAGCAGAAAGTTTTAAAAGTCAGACAGTTACTGCCCTGGGAGTTTCTGTTCCAAGGACCAGCTGCAATAGCAAACAATCAGAAATAAGATAGGACCAAAGAACCAGGAATAATTTCAACTCACATAAGCAGAGGATGAAATCAAAAAACATGAATATTCCTTCAGGTAGGAATTAGAAGAAAAATTAACACATAAGAAAAAGCTCATGAATTAAAGCAGGTAATATAAATTCTTTGTCAGTTCAGGCAGATTTAGTTTGGCCCAAGCTTGTATATATCCTGGGCCATAAAATGAAAGCATAACCTTTAAAGAGATCAAAACGACTTAAGGCTAAGTGAAAGACATACTCTGTGCTTATTTTTGTTTAAAAATTGTGCTATAATTTTGTATGAAGTACCTCCAAATCTTCTAAAAATTTTACTTGGAAAAGATGACCCAAAAATCACTTAATATTTCCAAGGAAAAAAGGTTATAAATAATTAAGATAGCATTATATAAGTGTTTTATGGAATTAGCTCCAAATTAGCCTAAAGATTTTAAATATTTTTTCTTAGAATTCCACAGTATTTTAGAATACTGTATATATATAATTTTAAAATAAATAATATATATAGTACATATTCTTATTTTAATATTTGAATCATTTTTAAATATCTGATTACTATCCAACCAAAAATAAAGTATGCACTGTTTCCATTTCTCTGTGAAGTGGTAGTCTTCTAAGGCTATTCTGCTTTTCAGATCACTTAAGGATTTGTGTGTATATGTGTGGGTGCTCAGTCGTGTCCAGCTCTTTGCAACCCCATGGATGATAGCACTCCAGGCTCCTCGCATTGGGATTTCCCAGGCAAGAACACTGGAGTGGGTTACCATTTCCTCCTCCAGGGGATCTTCTCTACCCAGGGATCGAACCCCCGCCTCCTGCATTGGCCAGCAGATTCTTTACCACCGCGCCACCTAGGTAGCCCCTACACAAGAGATTTAACAGATGTTAAAGCCAGAAACCTGTTGTTTATCATGATTAGTTGTCATTTACTGTTAAGAAACCCTCACAACTCATTAAGTAGCAACCAAACTGGTGCATGTTCCATCAAAATAAACTCAGAATTAATGGAAGCTTGCATCTCCCTGAAGAAACAGAATTTGAACAGACACATATGCCAGCGTTTTCTACAAATGCAGTGTCAGCAATCCCTTCTCTCTTTTTCAATCATAGTTTGACAATTCAGCAGAAGAAAGAAAATTCTAGGGACCCTGGTGCTTTTTTTTTTGCCCAGGGTGAGAGCAACAATCAATAAAGCAATAGTTCTCAGCTACATCTTACTACATGTTGCTTCCCATTCAAAAAGAGAATTTGCATAAAGCTAATACCTATATTGAGTAACTTTTATGTTACTATTTAAGACATCCCTTCCTTCAAGGCAAGAATAAAGAACAGGTCTGGGGATGCATAGGTATTGAAAGAAGACATCTAACAGCAAATCAATAAAGCAGTGACTAGTGACCTGTGAAAATGAAACGAGAAGAATTCTCAGACACAGCATATATTTAAGAATTTTGTAAGACTGTTCATACATATATGCTCAAGAAAGGATGATAATATATATGGAATTTAGAAACATGGTAACGATAACCCTATATGCAAGACAGAAAAAGAGACACAGATGTATAGAACAGACTTTTGGACTCTGTGGGAGAAGGTGAGGGTGGGATGATCTGAGAGAATAGCATTGAAACATGTATATCATCAATTGTGAAACAGATCGCCAGTCTGAGTTTGATGCATGAGACAAGTGCTCAGGGCTGATGCACTAGGATGACCCAGAGGGATGGGATGGGGAGGGAGATGGGATGGGGGTTCAGGATGGGGAACACATGTAAATCCATGGCTGATTCACATCAATGTATGGCAAAAACCACTACAACACTGTAAAGTAATTAGCCTCCAACTAATACAAATAAATGAAAAATAAATAAATAAAACAAAATTTTTTTAAAAAAGAAAGGATGATAAACCTAGGGTCGATTTTTCATTTCTTAAACAGTCATGTAACTGATTTGAAACTTTCAAACTGAGCCATGTTTGGAATTACCATAACCTTAACCTGGATCAGAGTTAAGTGTATGTCTGAAACTTTTAAACATACATCAAACGATTCTAAGAATCGGCCTCGCCTATAAAATGAGCCTCAGTGGTAATTGTGCCTTGAAGTTGTGTATGGGCCCAAATACTGATTTAATCTAAGGGGTCTATACAGGAAAAAAAAAAAAAGCAATAATGGTGGTTACTCTTCATCCATTTCTGTGTTTAAACAAGAGGAGAAATTTGTGGGGCGGCTAATGTCCTTCCTAAGGCACATTCTTCAGATCAACAGAGGACTTTGTCCCCCTGGATCTTTATATTCAGAGCCTTTCAGGGACTGTGAGTTCCCTTTAAAAGCACCTATCAGCATGAATAAACTGATAAAAGTAGACGTGTGAAATGCCTTTCACGTAACTAACAGGCATGACTCCAAGTTCTAGAACCCCCAGGACTTTCATCCGAAACCTTAACCCACGATGATGGTCAACATGGTTTGATAGAAGGTCCTTCCCTAATATTATAAGATCTCTGGCCTGTTGTGAATGGAAAAGTTAATGGAAAGCTTTGTCAGACATAATCCATTCCTGTTAAGTCTTTCAGATGAGCTCTTGTGAGTGTGGCATTCCATTTTGTACAAAGAAAAAAAAATCAGATTCATAAATCCATTCAGCCTCCTCAGAATATTTACTCATCTGTTCATCCATCAGCTGCCACTCTGGGGGATAAGAGGGTGACAAGTTATGCCGCACACCTTAGAAGCCTGGTAAGACATCACGCCTATAGCCAGGTTTAAAAAATAATAATAATAATACATGGGAAAAACTGAAAGAACTGTAGGAAGATACTGGCAAGTTGACAGTAGTGGAATATCTCAATTCTTGACAGGTCAAGAGGGCAAAAGTATTAGTAAAGACACAAAACTTGTGAAGTGAATAAAAAACTTATTGGAAGAATTCACCTAGACCCTTGCAGAGAATATACATTTTTCTCAAGCACACATGGAATTTTGTCAATGGTCAAACAAGTTCATAAGTCTCAGTAAAGGACTTATGCCACAAAGAAAAATAAGCGAACACTAATAAAAGTAAATTTAAAATCCCTGTACACTTGAAAAATCTGACACCTCTACATAATTTATAAAAACAGAAGTAAAAAATAATAATGAACATACTTATTAACACTTGTAGGGTTCAAAGTAGTATTTCAATGGTTAGATCTTTACATTTTTATGACAGAAAAGACATGATGGGATAGATATCTTAGTAAAGCATATATGCAATACAGAGAATCAAGAAAAGCAAAAAAATCTTGGCCCTTCAAGAAAACTAGTAAAATGTATAACCTTCTGGTGAGAATGGTAACTATTAACTTAAGGCAGAAATAGACCATGCCATTAATGAAAAGAGAGATACAACCGCAGGTAAAGAGACTTAAAGGATAATAAGACTATTATGGACAAATCTATACCAACAAATCAGAAAATGGACTAAATGGACAAGTTATTAGAAAGATACACTTTTTCAAAATGGATTTAAGGAGAAATAGAAAGCCTGAAGCATTCTTGCTTATTTGAAAAACTTTTTTAAGTAATTTAAAATCTTTGCTCAGGAAACAAAATTTGGCCTAAATGGTTTTATAGGATTTTTCTGTATTATCCTACTTTTATATAAATTCTTCCAGAAAATAAGAGTCACTATAACCTGAGGCTTGTATCTGTTGTTTTGACCCCAAAGCAGACAGGACAGGGCATGGTGAAAGTTTGGAATGATCTCTCTTAGGAATATAAAAGAAAAATTCCTAAATAATGTATGAGTAAACCAAATTGAGCCATGAAATCAAAAAGAAAAAAAAAAGATAACCAAACTGAGTTTATATTGGGAAAGCAAAGAAGTTTTAAATAAGGAAAAAAATTAATATGATTCACATTAAGAGATCAAAACAAAAACCACATATGTATCTCAATAGATGGAGAGAATCTATTTGATGCAATAGCATCCATTCTTGGCACAAAACTTACCAAATAAGAAATAAGAGATCCTTTAACAAGATAAATGCACCCACAAATAATCTGCAGCAAATATAATTCCTAACGATGAACATTGTGAAGCATTCCCTTTAAAGTCAGATTTCAAATAACATTGACTTCTGTAAATTAGAAGTCATCAGAAAGACAATGGAAGACAGATTGAGAGATCTTTATAATATGCATAACCAGAAATATCTATTAGTGTCTGTAATGCAGAAAAGAATCCAAAATATCACTAAGAAAAAAACAACCATAAAGAAATCCAATAGCAATGGACATGAACAACCTTCCCTACAAATGACCACCAAATATGTATAAAAGATTCTCCAACTTACCAGTAACCACTGAAATGTAAGACAACAGGACACTATTCTACATCACTTAGACTGCAAAACGCATGAAGTTTGAGAGTATTTAAGGTTCACCGTGTACAGACCAGTGGAAATACTAGCAGTGTTGGAAATAGTATTTACCATCACTTTGGGACACAATTTGACTTACACTTTTAACGTTGACTTACCTTAGAATCCAGAAAGCTTTCAGAGATAGAAACCCTTGCACACGTATATGGGACAGGTACATGCATCTTTATGACCTTGAGAGCAAAGAAAAATAAGAGGGAACAACACAGAGATTTTTCTACACTTCAGTGGGTAAGGTGGAGCATGTTCACATCCTCTGAAGTCTTACGTAGTAATCGAAAGCCCAAGAAATCCATTGTTTAACATAATTTTTCTCCTCCAGGAAGGGCCGGCTCTGACCTGCAGGTGCAGAACAACAGATGCTCCGAAGGAAACCCTGAGCCTTGCTAATCAGAGTGTGGCAAAGGGAGATCATCTTGGGAGATCATCTTGGAGCTCAGTAAAAATGCAAAACCTCTGGTCTCATCTCAGACCTACTGGGTCATGGTCTATTTAACAAGACTTTATGCACATTAAAATTTGAGGAAGTCCTGCCCGACAGTAGCTGTATTCATTATTCACTAGAGTATTAAAAAGCAGAGACATCATTTTGCCCACAAAGGCCCGTATAGTCAAAGCTATGGGTTTTTTCCAGGAGTCACGAACGGATGTGAGATTTGGACCACATAGAAGGCTGAGCACCACAGAATTGATGCCTTCAAACTGTGGTGCTGGAGGAGACTCTTGAAAGTTCCTTGGACTGCAAGAAGTCAATCCTGAAGGAAATCAAATCTGAATATTCATTGGAAGGACTGATGCTGAAGCTGAAGCTCCAGTTATTTGGCACCTGATGCAAAGACCCTGATGCTGGGAAGGATCGAGGGCAGGAGGAGAAGAGGGTGACAGAGACTGAGATGGTTGGATGGCATCATGACTCAACCGACATGAGTTTGAACACACTTTGGGAGATCATGAAGGACAGGGAGGCCTGGAGTGCTGCCGTCCTTGGGGTCACAAAGAGCAGCTGAGCCACGACAGCAACAATCTGCCTCTTACACCTCCATGACATTGAAGTACTGCTTCCTTCAATTCTAACATTCATTCAAATACACGTGAATGTAGGACACACTTCTCGAGTTTCTGCTCTGTGCCAGGCACCTACTACCTGCGGCTGCTGCTGCTAAATCGCTTCAGTCGTGTCTGACTCTGTGCGACCCGATGGACTGCAGCCCACCAGGCTCCTCTGTCCACAGGACTCTCCAGGCAGGAACACTGGGGTGGGTTGCCATTTCTTTCTCCATACTAACTGCTAAAGACACAAATAAAATACTCTTGGACTTCAGTCTCAAAAGAGCTCACAGATTCATTTATAAACACACACACATACACAGACGTGCACAAGCTTTATAATACGGTGTGACCAAATTGCTTTCTTTTATACTTTCCCTATGTTACGGTAATTGTCATAATATTCATATAATTGTGCCTACATCCATTTTAATCTCGTCTTCGATCTTACTTCCCTATGATAAATCGTGACCGTGACGTCCCTCTGTGCTCACTCAGTCGTGTCCAACTATTTTGCGACCCTATGGGCTGTAGCCCACCAGGCTCCTCTGTCCACGGGATTCTCCAGGCAAGAAAACTGGAGTGGGTTGCCATTCCCTTCTCCAGGGGATCTTTCCGACCCAGGGATCGAACCCATGTCTGTTATGTCTCCTGCATTGGCAGGCGGGTTCTTTACCGCTGTGCCACCTGGGAAACTCTCTTCTAAGGATACAAAATACTCCCTTCTAGTAATACAAAACATGTGTACAAAGTTTGTGTCACATCATATTAAAAAAATTGAGGCGCTTGGGTAATAACTAAGCTTCGGCACTCAAGCTTGGAATAGAGCATAATTTTTCACTGGATCTTCTGGCTGCCCCGACCCATTTGACCTTTGAGTTGATTTCAGGATGAGTAGCTCAGGCACCCATTCAGGCAGTTTTTGAAAGAGACCAGTAGTATTCCTACTAATAGTATAATATATATTAGCACGTGTGTGTGCTCAGTCATGTCCGACTCCATGGACCGTAGCCTGCCAGGCTCCTCTGTCCATGGAATTTTCCAGGCAAGAGTACTAGAGTGAGTAGCCAGTTCGTTCTCCAGGGGATCTTGCTGACCCAGGATCAAAGTCACCATCTCTACCACTGTGCCACCTGGGAAATCCCATAATATACATTAATAATTACTCTTAAGGGTGTCTAGCATGTTTCCTTTCTACATAGAAGTGTGCCGGCTCCAACAGTTACACATTCTCATGGATACAGTTGCATTATGTCAGACTTAGCCCCCAGGAGTGTGTTACCAACTGTGACTTGGATGGTAAATGGCTCTCAGTAAGATTCTGAACCAAGGAATGCAAATATACCTCATTTTACACAGCAGCTGCATTTGTAGAAAACCCACCATAAGAGGCACATCAAAAATATAAGACATAAAAACAGAGTTTTAGGCTCAGATAATTTTAAGCAGATTTTTAAAACAAATAAGATTTATCAGATTATCTGATAAGACAGAAATTCGTGCAAAACGCTGAGTAATTTTTTGGTGTGTAGTATGCACTTGACCTTTTCACAATGCCTAATACCCTTGGCTTCTATCTGTCTGCACCAGGACTCCCCCAGTTCATGGTGACAATAAAAATCCTAGCCCCTCCGCCCCACCCTCCACCCCCAGAAAGTTCCCGAGAAGAGAAATCCTGCAGGAGGCAGCACATCCCCACCCAGACCGCAGCTCTGCACACGGTTCCGGGGGAAGTCCCCACCTTTGACCCCGAATCGCCTTTGAAAAGAAGCCTATTGTCCCAGAGCCCGTAATAAATGGACATTTACTTCCATCCCGTCCGTATTTCCTTTTCCCTGAATGCACTGATGGGTTCCTACCAGCCAGCAAGGGCAGCAATTTTAAATATTTAGAAATTTTACAAACCAACTGAAGTCACGATGGTAGTCTCAATCGACCACGGTGGGAATATTTAGACAACAGAGACTGGCAAATGCTACAGAAGTCAGGGCTTGCTATTCTGTTGGGGGAGGGCCAGTGGGTAAATATTTAACAGTACGTCCCAGATTTTATACGAAGCACCTTTGACAACTTCCTCTTGGGCGCAGTTTTGCACAGTCACGTTCAAGTTCCCTGTATTTGCAGCACAGACCTTGACTCTTCTGACTGACAACGCTGGGGATATTACTCCCCATTGAGCCAGGCCGGCTTTCAATACATGATGTCAGAAGCCACCACACACCTGCTTGGCTTTTGTGATTGAAAATTTTACCGTTCGCTTCAAGGTTTGAAAATTGAGTGTTGCTTACTTTTTCAAAGCACTGATGAAGATGGACTTGTAAGAAAACTCACACGCAGCTCCCATCATAGGCAGAAAAAAAGGTTGGTTTGTTTTTTAATCTGTGAGTGGTGAGGAAGCTTTTCGATGAAGGTAGAACTTAAAGAGGGGGATGGACAGAGAGGCTGGCAAAGCTTCCTCCTGCGAGGTTGGCCCGGCAGTTTAGGTTCCAGCCCCGGTGGCCGGTAGGGCGCGGTCACATGCCCACGTGGCCGCTCAGGCTGACAATGGGACTCTGATTCCACAGAGCTAATCTGACCAAGGTGATAAGGGGTTTGCTCAGAGACTCTGGGGCCAGGGCCCAGAAACCAGCAAGCTGAGGGAGGGGAAGCCGGGACGCACCTGTCTGTCACCTTGACCTAGGGGATGGCCATGGGCGGGGTGGCATCGGGGCCCCTCCGGGGTGGGGCAGGCAGGAAAGGGGGCAGGTGAGAGGGAGCGGGAGGGGGCGGGCAGGGTCCCGCCTCCCAGGGACCGGATCTGCCTGGCTGCCCCAGGGCATCTGGTTGAAGACGCTTGTTGAAGCTGCTAGAAAGGCCCCGACGCTGGGAAAGACAGAGGGCAGGAGGTGAAGGGGCGACAGAGGATGAGATGGTTGGATGGCATCACGGACTCGATGGACATGGGTGTAAGCAAACTCCGGGAGATGGTGAAGGACAGGGAAGGACGGAGTGCTGCCGTCCACGGGGTTGCAAAGAGCCAGACACGACCTGGGGGCTGAACAACAACAGAAATAACCAAGACTGTATATCATGGGGAGCTCAACCTAGCACGCTGCGGTGACCGAGAGGGGTGCGGTGGGGGGCAGTAGGAAGGAGACTCAGGAGGGAGGAGACATATGTGCACTTATGGCTGATTGGGGAAGACCCCCTGGGGAAGGAATTGCCTACCCACTTCAGTATCCTTGCCTAGAAAATCCCGTGGACCGAGGACCCTGGAGGGCTACAGTCCGTGGGGTCGCAAAGAGTCAGACACAACTTGGCAATGAAGCAACAACAACAATGGCTGATTCACGGTGTTACAGAGCAGAAACCAACACAACAGTGTAAAGCAATTATTCTCCAATTAAAATTAAATATATATATCTAGTTAAAAAAAAAATCTACAGTGGTAGCAATAAAAATTAAAAAAAAAACAAACTAAGCCAAGTGAAAGTTATTAATTCAGCAGATACCAGAGTTCCATTTCCACCAGAAACACCCCTTACTGGGACTGTCTAGATACCCAGCTCTGAGTTTGTGAATTTCTGTAAAGGTAGTGGTTCCCTAACTGTAGTGCAGGGAACTGGTCCCTGGGACCCTTAAATAAAATGCAGATTCCTGAGCCTGAATGGTCCTTGTGAGGCGAGCAGAAGTAACGCCATGGCAGGCAGCTTAGATAAGGAGTAGGCCTTCCTACTTCTGGGTGGTAAGATAATCAGGCCACCTGGATACAACCAATCAGCTTAACACTGACTGCTGTTTGCCAATTAGGAATGGGGCGGAAACCCCCGGGAAAGCCCCACGCGCGCGAAAGTTTTGACCAATGAAATTGCTTTGCAATCCGCTTAAACCAACTACTAATGGCGTGTGCTCACCCTATAAATTTGTGTTACAGCTTGGGCTCGGGGCTCTCTGACCCCGCACCACTGCATTGGATGTGGCAGGAGCCCTGACTCGAGTCAGCAATAAACTTCCCTTTTTGCGAGTTGCATTGTCTTGGAGGCCTTCTCTCTTCCCGCTCGGGGATTCGGACATCGGGCATAACAGTCTTCATGCTCAGAGCTGCATGGTATCTGTGGAGCTGAATTTTTTAACTTTTTTTGTTTGTTGTTTAGTCCTGCCTGACTCTGCGAGCTCATGGACTGTAGCCCTCCAGGCTCCTCTGTCCATTGGATTGCCCAGGCAAGAAAACTGGAGTGGGTTGCCATTTCCTTCTTCAGGGGATCCTCCCAACCCAGGCATCAAACCCAGGTCTCCTGCATTGCAGGTGGATTCTTTACCACTGCACCACCACCAGGGAAGCCCTCAAATTTCTAACTACTCTGCCTCTAATGCATCAAACATGATGGGCTAACCTCTTTATTCCTGAGCAAAAAAAAAAAAAATAAAGATTGCTTCTGTTCTTGAAGAAATTCACGTGCCCATGATCTAATCAGGTTTGTACATCAATTCTGATGAAAACAGTTTGCACACTTCCCAACTGCTCTTCTCAAATAATTCTTGAGAATATCCTTTACGAGTGATTAAGTCAGATCTTAAAGGTTTAACATTTTGCAGAGAGAAATATTACCTGGGAGGAGGAGGGACCCACACAAGTTCAATTAACAAAATGTTACAAATGAGTTCCCTTTGTGATGGGTAAGCCAGCAAATCCATTACAGCCAGGTTTGCTAACAAGGAATAAAATGAGCTAGATGCTTCACTATTTTGAAGGGTATATTATTTTGGGTGGAACAAAATGTGACAAAGATGATGTAAACATGTGTTTCCACTCTGCGTTCCTTACTCAGCACCACAAACCCACAAACCTGACCTTCAAATGCTGCCTACACGACAATGACATAATCCAGTGACAAGGTCAAAAATGCTTTGTTCCTTTTTAACCTAAAAACAATGGTTTATCTAGTCGCTCATTCTCTCACTGAACACATTGACTCTGGCATTGTTTCAAAGAGTTTCAAACAGTAAGAGCAGAGTTGGAGCAGAAAAGCACCGTGTTGGTGTGGAACTTGCAAAACAATAAATTCACGAAAGTCGTATAGACGTCTATGTCTTGCACCAAAAAAAAAAAATAGATCCCCAGTATCAAGGTCATGAGGTCTTAATTTTTAATTCTGCTTTTCAATTTCCTAAAGCTATTTATGTCCACAAAGAAGATAAGATTTTTCCCCCTAACTTTGAGGCAAGTGAATTATTTAATTCTAGTATGAATGAGCTGTGTGCTGGACCAAAAGTCACTAGGTAGAAGGAAGAGCATGTAAAGTGTGGTAGGGTGGCTTCTAAGGACAGGGGATCCTTGTCCTAACTGAAATGTCAGTGGGTAACTATGTCATCGTGATGATTACCGAGGGTATGAATTAAATGACATTTTATGCCACGTATAATGATAATTTCAATATTCGTTTTCTATTGCCTTGTATCCCAAGCACTTGAAACTGTATTTCATAGCTTCACTAGAATCATACTTTGACTACCTAAAATAATTAAGACCATACAAAAGATGTTTAATATTTGAAATCATACTGAAGATGATTGTCCTTAACTAAAACTGTTACTCTGTCCATATTTATGGCTATTGATCTTTATGATCCCAGTGGCCTGGCAACTGCTTGCCTTAGGAAAATATATTGGCAGGTAAAATGTAGCTTAATAATAAGTGAAGAGGAGAATCAAGGATAGAGACTCTCAAAACTGCAGAAGTGTGAAATTCAGCCCGTAGGTTTTGAGAAGCCATTGTCTTTGGGGCAGTGATGAGTTTTATGGAGAAAAAGGAACGAGTAAGATTCCCCGGGATGAAGCACCGGTGGACCAAGAGTCAGGGTGAGGTACAGGGGAGGGGATGGATGGTCACGTGAGATTCAAGGGCAGGGAGAGCTCAGGAACAAAAGAAGGAAACTACGCAATTCTCCAACCTGTCCCCAGGCCGAAAGACCTGCACCAAATGGGTCTTTGCATATTATCAGTCAGATGACTGCATCAATTAATGTGTCCTTGCGGAAAGAAACAAGCCTTGTCTGCAAGAGTAGGGTGGTGGAAGTGAGGGTTCCACAAAGGTGATGAAACCAAACAGGAAGAAAGTGTGGCGGTAAGAAGGGAAGGAGGGTCTGTAATCGTTTGGCAGGTGATATTGCTCGACCCAGTCACTGACTAAGTGAAGGAGGGGAGGGTGGGGAGGCGACTCCGAGGTTTAGAGCCTGGAAACCGGGTACTCAGCTGTTCGAACAGGTGCTCATGGGATAGACACCCAATTCCAACTGACCAGCTAAACCAAGACGAAGCTCTCTACAGATGAAACATCTATAAGCATGTCGGTTTAGTCTCTCAGTTGAGTCCAACTCTTGCAACCCCATGGACTGTGGCCCGCCAGGCTCCTCTGTCCATGGGATTTTCCAGGCAAGAATACTGGAGTGGGTTGCCATTTCCTACTCCAAAAAAAGAAAATAGTAATAAGTGAAAGTTGCTTGGTTGTGTCCAACTCTTCAAGACCCCGTGGACCATATAGTCCATGGAATTCTCCAGGCCAGGATACTGGAGTGGGTAGCCTTTCTCTTCTCCAGGGGATCTTCCCAACCCAGGGATCAAACCCAGGTCTCCTGCATTGCAGGCAACTTCAAAAGCAGAATGACTCCTCCTTAGTGATAAAAGCTAAGTCCCGAACTTACACATCTCTCCTACACGAAGCACGTTTTCCATTGCTCTCTGGGCGCAGACCCAAGCCCTTGATGTGGAATAAAGGGTGCAGCCTTGCCCTCCTTTCTCTAGCCTTGCCACCCTGCCCCTTGCTGTCTCAATGCCAGCATCACTGGTCTTCTGTCTGTTTTTCAAAATTTCTTTGCCGATTCCTCTGCCATGAACTTACCAGCAGCATCTACCCCAAACACTTCACCTGCTTACTTCTGGACTCGAACTCACTTCTTAGCTCCTGTTTTGGTCACTTGCTCAGAGAATTCTTCCTTGAGGTCCCACACCCTTGCCAGGTTCCTTGGAAATATTCTCATAGAATTCCATCCTCTCCTTGAGAGTAAATTTTGTGACAACACTTTCGATGGGAATGTTATTCAGCGTTAAACTTTTAAAACCCACAGGAAAAGGGCTGTGTCTGTTTAGCTGTCCAGTTGATCCCCCAGCACATAACATGTTGTTGTTCAGTTGCCAAGTCATGTCCAACTCTGCGACCCCAAGGCCTGTAGCCCACCAGGCTCCTCTGTCTTTGGAATTCTCCAGGCAAGAGTACTGGAGTGGGTTGCCATTCCCTTCTCCAGGAGATCTTCCCAACCCAGGAATTGAACCTAGGGGGTGGGGAGAGGGTCTCCCACATTGTGGGTGGACTCTTTACTATCTGAGCCACCAGTGGCTCAGCACAAAATATAGTAGGTGCTCAATAAACATTTTAAGTAAAGAGTGAATGAATGAAAAAAAAAAAGAGTATTGAGGAAGATGTGCCTCCTATTACCATGAGTTCATCCTTGCCTTTTGGGGAAAACCCACCCCCAGCCAACACCCCTTCACCGTATTAGACTAAGAAGCCTTGGCTCCTTGTCCTGGCCGAGGCTTGGCGGTGCTACAAGAGACACTTCGGGAGCTGTCACTGGTTGCTGTCTTTGCTATCCAGAAGGAACTGTGCCAGCTTCGGGATGCCAGCTCTGATTAATTTTTCTTGATTCTGGGCTTCCCTCGGAGGAAGGAGGAAAGGGGTTTGTTGGTTCGTCCTACTGCCGTGGAAGTGAAAATAAATAGTTTTCATTTATTAGAGATCACGTCTACCAAATAGCGCTTAGAACTCTGAGATACTGTCTCATTACAACCTAACAGCGCAGTTTCCAGAGAAGCCATTACTCTCTCCTCCTTCATTTGGCTCGTACCATGACCACACAGCTTTTCAAAAACTCTTGACATTCTGGTTTCCAAAATCCACTTGGAACTCCATCAGAGCCCTCCCTCCCAGCGGTTCCAACTCTCGGTTTGAGAATTAAGGCATGAAACACATGGAAATACAATGTTCCAATCCATCTAATTAATGCATTAAGTCCCTCATTTGCATAGTACAAATTTCCCTTTATGCTTTCAGTTGCTTGGCAATTGCTTGCCTCAAGAAAATATATTAGCAGTTAAAATGCCGCTTAACAATAAGAGAAACAACAAAGACATCAGACCTATTTCAAAGAGTGCTAGTTCAGAGAGGAAAGGGAAGATCCATCATGCAGAAGGATTTCAAATCTTAAAGTAGCTGAATCACCCAATTTTGGAAAATAATTTAACTATAGTAAGTAAAGTAACATACATTACTTTGGCAGGCTGGAGGGACGTCAGTTAAAGTCTGTAGCGCAGATGCTACCAGCAAAGCTGTGTACCATCTCCCCGAATGTATCTTCCTTATAAAGGGCACAGAGAGACTTGAAATCCCTCTAGACCTTACCAGCTAAGAGAACAAAGCCGACCTAACGCCAAAGTTACACCAGCGTCCCAGCAGAACCCAAATTCTCCCCAACAGGGGTAAGATTTTTGAACCAGATTGAACAATGAACCAACAAAGCGCTATATAAACCATACTGATCACTGGAAAGAGGCAGATGGAGGGGCAACTTTGATCCTAAATTAATCCCAGCTTGTCTCAGAATGCTATGTGCTCTGCAGGCGGCTAGGGAGGGGCGTGGCTAGGTGGACGCCACTGCGCATGCTCCTCAGGACAGCTGGCCTTGAGCCGGGGAGCGGAGGTCCGTCTCCAGCAGGCTCCTTCCTCGGTGTGTGCAAGAGACCTCACCCCAGAAGTCAAGGCCGAAGCGGCAGCATGATCTTTCATATTCAAAGTTTAAATACAAACGCAAAGCAGCTTTAAGGTACCCATGCCATTGCCCCTGGTAAATCAAGTGCTCTTCAACTGAGAAAATCCTACCCGGAACATTTCAAACTGCAGACCTGCAAACAGATGAAGAAAATGTTGAAAGGCAGCCTTCATGAGTCTTTCACATATTATCAACATTCCAAAAGATATTGACAATGCTGCGTTTTTGCAATGAAATTTATAGTGATACTTTTAAATAGCACATTAAAACACCCCCAGAAAGCTTTATCCAATGTTCTATGGCCACTCGAAACTGGGAAGCAGAAATCTTGCCTGTCCTCATGTTTCAGATGAGAGAACTGAATCGGTTGATTAGCCAAGATATCAAAGCAAGAAAGTGGCAGAGTCAGGCCTCACCCATGATTGTGCTCAGTCACTTCAGTGTCCAACTCTTGCAACCCCATGGCCTGTAGCTCACTAGGCTCCTCTGTCCATGGGATTCTCCAGGCAAGAATACTGGAGTGGGTTTCCATGCCCTCCTCCAGGGGATCTTCCCTGATCCAGGAATCAAAACAGCATCTCCTGCAGCTCCTGTATTGCAGGCAGATTCTTTACCTACTCAGTCACCTGGAAAGCCTAATGGTTAGATCTCAAAAAAGTCAATGTTCACTGGGGTATTTATTAGTGACATCTGGTAGACCCAGAGCTCTTAGCACTGTCTTTTATTTGTAACAAGAGCTTAGTATGTTTATGCAGATAAATTAAGTTGTTAAAAATTACAAATTTTATTTTTAGATATCTCTTGTGCAGTGCTCAGTCATATCAGACTCTTTGCGACCCCATGGACTGTAGCCCTCCAGGCTCCTCTGTCCATGGAATTTCCCAGGCAAGAATACTGGAGTGGGTTGCCATTTCTTCCTCCAAAGAAGCTTTCTGAGCCAGGAATTGAAACTGTATCTCCTGCATCTCCTTCATGGATGGACAAATTCTTTATCGACTGGGCCACTGGGGAAGCCCATCTCTTAGTTGTAGATTTTAGGGATCCTTTAGGTAGAAAAGAATGCCAGCAGGGCAGAGAGGCTGCCTTGTTTTAATCTTAAGGGAAATCAGTGTCCATAATGGGGATCCAACCTGGGAACCTGCTATATTAGACTCAATGAAATGTGTTCATGGAAATAAATCCAGTGTTCCCAGAAAAGTTTCATTTTAAAAAACAGGTGGAGTTTAAGTGTAGACTCTGATTCACTGTTATCAATAAAAGCTGTGATAGAGTTATACCATTAGTCTAGATGAGTCTATGATTTTTAAAAATAACTTTTTAAAGCTGTAGGGTGGTTCGTGGCCCAGTGATCAAAGCTGAAATGCTAGAAGAGCTTATGCTTATAAAGTGGATGCCCTCTAACAGTAAGAACTCACCTGGAACCATCTCTCTTTATAAGGAGCAAAGTTTGGTGTGGTCATGTCCGACTCCTTGTGATCCCATGAACTGTAGTCTACCAGGCTTCTCTGTCCATGGAATTCTCTAGGCAAGAGTACTGGAGTGGGTTGCCAATTCCTTCTCCCAGGGATCTTCCCAAGCCAGGGATTGAACCCAGGCCTCCTGTATTGCAGGCAGACTCTTCACCTTTTGAGCCGCCAGGGAAACCTTTGGTGTGGTAACGCTTGTAAATTATGAACAAGGTGTTGTTTTGCAGTGAAGTTGCTTGTTGTCAAGTTCAACCAAAAGTCTGCAGGAATGTATAAGGAGTTGTTGGTTCTTGCCTTTTGAAGTCATTGTTTCATTTTATACTCTTTATACTGTTTGTATCCATCCTTTTCTCCCTGCCCACTGCTCTATCATCTTACTTCATCCCTTATTCTCTCCTCTCCTCTGCCTCCAATTTCTCTTCTACTGACTTTCTTCTGTTGTTCCACACATGTTCAAAACTTACTTTAACCCAGCCATGCATAGCACACTCACAATCTCACAGAACGTATCATGTTGTTCTTCCTTTCAAACTTTCTTTTTTAGGACTTTTCCATGCTCCTTACCTCAACTTCCTCATTACCCCTACACTGCATACAATCGGTATTTTGGCCTCAATTCTACTGGACCTCTCCAAGTAAAACAAGCCAGTGAAAGTCAAACTCACTCAGTCATGTCCGACTCTTTGTGACCCCCACGGACTACACAGTCCATGGAATTCTCCAGGCCAGAATACTGGAGTGGGTAGCTTTTCCCTTCTCCAGGGTATCTTCCCAACCCAGGGATCAAACCCAGGTCTCCCACATTGCAGGCAGATTCTTTACCGGCTGAGCCATAGGGAAGCCCAAAACAAGCCAATGACTTCCCAGTTAGCACAGAGACCACCATCCCATTCTCCCCAGACAAACCCCCCTAGTTTTGTTTAATACCCCCTCACCCTGGCTCTCTTCTTTCCTCAGTCTTCTTTTACTGAGATTTTTATTATATGACTCAGCTATGACCAGTTTGCAGATAACTCCCTGGTCCATGTCTCAAGTTCTCCTCTCTCCACACTCACATTTCCAGCTGTGGACTAGACAAGTTAGTTTCCAAATGAATTCTAAAAACACACTCAAAATAGAACACAGCTGCCTCTTCTCCAAAATAAAGTGTTTTAACTATTCCACTCTTTAGTCAATGGCATCATCAACCACCCAGGAAGTTAAAGTTAAAACTTGACAATCATCTTTGATGTATCCGTTTCTTTCATACCCACATCCAATTGTACATGAAATCCTGCAACTTCCTCTATGGAATTTTACCCTCCTCTCTTTCTCCTCCATTGATACCCTCTCATAAGGCTCTCTCTCTCTCTCTCTTTTTTAATGTAGACCGTTTTTTGTTTTTTTTTTTTTAAGTCTTTATTGAATTTGTTATAACATTGCTTCTGTTCTATGTTTTGTTTTTTTGGCGACAGGGCTCGTGGGATCTTAGCTGTCCAAGCAGGGATCAAATCTGCACCCTCTACACTGAAAGGCAAAGCTGTAACCACTGGACCGCCTGGGAAGTCCCCTTGCAAGGCTCTTTAAAATGTCCCACCTGGACTATTTCAGTGCGGTCTTCTGGGTTATAGATCTCTTCCATCTTCTCTGCCTTTGATCTATCCTAAACATTGCTTTCAAAAACCATATTCCTTAACAGGAATCTGAGACTACCCTATGTTCACAGTTTCGATGACTCCTTGCCAGGTAAAGAGTAAAGTACAAATGCCCAGCCCAGCACTCAAATATTTATCTGGCCTTTACCTATCTCTGGGGTATTGCTTGCGTTATACTCCCCACCTCAGAAACACTTCTGCTGCCATAATACGCCCCACCCTGCCCCGGAAGTGACCTTGCTTTTCTCCTGTCATCTTATACTAAGTGACCCCCTTTCTCCGCAATGCTTTTTGCCCTTTGTCCTTCTCCCTCTGTTTACCTGTTTTGGAACCAGCTCAAATCCCAGCTTTTCCAGAAGCCCTTCTAGATCTCCCAGCTGAAATCCATCTCTTCTTCCTCCTTTATGAATGCTCAAAGCACCCCCGCCCCCCAGCATTTTGAACTGAGATCTGTATGAGCCTATGGAAATCTACATCAACCCTATGGAGTGTAGCCTGCCAGGCTCTTAGGTCCGTGGGATTTCCCAGGCAAGAATACTGGGGCGGGTTGCCATTTCTTTCTCCAGGGGATCTTCCTGACCCAGGACTGAACTGGTGTCTCTTGCGTTGGCAGGTGGACTCTTTACCACTGAGAGTTACCTGGGTAGCCCCCACACGCCACATACACTCCTTCCAAAGCAGGAACTCTGCTCAATGTTAGGTGGCAGCCTGGATGGGAGGGGAGTTTGGGGGAGAATGGATACATGTGTGTGTCTGGCTGAGTTGCTCGGCTGTGCACCCAACACTAGACAACAATAGGCTATATATACTCCAGTATAAAATTAAAAATTAAAAAAAAAACAACAACAGGGGTCTCTGCCTTATACTTTTATCACTCATAGCACCAGAGTATTTTTCAAAAGATGAGCTACTTAAGAACTTGACCGTGAACCTTGCAAAACGCTTCCTTCTTCTGTGCCAATCCACATTCACTTGTCCTTATCACCCCCTCAGCCATTAGAAGCAATAAAACCTGGACTCTGTACTTTGGTCTTTGCAGCTTTAGTCGCTTTTACAGTACCTGTTTCTTGGTCACATGTTTAACTTGTGGTCAGCTGTTTTAGAGTAAATTAAACATATTTCAGAAACTCAGCCATCAAGGTGCCTGTGACATCTCCTTGAAAAGCTCGTGAAACTTATGGACCCTTCCCGCAGGCAAGGAACATAAGTAAATTCAAACATTTATATATAACTTCAGAAGGTTCACAGAAACACTCCCTCCCTTGAAACCCACTGACGGGACAACCAAGGCGTCATTGAAACTTAGTTAAAAGTCCTTGAACTAGGGGTATGTTTATAGCTATTAGAAATGTAAACGCAAAAAAGAAAAAAATTCTAAAGTCACTTAAAACATATACGACCATAAAAAATTAAACAGTTAGCATGACTGAGAGAGCTCTTGAAACATCAGGAGCTTTCTAGCTCACCTCTAGAGTTCTAAAAAATTCAGGAAACTCTTGTAACCTTTGTTACTAAACAGCATTTTGTAACTAGTAGACTACTTTGGTTTCTAAGGTATTTTGTGAACTATTTGTGGGTAATTAGTTAATATTAGTTTTTAATTCTAGTTAGTTAATATTTACACTAATTGAATGATTTCTAAATATTTCTAAAATTCTTTAGATCTTAAAAAAAAAAAAAAAACTGGAATGGTACCTAAAGCACTTTTTTAGGAATGCCTTTGGAATATGAGGAATATAAGTGAAAAGGCTCATACCAACAGTAACGAAAACCACTTAAAAATAATATTCTGTGATGTAATTTAGCTATAATCTTGCCAACTTGTAAAATTTCTATTTAAGAAACTAGTTATTACACTCTATCAAACAAAAGTCTGAGAGTCCTGCTAGAATCTCTTTTTATTGTTTGTAAAATCCATTCCTCCGTTTGTTTATTGCCAAACCTCCAGATGGATGTTTTCAGTTTCCCTTATGCATTCATTCATTCGTTTCATCGTTCTTCCAACATTTGTAGAAAGCTTCCTGTGTCTTGAAACAGCACTAGGTTCTAGGAATACAAGGCTGAGGAAGATAAGCTAATTCTCATTTTCACAAAGTTTATTGTCTAGTAGGTAAGAGACAAATAAAAAGCTATTTTAAAAGTACAGTAATTGCTATGAGATTACAAAAGGCTGGCTTCTGGGCTAGACTGAGATGTTAGGGAGGGTCTCCTGCAGCAAGTGGCACCAGGTGGAGAAGGAATCAGGTGAGTGATGGGGATGGGGGGGGGAGAACAGATTCCCTGGAACCACAGCCACAGGAGCAGGCTGAGATGGAAGGAAAGTTCCAGTGTACCTGCATCTGCGTAAGAGGAGGTGGGGAGTGAAGAGATTGGGAAACAGGCGGAAATCTGATCATGAGTGTCTTACGAGTCATGTTTTAGAGCTTAGACTTTTTCCTAGAGGCAGTGAGGAACCTCTGAAGTGCTTTAACCCTGGAAGTCCTATGAGTTGACTTGTCATTTTGGAAAAATCACCCTGAATTCAGGGGAGAAAGGGGGTTGGGTGAGATGGACAGACAAGTTAACCCGCAGCTAGGGTCACCTCGGCGAGACGGTGATGGCCTAGAGGGCCCTTTAGGTGGACAGCCTGACCTTACAGCCAGGAGGCCTGGACAGCGCTCCGAAGTGTGATATGCTTTAGTTCCAACGCTTCCCCAAGCTGATTCCCAGAGCCCACGAGAGGCGCTGGAGGGGTGTCCGGCTGCCATGCGAAGCCTCCTGTATTCGTTGTTGGTGATGTAACTGATGAGCGTAAGTTCTAGGAGATCACCAGTCCATCATGGTCTACTCTTGACCCTTCCAGTTTTGAAACCCAACAGGCCGTTTCACAGGAGGAGACGTCACATATCAGCCTACAAATTCATCTAGTAGCCTTTCCCAGTAAAACTTTCTCCACCTTGGCCTGTTACAACCTCCCTTAATAGGCTTAGCCCAAATGTGTCTTCTGCAGAGGAGATTTTCTTGATCATGATAATCAGACATGATTTCCCTTTCCCCTGAATTCTCTTTAGAACTTTAGGCCCTATAGTAATCTCTCCTTTTCCAGATTATGATATGCTTTATTTAAACTTTTTGATATACAACAAATTTAACATATTTAACACATATATATATATGTATACATAAATATATATGTGTGCTAAGTCACTTCAGTCGTGTCCAACTCTTTGTGATCCCATGGATTACAACCCACCAGGTTCCTCTGTCCATGGGATTCTGCAGGCAAGAGTACTGGAGTGGGTTGCCACACTCCCCCTCCAGGGGATCTTCCCTGCCCAGGGATCGAACCCATGTCTCTTACATCTCTTGCACTGGCAGGCAGGTTCTTTAGAACTAGTGCCACCTGGAAAGTCCCACATAAATGTATATATATACACACATATGTGAGTTTGGACATTCTTGTACACCTAAAACAGCCATCACTACTGCCAAGGTACAAAACAGATCCCCTCCCAAAGTTCTCTTGTGTTCTTCCCTGGGTTCTTGTTATATTGTGTCAAGAACACTTAGCAGATCTAGTCTCAAAATATTTTAAACTGCACAAGACTGTATTATTAGCTATACAGAGCTCCTTAAACCCTGAAACTTGTGTCCGGAGGTTTTTGGCCAAGAATAACTGGTAACTGCTTGGTTGATCCACTTAAACACACCACCCAAACTCAGGGTTTGTCTTTGCTTGGCCACATCGTGTGGCATGTGGGAAATTAGTTCCCTGACCAGGGATCAAACCCATGTCCCTGGTGTTGGAAGCACCTAGTCTTAACCACTGGACCATCAGTGGTTTGATTAAACCAAACTCGTTTTTAAAACAGCCCACATCCCTTCTGTTAAATATCATTTAAATCCCTGGGAGTTGATTATTATATTTTGATTTGATCCATTTTTTTAAATGTGTCATATGACTGAAATAAATACAGAATTCAGTAAGATACCAAAAAATTAAAAGTAAGACAGCGTCGATCTAGCGTCGATCTTGGCACATGAGGATGACAGTTGGGATGGACATTGGCTCAGAGAGGGTCACAGACTGGAGATCATCGCATTGTCACACAAGGAAAAAAACACCACCTAATTTCTAGATTTTTTTTGCTGGGATGCTAAAAACATCCGAATAAAGCAAACTGTACTCCGAGGGAAAACAGAGGCAGAAAGGTAACGGGGTGCTTGCAAATAGCCCACTGGAGGCAAAGAAGAAAGGGCCTGAAAGGAAGCCCAGCGTCCTAACAGTTACGGGTGTAATATTTACCATATGTCCCATATGTTTTCAAATTGCAAAAGTGCAACTCGTTCCCACAGCCCATTTGCAAGTGGACCTGACAACCCCAGCCCACAGAAATCAAAGACTGTAATCTACTATAAATTCTGCCACGCTAGATGGAACGAATATCTGTCAGGCTTTTTTACTTAAACTTCTCTTTCTTTAAGAGTGCAGCATCTGGCTCTAAACTGCACATTTAATTGAAAAATCCTTTAATAATAGCATTAATTTTCATCGTTTTGCATTTCGGCCGGCTGTGACAGGGAACAAGGCTGCCGGACAGCTGGGAGGAGGGGCTTGGCGGGGGCGGGGTCAGCCTAGGAGGAGGGGCTGGGCGGGGGCGGGGCAGCCTAAGAGGAGGGGCTGGGCGGGGGCGGGGTCAGCCGAGGAGGAGGGGCGGGGCGGGGCGGGGCAGCCGAGGCGAGGGCACCCTCTGCTTGCAGCCCAGCCCGCAGATAACATCAAGTGTTTGAGACAAGATACGATTAAGGAATAAAGGTTCCAGGGTTGTTTTTTTTTTTTAATTGGTGATGCCTTTTAAACTGGACAATGCACTTGAAGCTTATTTCAAGCAACCCGGGCACCTGATAATGATAACTTGGCAGTGATGACAATGGCCAAGGGTCTGTATCCTTGGACTCTTGTCAGGCGTGCTTCCAACCGCAGTTTTTAATGACTTTTTGTGCTCATTTAACCCACTTCCCTGGTGGCTCAGATGGTAAAGCGTCTGACCGCAATGCGGGAGACCTGGGTTCGATCCCTGGGTTGGGAAGATTCCCTGGAGAAGGAAATGGCAACCCACTCCAGTATTCTTGCCTGGAGAATCCCATGGACAGAGGAGCCTGGTGGACTTCAGTCCACGTGTCGCAAAGAGTCGGACAGGACTTAGTGACTAAACAGCAACAAACCTCATGTCAGTACGTCTCTGTCCCTTTCCACAGAGAAGGTAGAAAGAGAGCCCGATCGAGGGAAGTGGTCCCTAGGTTCCCACTCCTCAACTCTGTCCCCGGTGGGGTCGAGGCAGGGTATGGAGCAGGGGATATTGCCGGTCCTCTAGAAAGTTCTTCCCTGGAGTTTCGAGACGGACCCACCAAACACGTGAGCGACTAACCCGGAATCTGAGGCTGTCCCCAGGGTGCGCTTAAGGGTGCATCTCAGTGGTACTCTTGGCATACCAGGGGCATGGAGAAGAGGGTACAGACCAGCTGAAAGGGGGTCGGGGGAGGGCAGGAAGTGAAAGAGATTGCGGAAAAGAGCCTCTTGAAGCACAGAAAAGAGAAAACCCTCTTTTGTGGGGCCTTCCCAGCGCCTGGGGAATGGCAGAAGATGAAAGGGCAAACTTTGCCCCGGGAAGGCTGGGGGCTGCTCCACTGTCTGTGAACCACACACAGCCTGGGGTGGGGATTCCTTCCCTGTTGCCCTGACCGACCGCCTGTCACTCTGAGTTACAAGGCCTGTCTGCTCCCCGCCCTGCTCCTGCTGGTTCCAAATGGCCTAGATTTTTACTTCTCCATTTCAGGAGCGAGAGAGAAAAAGAACTTGGCTTCTTAGGGTTTCTAAGCAGATGATCTAATTTTAAAGTCCGTTTCCCTCCGCGGCAGAGCAAATCTACATGAAGGGGACTTGGAGAATATCTTATTTTTGTATTCAGTGCCTTTCAGAGGTTCCTTGTTGTTTTATTTAAAGCTGTGTTTGGTGCATTAGCAATGCATAACAATAACCGCTTAGCAAAGACTGCAAAACGGAAACTCAAGTAGGTGGCCCCCAGGGTTAAAAAAAAAAAAAAAAAGGAAGAAAGAACACAAAGACAATTCTCTTGGACTCAAAGAAATATTTTCCTAGCTATTAGTTCACAGAAGTTTTCTAATACATAACCAGAAAAAAAAAAAAAAAAGGAAGGACTTTTGAAAAGTGGTCTGTGGTCTGACCTCTCTTCAAATTCAAAATATTATTACCCAGCAATCATGCTGCTCAAAAATCTCATTAGCTGTTTAAAAAAAAGAAAGAAAGAAAATCACAAAAAAACCAGGCTCAGCTCGATGCTCAGCCTCAGAAAAACTTTAAAGGCCCTTAAGTGACTAAGCGTTGACAGCAGAAGTCAGCCCACTTCCACCAGACCGTCCCCTCTTGATCACTGCTTCTCAGAGCTCACCATAAACCCTCTGGGCTGTGATTTTCTCTCAAAGTCTTTGCAGTATCTAGAACAGTCCCTGGCACCTAAGACGTGCTCAGCAAATATTTGAATGGGAGAAGCGGGATTGGGGGAGACGGAATCAAAGTCACAAGATAAGCATGATACAGCTTCCTGGAAGGTGTGAGAAAAATGCTTGTGTCAAGGTTTTCAACTTAATTAGATGGCCTTGTTTTTAATCCCTCTCCATCAAATTCCTTTTCCTCCTCTCAGATTCCTTTTCTTCCCACCTCTCAAGTTGATAGTGTGAGCTAAGCTTATTTTCTTAAGGGCTGCACAAGTTCATATTCTAGCAAGAAAACAAGCATTTTGTTTCTGAAAATACCAAACGCTCAACATAGACAAAATATTCTTGCAACTACACTCACAGAGAAAGTTAGGAAGGAGATTCTCTTGGCTGGCTGGAGGGGAACTGGTGACACGGGGTTCTAGAAATTCTGAATTCTTGTCAAAGGCAGAAACCTAGATCTGGGAGGGCCGAGGCAGACAGGAGGGGACCATTTAGTAACAGCACACCACAGGCAGACCAGGGAAGGCACTCAGGTAACCACATGTGGTGTGGGAGCCCGAGTCCACTGGTGAGTCCTGTGGGCACAGCCCTCAGGACTGATGGCAGGAGTTGATGTAAACACAGCTGCCCAGGGACCCTCCTCAAACTCCTTTAATACAGATCTGGAAAGGCGGGGTTTTTGTTCAGTCACTCAATCATGTCCCACTCTTTGCGGCCCCCATGGACTGCAACACGCCAGGCTTCCTTACCCTTCGCTGTTTCCCAGAGCTTGCTCAAACTCATATTCATTGAATCAGTGATGCCATCCTACCATCTCATCCTCTGTCGTCCCCTTCTCCTCCTGCCCTCAATCTTTCCCAGCATCAGGGTCTTTTCCAGTGAGTCGGTTCCACGTATCAGGTGGCCAAAGGATTGGAGCTTCAGCTTCATCATCAGCCCTTCCAGTGAATATTCAGGGTTGACTTCCTTTAGGATGGACTAGGTTGGGAGAAGGAATCAAACTCTGAGGTCAACATATCCTGCCAGCTCTGCAAGAAGGGGCTCTAAAATTGTCTTATAGAAAATAAAGCCTTTTCTCCCTAAGTTGAGTTCAGGAACCAAGAGTCACTCTAAGGACACATCATGTTTATCTCAGAGAATGCACAGATGGACTTGATGTGAATTTATTAAGGGAGACTCCTTCTTTGAAGAAACATCATGCTTCTTTAGGTGATGACTTCTGCACGACCGCCTTAAACCACCAACACAGCCCCGCCGTGCACACCACACAGGGCCCACATGGTCACCCAGACTCATCACCTCTAACAGAGCCAGGACCCGACGTCGGTCACCTCAGGGTAGGAAACTGCTTCTCATTTCACCCCAGAACGCTTCCAAGGTGTTCCCCTCAACGCATATGTTGACTTCATCTTGAGCCCAGCTGCCGTTTTGCACTTGGTTTTCTTGGGCGTTCTTTCTCCATCATTCCCCTGCATCTGGCCCAAACCACACCCTCTCCTCATACTCAAATTGCTATAACATTTTCATATCATTGACCTTTCAGCCCCCGGCTCTACTCATGAATTTATTGTTATAATCGCAGTATAGTTGCTGTGCAATGTAGGTGAGAAGCTTCCTTAGTGGCTCAGTTGGTCAACAATCTGCCTGTAAAGCAGGAGACACAGCAGACTCGGGTTGAGAAGATCCCTTGGAGAAGGAAATGGCAACCCACTCCAGTATTCTGACAGAGGAGCCTGGCGAGCTATAGTCCACGGAGTTGCAAGAGTGAGACACGACTTAGTGACTAAACCATCACCGTGAGTGAGAGGGTGTAATACAGGGCCACTACCACTGAAGCCCATGCACTCTGGAGCCCGTGGGATACGGCCAGAGAGTTTGTGCACCACAACGACAGATTCCACAAGATACAATGAAGATTCCACGTCCGACAACCAAGACCCGACACAGCCAAATAAATAAATACAATAAATTTTTAAAAATTAAAGAAAAATGTCTCTGATCTTCAGCTGCAAAGGGTGAGGGTTAGATCTCTGGTTGGGGAACTAAGATACCACATGCCACGTGGCGTGGTCAGAAAAAAAGTACAAGAACATGTTAGTTCATTGAGGTAAGCATGCCAGGGAAATGATAAGCGGGGAGCTATAAGCGCCCAGGCAAAGGTGCATCACTGACCACCCAGGAGAGATCAGAAGTGGCATTGTAGGGAGAGCTTCATCTTGGAAAAAAAAAAAAGATTGTAGCATACAGCGGTGGGGCCAGTGTTACAGACCTGCCTTGTAGTGCAGGAGATGCAAGAGACTGGGATGCGATCCCTGGGTCAGGAAGATCCCCTGGAGCAGGAAATGGAAACCCACTCCAGCATTCTTGCCTGGAAAATTAAAAAAAAAAAAAAAATTCCACGGACAGAGGAGCTGGTGGGCTACAGTCCATGGGGCTGCGGAGGGAACAACACAACCGAGCGACCAAGCACATACTCACGCAACACGCCATGCAGCTGACCAGGAGACAGACACCCCACTCCGTGGGCACAGGTCAACTTCAACCGCCGTGGGAGAGTGGGAGTCATAGAAATTCTAGGAAATGTGCCCCTCGTGTGGTCTAGCTTGGACTGAGATATCCGCATGAAGGGGTTAAGCTGTAATTAAAGGCAATAGTTACAAGCGGACATCTTCTTGTGCCCCAGAAAGGATGAGGACTTAAGCCCAGCATATCTTAAGCAAGAGAAGGATATTACCAGAGGTGCCTTCCTGAAAGGCCGTGGATGAGAGGAACAGACCCCCACAAACAAGTCACCAAGGAAGACACAGCTGGGGGACAGTCACACACAGACCGCAGGGGTGGGAAGAGAGACTGCCAACACGGGTTTCTTAGGAGGATGGATTGTCTGACCTCGCGATGCAAAGCCGGGCCAGGTGGAAGGAATGAGAAGCATGCGAGATTTCCGATTCGAATTCTGAGTGAAAGAGGGCTCTTTCCGCTGAGTCAGGAGATGCCTTCTTGGGTTGGAGAAAGTGCATGCTTTCAGGGTGGAAATGTCACTGCCCAGGTGGTGGTGGCCTTTGGGAAGCGGTCTAGATAGCATCTGGAGGGAAGGCGTGACTTTCAGATTCAAAGTACAGGTTTGAAGTCGTCAGCAGAGGTGGCTGTCTCCAGGGCTCTGTGCAACCCTCAGGCAGAGACTATGAAAACTCAAGACCCCATGGAGCATTAAGTGAAGCTCAGGTCCCTGGAGACCCTGGGACCTTGTGTGGCTGAACAGGACACAAGCTCGTGAAGCCCTGCTGGGCAGGAGAAGGGAGACTCTGGGAACGCCGGAGGCAAAGGCGGTGCTTTGGGAGACGAAGCGGGAGGGATGGTGGTGAGCTCCAGTGATTTAAATGGGCATTGAGGATCCATCACAAGTTGGCAGAAATCTTTACTGTCTTAAGTATGGGTTTCTTCTCCCAGGAGATTTTGAAACAAAGCCTGCATTAGACTATGCCATTTATTAAATCCCCAGTCAGAACAGGCATTAGACCCATGATCGGAGCCTCCCAGGAGAATCCAGTGGCTGGTACTATTAACAGTAGCCTGCAGGCACAGAGAATGGAAGGCTGACTTTCCCCACATGCTCGCATCTGGACCACCGAGGACCCCGGCCAGCATCCCGGCTCACGCACAGGGCCTGTAGGATGCGGAGAATTCACCTCCATCCAAGATCTGGCCCTCAGCTTTATAAGTAGCAACTTGGGGGCAGAAGCACATTTTCCAAGCTCATTAGGCTAGAGCATAAAGCAAGAAGAATGTCAATTTAATAATTTCAGAGGAATAAAACTGCCACACACACCCAGCAGGACCAATATGTTCTGTCCCTATGGTTAAGCTATAGGAAAAACCAGCTTATAATCAGAGGCCTTCTCACTGAGATACCAAGAAGGATTACTGCGTGGGGACACCATTGGTTGGTGTGTGCCGCTGTCTGTAATGAGGCAACTTACTCATTAGCTATGAGGATTTATTATTGCAGAAGCCAAAATACTTTGAATTGGCAGACCTATTGGGGGAAGCCAGACTATGATCAGAATGTTTTATTGTAAACACAGACTCAGAACCACGCAGTTGGAAGAATCGGGTATTTTCATGGCATTGGGCAAAGAGGCACCAAGTTGTCCATGCCCATAGGATCATTAGGACCACAACATTTGAGGCTACTCAGCCACGCTCGCATCCATCAGCATCACATCTGGGACACATCCCAGTGGAACTCAGGACTCAAAAGTTCCCCAGCCTGTGCTATTCTTTTGTTCAGTTCAGTTCAGTTGCTCAGTTGTGTCTGACTCTTTGCAAACCCCATGGACTGCAGCACACCAGGCCTCCCTGTCCATCACCAACTCCCAGAGTTTACTCAGACTCATGTCCATTGAGCCGGTGATGCCATCCAACCATCTCATCCTCTGTCGTCCCTTTCTCCTCCTGCTTTCAATCTTTCCCAGCATCATAGCTTTTCAAGTGAATCAGCTATTCACATCAGGAGGCCAAATTATTGGAGTTTCAGCTTCAGCATCAGTCCTTCCAATGAATATTCAAGACTGATACCATTTAGGATGGACTGGTTGAATCTCCTTGCAGTCCAAGGGGCCCTCAAGAGTCTTCTCCAACACCACAGTTCAGAGGCATCAATTTTTTGGCACTCAGCTTTCTTTGTAGCCCAACTCTCACATCTATACATGGCTACTTGAAAAACCATAGCTTTGACTAGATGGACTTTTGTTGGCAAAGTAATGTCTCTGCTTCTTAACAAGCTGTCTAGGTTGATCATATCTTTTCTTCCAAGGAGTCTTTTAATTTCAAGGCTGCATTTGCCATCTGCAGTGATTTTGGAGCCCCCCAAAAAATAAAGTCTTTCACTGTTTCCACTGTTTCCCCATCTATTTGCCATGAAGTGATAGGACCAGATGCCATGATCTTAGTTTTCTGAATGTTGAGTTTTAAGCCAACTTTTTCACTCTCCTCTTTCATTTTCATCAAGAGGCTCTTTAGTTCTTCTTCGCTTTCTGCCATAAGGGTGTTGTCATCTGCATCTCTGAGGTTATTGATATTTCTTCCAGCAATCTTGATTCCAGCTTGTGCTTCTTCCAGCCCAGTGTTCCTCATGATATACTCTGCATATAAGTTAAATAAGCAGGGTGACAATATACAGCCTTGATGTACTCCTTTCCCAATTTGGAACCAGTCTATTGTTCCATGTCAAGTTCTGACTGTTGCTTCCTGACCTGCATACAGATTTCTTAAGAGCCAGGTCAAGATATTGCCATATCTTGAAGAATTTTCCAGAGTTTGTTGTGATCCACACAGCCAAAGGCTTTGACACAGTCAATAAAAAGAAATAGATGTTTTTCTGGAACTCTCTTGCTTTTTTGATGATCCAGCGGATGTTGACAATTTGATCTCTGGTTCCTCTGCCTTTTCTAAAACCAACTTGAACATCTAGAAGTTCACAGTTCACATATTGCTGAAGCCTGGCTTGGAGAATTTTGAGCATTACTTTATTAGCGTGTGAGATGAGTGCAATTGTGTGGTACCTTTGAGTTTGAACATTCTTTGGCATTGCCTTTCTTTGGGATTGGAATGAAAACTGACCTTTTCCAGTCCTGTGGCCACTGCTGAGTTTTCCAAATTTGCTGGCATATTGAACACAGCACTTTCAGAGCATCATCTTTTAGGATTTGAAATAGCTCAACTGGAATTCCATCACCTCCACTGGCTTTGTTCTTAGTGAAGCTCCCTAAGGCCCACTTGACTTCACATTCTAGGATGTCTGGCTCTAGGTGAGTGATCACACCATCGTGACTATCTGGGTCATGAATATCTTTTTTTGTATAGCTCTTCTGTGTAGTCTTGCCACTTCTTAATATCTTCTGCTTCTGTAGGTCCATACCATTTCTGTCCTTTACTGCGCCCATCTTTGCATGAAATGTTCCCTTAGTATCTCTAATTTTCTTGAAGAGATCTCTAGACTTTCCCATTCTATTGTTTTCCTCTATTTCTTTGCATTGATCATTGAAGGCTTTCTTTTCTCTCCTTGCTATTCTTTGGAACTCTGCATTCAAATGGATATATCTTTCCTTTTCTCCTTTGCCTTTAGCTTCTCTTCTTTTCTCGGCTATTTGTAAGGCCTTCTCAGACAGCCATTTTGCCTTTTTGCATTTCTCTTTCTTGGGGATGGTCTTGATCACCGCCTCCTGTACAATGTCACTAACCTTTGTCCATAGCTCTTCAGGCACTGTCTATCAGATCTAATCTCTTGAATCTATTTGTCACTTCCACTGTATAGTTGTAAAGGATTTTATTTAGGTCATACCTGAATGGTCTAGTGGTTTTCCCCACTTTCTTCAATTTAAGTCTGAATTTGGCAATAAGGAGTTAAAGATCTGAGCCACAGTCAGCTCCCGGTCTTGTTTTTGCTTACTGTATAGAGCTTCTCCATCTTTGGCTGCAAAGAATATAACCAATCTGATTTCAGTATTGACCATCTGGTGATGTCCATGAATCCATTCTTCTCTTCAAGGGACACTAACAGCATATCCATGTGAGATTCAGTCCCTCAGACTCTGTTGTTCAATAGAAACACTTTACTCCATACACGGAAATGTATTTAATCTAGTTTAAAACTCCATTCTACAGGCTCAGAAGTTGCACAGATTGCTTTGAAGTGAAATATCGGTTGCTTAGTCATGTCCAACTTTTCAGGACACTATGAACTGTAGACCACCAGCCTCCTCTGCCCATGGGATTCTCCAGGCAAGAACATTAGAGTGGGTTGCCAATCCCTTCTCCAGGGGATCTTCCCCGACCCAGGGATCGAACCTGGGTGTCCTGCATTGCAAGCAGATTCTTCACCATCTAAGCCACCAGGGAAGCCACAGTGGTCATTTTGCACACCTACACTTGGCTTAGTTAGATCTTGATACCAAACATTTAAAGGAGAAAGTTATTCCCTCCTTTTCTAAGGGAAAGTGGGTGCGATATGTCCCTTAAGGCCAGAAGACTTAAGAAATTCAGCACAGGAGTCAAGATTCAAAGCCTTGTGTGTGGATCCCAAGCTGTATTCTTTCCTCTGAAGCAGTTGTTGGCTCTGATTAGGTTTGCTAAGATGGTGGCTCTGTCTTTTTCCAGTACTGAGAGTCTGTGGTTTGGGAGGATTCTCTGCTCGGGGACCATGAGTATGAATGACTGGGAAAGAAATAGAAGTCTATTCTCAAGGGCTTATTTAGCTTTCAGATCTGAATCCTCAAGTTCTGATTTAGATTCGAGTCCAGGTTCTGGCATTTTTGAATCATCAGTTGTATTTTAAGTTACATCAAGAGTAGAAGTGAGGGCCATCCCTGGCGATCCAGCGGTTAAGACTTTGCCCCTCCAAAGCAGGCGGTGCAGGTTTGATCCCTGACTGGGAGCTAAGAGCCCACGTGCCTCCTGGCCAAAAAACCAAACATGAAACAGAAGCAATGTGGCAACAAATTCAATAAAAAAGACTAAAAATGGTCCACATTTAAAAAAAAAAAGTCTTAAAGAAAAAGCACATAGAAGTGACCCTCAGAGCTATGATCAGGCTGCCCTTTGGTCTCTCTCTCTCTTTTCCACGTTCTCCCAGGGGCTTTCAGGGATGATCCCCAGTCCACAGCATCAACACCACCTGGGAACTTGTTAGAAATGGAAAGCCTTGGCCCTAACCCCCTTCCACTGAATCAAGCTCCAACACAGGACACGCTGGTGTGTCTCAGTCAGCCCTGCACGGGCATGGGTGTACACTCAAGTTTAAGAACTAGTGCCCTGGCCTCTGCATGTTTTACTAACTATTAAGGTTTTATTTTTTTTTTCTATTAAGGTTTTAATAAGAAAGATAAGGGCAATTACCATTTAGTTTTTAGATGAAGGTGTGGTTATCTTGAAGGATACTAGCTTACAGTTGGTTAAAATAATTTAACCAAGATAAGCTGCTTGCTTTCACTTAGAGGGTCCCTGACCCACATTATCTTAGGCAAAGTTAATATGCTAGAAAAGTCCCCCGACACTATTTGAAAAGGCTTAGATAATTTCCTGTGAAAATATATCAATGGGTTTAAAAGAAACCTGACTAGATTGATCAAACAAAATAATTTAACATCCTCTGATACCGCTTTTCAACATCCCTCCTCTGAAGCCTCAAAGACGCTGATCCACATAGTTTTATGTAAAAAGGTCAAACTCTGCATAAGCTCGCCGAGGATGACCATGAATAGTTGCATTTTCACCCACAGGAGGACAAAGGTCCTCAGAAAATAAGAAACACGAGTGACACCAGAAGCGGTAATTTAATATCATGTTAACTCATTCTGTACGGTACAGGTGGTGCTGCATCGTGGCAAAGACACGACGCAAAGTATTCCCATATGATTTTAGGACCATTAATATGAGAATTCCATATTTCATAACATCAGCAAACCAGATGAACCTCATCCACTTAAAGTACAGAACAGTGAAAAGAACAAATGTCTTGTGAAGAGTGGAAATGAGAACAATGTGTGTGAGGTTAAACAGTGGAAATAGGACGCGGATGCCGGGCATGAAGTCATTATTTCTGCAGCGCCGTTCCTGTCTTTAGTTTACAAGCATGTCAGGGTGTGCAGTCCAGGCATATTTCAGAAAGGAAGCCCCCGTCTACATGACGTGTGGCCGCCGACAATGCGAACTCCATAAAAGGCTTAAGACTGAAACTTTGAAGAGAAAGCATTTCTGCCCCGAGTATCCATACGTGAGGCATGCCTGTAACCCATTTAGACCACTGTGAGCTTTCAGGACTCAATTTTGTCCCAACTATGTGTTGGAGAAGACTCTTGAGAGTCCCTTGGACTGCAAGGAGATCCAACCAGTCCATCCTAAAGGAGATCAGTCCTGGATATTCATCGGAAGGACTGATGCTGAAGCTGAATCTCCAATACTTTAGCCACCTGATGCGAAGAGCCAACTCATTGGAAAAGTCCTTGAGGGTGGGAAAGATAGAAGGCAGGAGGAGAAGGGGATGAGATGGTTGGACGGCATCACTGACTCGATGGACATGAGTCTGAGTGAGCTCCAGGAGATGGTGATGGACAGGGAGGCCTGGCGTGCTGCCGTCCACGGGGTCACAGAGAGTGGGACACGACTGAGCGGCTGAACGGCAACAGCAGTCACCTAAACCTCCATCTCATAATCCCTTTATTCAGAACGGAAATGAAAGCAAGCTATGAAATTTAAAATTGCTACCACAATACATCCGCAGTAAACTTGCTCTAATATTGTTTTTCTAATCTAGGTTGAGGAGATCAGTCTGGGTGTTCATTGGAAGGATTGATGCTGAAGCTGAAACTCCAATACTTTCACCACCTCATGCGAAGAGTTGACTCATTGGGAAAGACCCTGACGCTGGGAGGGATGGGGGGCAGGAGGAGAAGGGGACGACAGAGGATGAGATGGCTGGATGGCATCACTGACTCGATGGGCATGAGTTTGAGCAAACTCCGGGAGTTGGTGATGGACAGGGAGGGCTGGCGCGCTGCGGTTCATGGGGTCGCAAAGAGTCAGACACGACTGAGCGACTGAACTGAAGTGAATTGAACTGAATCTAGGTTGATCTCATGTTCTAGATGTTTACTGTTTAGGTAAATGATGTTTGAGATGCTGTGCCTAAGTTCAGAGTTTGTTTTTCCCCTCCTTATGTGAGCTTTTGAAATAAACGTTATGAAGAACCCTTAAGTACTCAGTCGTACAGAGCGCATAACACTGCTTCATAGGAGTGGAAAATTCTAGACTGTCTGGCGGTATCACAGATTAAGGCCCTGGGACTCAAGCAAGTAAGTGACTTATTCAAGCCCACAGAGTTGGATAGTTAGATAGTTAGAGCCAGGATGTGATCTTTAATCTAATGACTAAGATAAGTCCATGCTGGGGCTTTTCTGGGGGCTCAGTAATAAAGAATCTGCCTACTTTTAATTCAGAAGACATTAAAAGGGGGTTCAGTCTCTGGTCTGGGAAGATCTCCTGGAGAAGGGAATGGCTACCCACTCCAGTATTCTTGCCTAGAAACACCCATGGACAGAGGATCCTGGCAGACTACAGTCCATGGGGTCACAAAAGAGGGAGACATGATTTAGCGACTAAGCAATAACAGAACCCCATGCCGTCCCCTCCATTGTGGACGCTTCGGGCAGAGCTAATATTCAGAAGGGAAAGTTGGAGACTGTCTCCCTGCAGGACGGCCTTCTGGAGGGTTCCGTGGAGGTGGGTCTAGCCCAGCACTTAAGCATTAGGTAGTGTCACAGGCTGAACTAGCAGCTCAAACCACAGTTTCTGCCAGCACATGTCTTGTTCATACCAGCTGAGGGGCTGGGCCGTCTCCAATCATGGCATCCATGTTGGCATCACCTACCCTGCACTCCTGAGCTGGGGTCTGACGGCTGGCCATTGCCAGGTTCCTAGGCACTGGTTTAGATCGCAACAGGACCCTTCACCCCTCTGGAGTTCTCCCCTCTGAGTGTTTGGGAACCCGTTCCCCGGCTCCTGGCCTGTAGGCGGCTTGTGATCATGACTGCGATGCGGTCTTCACTCAGAAGTATTTCCATGTTTGGAATTTCTTCTCAATCTTTTCCTGTCTTTTTTTTTTGGAATATTGTCAACGGTGGACAATTTTCACACTTTATTTCTGAAAGGAGACAGAAAAAAAAAGACAATGACTATTCAGAGCCAAGTGTGGTGAGGAGGGTGAGTAATGGAGCTATGGAATGCTACTCTGGTTGAAATAGGTGCCATTTGCAAAGAAATAGATGGATTGTTATTCGGCTCATAAACTGACTCTGAGAGCAATTCCCAAGAAGACGTGAGTAATATCATTAGACAAATTCTAAATCTTAAGGAAGGTATTTGAAGGACAGTACTTATTTGCATGGATGAGTTTTGAGGCTTTGTTTAAAAAACTTCAGATTCTACCCACAAAGACACACATGATATATTGACTATTTTCAGCTCATTCATTTGTATCCTCACTTCCCTTGGATAATTTCCATATACCTACCTGCTCAGCAAAACCAAACGTTGACACCTTGAAACATTAAAATAGGATTCAATACTGAACCGAGTAGTAGCTCTGAGCCAAAAAGAGATAGATTAAAAATATTGGCCTTACCCACTCCTATAAACCCAAGATTTATGACAAATCCAGGTCATGCTTTCCAAGTCTGTGCTTCAGTAAATCCAAGTGCAAACATGTGACAACCCAGTCAACGATATTTACACAGGCTTTCCCACTGATGATTTGTTAAGCTACATCGCACACTGAGGTTGGTAAAGTGAACTGATCAGCTTGTTGCTTCAGTAACAAATAGCCAGCCTGCCCTTCCACGGGGTCCCCTAGACCCGACCCAGGATCAGAGCCCCGGGAGCAGCCTCAGTGTTACCTGAGTCAGCCCTTCCCAAATTCTCCCTCCTGTGGGTTCCTCAGAGGCCATTCTGAGGAGTGGGTGATGATGGGATGAGAGGATGGAGACAGAGGTCAGTTGGAATATGATTAAAAATGTTACATCACCTGACTCAGCGAGGTATTAACAGCTATAAAACATACAACAGCTAAGTAAATAAATCTGTAGTGTCTTCTTTCTAAGGAGAGGGCTTCCCTTGTGACTCAGCTGGTATAGAATCTGCCTGCAATGCAGGAGTCCTGGGTTCCATCCCTGGGTTGGGAAGATGCCCTAGAGAAGGGAAAGGCTGCCCACTCCAGTATTCTGGCCTGGAGAATTCCATGGAATGTGTAGTCCCTGGGGTCGCAAAGAGTCGGACACGACTGAGTGGATTTCACTTCACTTTCTAAGGAGAACTTCAATAGGATCAGTTTGTTTCCTCAGAGTTCCTAAACTATTAAATAGGCAACAATGCCTTCTTCAATTTATTTATAATGATTTTCTTTTAGGTTTCCATGCTTATTTTGCATACATTGGAACCAATTATCATTTAGTTTGGGTATACCTTCTCTTCTGACAGTGACGATACCCTTCTATTTTAAGAACACTAAATTATATAATATGTAATTATAGATATAAGATTATATAACTTTGTTAAAAATAATTGTGTTCAAATGCTAATGAGACAAGCACTATTTCTTCTGACTCATCAGCATTTTTATGTTGATTCATAAGTAAAGTCAAAACAATTCCCCAGTACTATTCTAGAGGGAAAATGAAAGTAAAAAAAATCTACATTTCCAGTTAGAAAAAGCAACTTCCAAATCCACTCCCCTAAAAGGAAATAGTACTCTAATTTGACTGTGACTTGTCTTTGCTCTTCCATACACAGGATTTAAAAGGAGAATTTTATATTTATGTACTTTGCTCAAAAAGTTTATTCTTTTAGTTACTAAACGTTAAGTATTAAGACAAAGAACTGTGTCAGTTTTTCCTGTAGATAAGATATTAAAACATCTTTTCATAAGCTTTAATTCTCATGAAATTAAGATTCAGTCACATACTATTATAATATCGAATTGTGGGTTTTCCCTCTATCTTTATACCTTACTTGGTCATCCTTTCAGTTTCTAATAATCATTTCCCAAAGATATTACTGGTTTTAAACCTACACACTGATACAGAATTAAGAACAAACAAAAATGAGTTTACATCCTTAAGGAGAATATTATGTGTACTCAGACTGAAATTACCATGTATTTGTAGTAAAGATAAGTATTCATTTTTAAGATACATGAAACATTTTCTTTTTTAGTTATTTTCTTTCAGCTGTCCTGGGTCCTTCTTGGGGCATGTAGCCTCAGTAGTTGTGGCAAATGGGCTTAGTTGCCCGGAAACACGTGGGGACTTCTCAGACCAGGGATCAAACCTGCATACCCTGCATTGGCAGAACTCTTTACCTGTGGCCCACCAGGGAAGTCCCCTTGAAACATTTTTAAACAGGCAAATCTGATAGACCTGCTGAGGTTTAACCCAACATGATTCAGCAGCTTGTGTTTCTCTAAGAGGCAGAGAGTATTTTCTCAGTTTTTAGTATCCAATTCTACATCTTCCATCTTTTGAGGCCTCAGTTCTATATTAAATGGAGAAGCTCCAGTGGCGCAATCGGTTAGTGCACGGTACTTATATTAAATGGAATACTCATTTTTAGGTTAAAACTTTTATATGACTTACTCATGCTTTTCATGTGCTTGTAAAAAATGGGCTTTCGTTAATGGGATAAAAGAGAACATTAAGAAGGGAGATGTGTCCCCACCGGCATGTAAAAGCATTTAATTCTATGTGAGATTGACATTATAGAGGCTCAAGTCAGACGTCTGCAGGACTGAACTGCAGAAGCAAAGAGGTTTCCGTGCAGTTTTCACCCCGTTTTTGACAGAGGCTTCAGAAGCCCTCTCTGAGTCTTTTCGGGTTGGATTTGAACCAGGGATCTGACTTGTATCGCATCAGCTGGAATCAGTTTCAGGTCTTAGCGGTTGTCTTAGGAAGCGGGCACTGGACGGAATGGTGCCCCCAACGGGCATCTTTTTGATGGGATGAGAAAGATGCAGAGAAGTAGGAAGCCTTAGGAGCTCACGTTGAGAGAGAGGAGAGGGAGGACCCTCTGTGAGGAAGGACACAGTTGCTCAGCTGGTTAGAGACACACATCATGTGATGATCATCCTTCCCAGGGCCAATTCAAGAAAAGCCACGACTCATCACTGGGGAAGAGCCTAGAAAAGATAGATGGAAAGTGAGACTTGTGCCCGGGCGCTCATCTCAATGTTTTGGCTTTTTTCACTGCTGTCTTATTACTTCCTTGTGCCTTTATTTCCTTAAGGTACTTCTGACAAGCCAGAAAAGGGTATTTGTTCAATAGCCACACTCCACTATATATGGACTAGGTATACAAGCGCCTACTGTGCAGCACAGGGAACCGTATTCAATACACTGTAATAACGCATCATGGAAAAAGAACATGAAAAAATATGTGTAACTGAATCACTTGGTTATACACCTGAAACTAATATAACATTATAAGTCAACTACACTTAAAATATATATATATATATATTCAACAGAACAAAAAGGTTGGGGTGCCCTATCCCCCTCTTCCAACGTCTTGTGCCAGGTCCACTCCTGATACAGAAGAAAGACTGAGTCGGAGAGTTAAAGAGCCTCCTGTCTTACAAGTAATACCCGTGCGCTGTGGCTCCAGTATTCCAATAACTAAGTGGGTATCTTTGTTGTTGTTTAGTTGCTCAGTCATGTCCCATTCTTGGTTACCCCGTACACCAGCCCGCCAGGCTCCTCTGTCCATGGGATTCTCCAGGCAAGAATATTGGAGTGGGTTGCCATTTCCTTCTCCAGGGGATCTTCCCGACCCAAGGACCAAACCCTCATCTCCTGCATTGGCAGGCAGATTCTGTACCACTGAGCCACCAGGGAAGCCATCAGTGGATATCTCCTTGATCTATAAACAGACTCATCCACTGTGCTTCCCGTGTTCCAATAACTGAGTATCTGCGACATCTGAGTGAGACCACGTGGAGGACACACGCTTCGGCCGCTACTTCTCCAGATCTCTTGCTTGCATCTCTTCTATCCTCTCCCTCCCCGCCCCCAACCAATTCTTTAAAGCATATCCAAGCCACATGAAAGAGTCAATTCCACCAGGCTTCACTTCCTTCCTTCAACACCTCCACTAAATTACAATCAGAAACTAAAGAGCCCCAGATTCCTCTTCTGTATCCTAGGCCAAATTCCAGTTTCGACTCATATGTGGAGACTACTTAGGCATCTTGATTTCTTCAGATGGTTTTCTGACCCAGCTTCGTTGGAAATGACTTAGAGGTAAAACCTGGGACTGACCCTTTCACCCCGAGTGACGAAGCTCTTCAGAAGTTGAAGGGAGAGTCTCTCCAGCAGTTTGTGGTGAGGCATTCTCCTTAATTGCAGTCTTTAAAATGTCTCCCTGAAGACTAATGGCTTCATAAATTGAAGTCTTTTCTTTCTTCATTTATGCTTCCAATAAATAGTCTTCTCATTCTTTGAGGGAGAGCTTTTGAATAGCTAATGTTTGGAAAATAGTCCAAACCTGTTTATGTTAAAAAAAAAAAAAAAAAAGAAAAAACATTCCAATGGCATGACATACAACAGTGTCTATGAAAAATTGATTTAAAAAATTAACTCTTAGATTACCTCTTTTATGAAAACTAGGATACATAGATGAATTTTAATGAGGAATGACACTGGGAAGTGAATGGAAAACTTTAGGATAAAACTAGGATAAATCATTGTACAGAGACGAATATAAAATTAAGTAGTTTGTCATGGAAAGAAGAGTTCTTTTGAATATGCTTGTTCAAACTCAAAAGGGCAAGGTTCCCCATCCCCAATCACTGAGACATCATCTATAGGGACCTCGGGAGATGCTCTTATCAACCCAAGCGTATCACTGTAGCCTCACAGTCTTATTTGAAATCTCACTTGTTTTCAGGCAAAAAGCACATAATAGCAGCTATCAACGTTTGAGGGAACCGGAAGATTTGAGACATCACAATCATTTGAATTTCAATTTCTCCATCTCCGGACTTGTGATGCAATAAAATGAAGCCTCCCACTATAGTCCAGTCCACTGCAAAGTCAAGCCCCAAATGGCTGAATGAAGATCTGAAAGGCTTGGAAAAAAATAAATGAACTGCCTGCTTTTCATTACTCTTCCCTCTCAGGATGGAGATACATCTGGTTTTCTGATTACACTTTACCGTAGTAAAGAAAATTCTAGTCTAGCAGGTCAAACCAGCTGATGACTAGCCAGCTCCAATTACTGACCTGACCTGCTTCTAACCTCAGAGGAGGAGGGAAGGAGAAAGCCCTTTTCTCTCATTCTCAGAGACTGAAACATGGGTGTAGAAGGTTGTGGGGTTTGTTCCTTGATTAATTAAAGTTGCTTATTCAAATTGTGCTTTAGTACATGGTCTTTAATTATAAACAAAATAATGCCTGACTTCCTCCATAAAACACTCAAAGGCAAAGAGAAAGACTAGGACCCTTTTCTTCTTGTAATAAAAAAGACAACAAAAACACAGTGACTTCAATATGGCATTTGGAACTTGATTTGTTCTACTTAATGAAGAAAAGATAATAGTACTTCTCAAAGGAGACAGTGTCTCCTAAGATAAGGCTTTTTTGAGGTTTTTCTAAACAGGCAGTCTAAAAGCCATTTCTAACTTCCGAGCAAACTTCACTGTAGGTTTTGATGAGCTTTACTAAACAGTGCCTGTAGCCTTGTGTATTTTAAAATACGTTCATCTGATCTAACTTTGACTCAAAAAAAAAGTCTTGCCATCACTTCCCAGTTTATGGAGGGATTACACAATAATTTAACATTGTTTTGGTCAAGCCTTTCAAAGAAATAGGAAAAATACCTACCTCCATGTTGAAAGCAGGCTTTTCAGGCCAATGGCTCACAGCAGTATACACAAACCCAATATTTCTATTTTTAGGTGACAATTTGAAATGTATTTTTTAGATGAAGGTAGCTCTGTTCGTTTGAACCAGGTGAAGATGCCAATGCTCAACTTTTTGACCTATAAATATAACTTCAAATGGTTTGACTTGATTCTAAAGAGAACCAAATATAATAAAGTTACTATATCAATATATCTAAATAGTCATCTTTAGCATATTACCATAGGTGACTTTTGGAAACAGTTATTTTCTAACTGAGGAGGGTGATGAATTGCCACGATCCCTTTAGCAGGACTTTGCAGCTTCCAGGATCTAATGCCTGATGATCTGAGGTGGAGCTGATGTAATAATAAAAGAAATAAAATGGGCAGAATAAAGGTGATGCACTTGAATCAGCCCAAAACCATTCCCACTCCTTGGCCCATGGAAAAATTGTCTTCCACAAAGTAGGTCCCTGAGCCCAGAAAGGTTGGGGACCGCTACTCTACTACATCAAGATGTAAACACTCTGAAAAGTGTTTTATGTAATACTTTACAAAATAAGCAACCTGATTCCTCCTTCTAGAAAGAGCACAGGTGTTCACTTTGATTTACATTTTGCATCATCCCTATGAAGCAGGTTGTGCTTTGCCCATGTTACAGATGAACCAGCCAAGGAGAGCTTGTGTACAAGGCAAAAGTTACTCCTTAGATCTGCTGTTGTGGAGTCCACTCCTAAAGCCTGGATTTATTTCCTTCAGAGTATTTAAAAGGCACCCAATAAATGAACACCAATGTTCTGGAAGCATTTAATGACAGTAGATTTGAAACAGTCCATAGATGCTTGCTTTATAGGCTTTTAATTAAATTAAGCCAGTAAAAATACCAGATGTGTGCATTCATTTTATCATATCTGGATGGCTTCTCCCTTCTTTTTTCCTGGATTCCAGTGTGTATGTTTCAGCTCAATTTCAAACCATTTCTGGCTGCCTGTTACGTACCCAGCACCTCCATGCCTGCTGTTAGGTATGAGGCATTACTGGGAAAAGGAGAACATGGTACTACGTAGCTAGAATCTAGGAAGTCAGTGGAAGGACATTAACAGAAATGCAATGAACAAAATAAGCATAACATCACAGGATGGGTAACAAATCACTGTATTACAGAAAGCCATCGGATTCTTCTGGACAGTTGAGCGCGGCTCCTATTGAAAGACCCTCACTGCCACCATTTCTCTCATTTTAGATAAAGATGCTTCAGCAGAAACTCTGATCAGAGCATTCCCACATCCAACCAAACATTTATAATTAAAAGCTTTCCACCGGCTAAGCAGGAAGTTCCTCTCTGGGCTGGGTTCCTGCTTTTCATTCTGTTCACTCTGTTGTTAAAACCAGCAACAACCTTTAAGAAAAAGTCCCCTCCATCTTGCCTCCTGCTGCGCAATTCACAGCTTTTGTCTTTGTCCCCTCTATGAAAAACAAACTGCACCCATACTTCTCAAATGCCTGTCTCTGAGGATGACCTGCTTTTCCACCCGAGGTTCATCTAATCCAAAAGGAATGTTCCTTTTGTTGCATCGGAACTGAAATGTTGAATGTTTTCAATCAAGCCTACATCCTTTCAGGCTCTCCGTATTATGTCTAGCAGAGGTAGATGGTTCAATCCAGTCTTAATTAACAATTATAATCTCAAAAATAGCAACATCAACTATGAAAAGAAATCAGAGGAGATAGCATCACTGGCCTTGCACACGCAGCAGGTAAGCCTGCCCACATCAATTCCAGCTTTGTTGAGGTTAAGTCATCCCACCTCTTTGCCACCCCATGGACTGGAGCCCACCAGGCTCCTCTGTCCCCCACCATCTCCTGGAGTTTGCTCAAATTCATGTGCAACTGAACTCAGCGAACAGATGAGGATGGGATTCGAACCCACACGTGCATGGCACAATGGATTAGGAGTCCATCGCCTTAACCACTAAGCCAGCTCATCACACAATTCCAGCTTTAAGCATTGCTGTTTCCCCTCTAGCTCTCTCTCCATTTTCAGGCACGTCTCCCTATAAAGGGCAGCACGTCTCCCTATAAAGGGCAGCACGCCTCCACTCTCCCTAGACCCTGCCATCCCACCCGCCCCCACCCCCCACCGCCCTCAGCCCTGCCCTCTTGGAGATGGCCAGTGCCCTGCACATCACCCAGCTCAGTGGGCTCTAGGCAAGCTGACGTCTGTCATCTTCAGCACAACACCTCTGTCACTAATGAGAGGGCCTCCTAGGTGGATTCCAACTGCCTGAGTCTATCCAGGCTGCTACCACAGGACACCGTGGACTGAGACGCTTGTTTACAAGCTGCCTACAGTTCTGGAGACTGGAAGTCTGGGACCAACGTCCTGGCAGACTCAGTGTCTGCTGAGGACCAGCTTCCTTGTCCATAGATGCCTGTCTTCTTCATGTGTCCTCGCACACCGGTGCGCAGGGAGACTTCTCTGGGTCTCTTATATAAGAACATGAATCCCATTCATGAGGACTTTGCTCTCATGACCTAATCACCTCCCTAGTCTCTAGATTTTGTGACTGCATATGAAGCTTCCTCCACTAGAAGACCCAGCTCTCCTCACCTGTCAAGGGAGTTTCTACTCAGCATGTAAGCCGAGACTAAAAAGATACTTTGTTCAGGAAGTCTCGCTTATAACCACACCTGTACCCACTATGTGTGTGTTAATGGCTTGGTGGTGTCCAACTCTTTGCAACCCCATGGACTCCAGCCTACCAGGCTTTTCTGTCCAAGGAATTCTCCAGACAAGAATACTGGAGTGGGTAGCCATTTCCTTCTCCAGGGGATCTTCATGACCCAGGGATCGAATCCACCATTGCCAAGATCAAATGCTGCCTCCTCTAAGCTGTGAAGGCATGTTAAAAGCAATAGCTCCATCTTGGAGCTGACTGAGTTGTAACTGTTCATGTTTTGCCTCTTCTAGACCAGGATTTCTCAATCTTGGCACTGTTTCCATTTTGTACTTGTTAATCCTTTGTGGGGGGAGATGGTCCAGCCCATTAGGAGACCTTTCGCGGTATCCCTGACTGTTACTCACTAGACACTTACCCTAGACCTGACAATCAAAAATGTCTAGACAGCGCCAAATGCCCCCTGACCCTGAACAACCACCCCCAGTTGAGACCCTCTGCTCTGGCTTGCAGGATTCACTTTAGGCAAAGCTCTCATCATCCTCATCAAGCACGGGATGTGGAAATGCAAGTAGTCAATGCATGTTTATTAAATGAAACCAATTGACCAGATGATGTCCTAAGCCTTATGAATCAACTATTTGAAGATAAATCTTGAAATGACACTAACTATGAATAGGTCATCCTTTGTGTATGGCATTGTGGGCTCGTGAAAGGATATGATTGTATCTTAGTCGATTCACAAAAGATGACTCAGTTTCTGATCTGGAGATAATAACTCATTATATAAAATAATTACTTTATGAAAGTATTCTATTTATTTCAGTGGGAAAACAGGCAATTAAAATCAGGATAGGTCAGCATGTCGTTTCAATTTTTATACAAAGAAAAGAACATCTTTGCAGTATGTATCATGTTTCAATTGATACTTTCCCCTGCATTGTTACATTAAATCTGGCCAAAGCTAGGAACTTGAGAGATAATGTAACACACTTGAAATATAGTCTAAATTACCTTACAACGAATCACTGGCAGTGACCCTTATGCTTTAAGATCTGTGCTTGATTAAAACTCACATTTTAAACCTTAAATGAGGCCCACCAATTTCAAATCTCTTTCCTCCTCTTCCAAACCACACAACCAATTATATATGCATTTTCCTTCAAAAGCTTCATCTCTCAAAAGGATCCTGCCTGCCTTTATCCAAGGATTATGATGAGAGGCAAAACATGAACTTGATTCTCTTCCAAAAGAACTCCTAAGTAATTAAAAGTTTCGCAAGTGGAGAATCTGTCCGTTAGTTTGGGACAAAGTTTGGCTTCAAGCAATGAACCAAATTAAATTAAAACCTACAAGTAATTGGTTGTAAGTGTGCATGTATTGAATCTTACCCCTGGTCCTTATTCTCCATAATCAATGATAAAATTCTTTTATGTCCTCTGAAATGGATTAACCAACTCAACAAGCCTGCCTCACTTTTCCCAGCTGTTCAACTGAAAGTTTTAGGAAGCCAAGTTCTGCGTGGTCTGGTAGAACGCAGTAACAGGAAGCCTTCTAATTTTGAGGTTAGTTGCGTACTCCTTAGATAAGACTGAAGCAGTCCCTGAGGCTGACAGAGTGCCTAGTCGTCAGGTGTCACTGAGCGAATCACATTTAAGGCTTATCTTCTTCTCTCCTTTAAAGATTTTTCAAATAATTTCGCATTTTTGATCACTTTATCATCTTATTGTCACCTTTAAGAATGCTTTAATTGACGTGCGTTATTCAAAAAGTAGGAATCTTAAAGATAGAAAGATCCCTTAGATTGCATAATTCTTCCAAAATAAGTGCACAACAGCTACCAAAAGTAAAAATCAATAATAAATACCAACACACTTGAGAGGTAACGTGTATTATCATCCAATGTAATAATCTGAAAGTCAGGACACACAGCAAACTGAAGAAAGGATCCGAAGAAAATCTGACATAATGAACTGTTTGGTAAACCATCTCAGATCTCAGTCCCTTAAAACATCCCTGGGTCGGTCTAGATTTTTCCCACAATCCCAGAACGCTTGTCCAGTTAACTATTTTACATTTTCTGGAGTGTGGGAATAGATGATTCAAATTTCACACATCAAGAGTTAAACCCCCCAAAGGGCTAATTAGAGAGTTTGAAATGGACATGTACACATGGCTATACTTAAGTTGGACAGCCAGCAAGGATCTACTGTGCAGCACAAGGAAGTCTGCTCGGTGTTAGGGGGCAGCCTGGATGGGAGGGGAGTTTGGGGGAGAAAGGATACATTATATGTATGATTGAGTCCCTTTGCTGTACCCCTGAAACTATCACAATATTGCTAATTAGTTATACCCCAATATAAAATTAAAAGTTAAAAAAAAACCTTAAACCGCTGGCTTCCTCCTGCCGTCTAAGAGTACCTCCTACTTCTCAATGCATCCTTCATCTCAAGTGATTCGCAAGGACGTGGTACAGTGGGCCCCACCAGGAAAAGTTAGATTAATTCTTTGATTTATGAGAATGTCCCTAGTCTTAGAAAATATACTGATATATTTAGGAGTAAAGAGTCATATGAAAGTAACTTATGCTCCAGGGATTCAGGACACAAATGAAATAGCTTATGTATATTATGTATATTTATACACAAACACACAAATTATATTATGCATATTACACTAGAGACCCATACCAAGAGGGCCAGGAGAAATGAAGCCAACAGGGTAAAATGTGAGCAAGCATCCCTTGAACCACACTTGCCCCTTTCTGTCAGTTTAAGGTTATTTCCTAGGACAGTTTGTTGTTGTTTTTTAATGGTATTGTCACCCACTCTTCTCTCCCTCACCCACACTCAGGTCATCAGAAAAGCCATGCTGACCGGACTCTAAATAAGATCCACAATCTGGCCGTGTCTCCCCCTCCGCCACGCTGGTCCCCTGGCCTGAGCCCCAGATCCCCGCTGCAAGAGCCTCCAGCCCAGCCCCAACCTCCCGCCTCTGGGACCAGCCCCCGAAGGGGCTCGGCTCTCCGCTCACAACCCGCGCCTGCCTCACCCCCCACCCCGGTGAAGGCCCGACCACACCGGCACGGCCGCCTCCTCCCACTTCCCCCCTCTCAGCTTTGCTCTCTCTCCCTTCCTCGACTGTTCCTCCCCCAGGTGTCGACACAGCCGGCTCCAAGATCACAAGTCAGCTCCATCAGCCCGCTTTCCTCTGAACGGCCTCTTCGCCTCACTCCTCTCTATTTTTCTGGACCAGGGGTGAGAACGCTTGTCCTTCAGGACCAGAGCCAATATTTGCAGCCACGTGGCCTCTGCACAGTTACTCAGCTCTGTCCTTGTATTGAGGCGTCCCTGGTGGCTCAGATGGTAAAGAGTCTGCCTGCAATGCAAGAGACCCAGGTTCAATCCCTGGGTCGGTCGGGAAGATCCCCTGGAGGAGGGCATGGCAACCCACTCCAGCATTCTTGCCTGGAGAACCCCAAGGACAGAGGAGCCTGGTGGGTTACAGTCCACGGGGGTCGCAGAAGAGTCAGACACGACTGAAACGACTTGGCATGCACTCTGCGTGTCAGGATACTTAGAGAACGTCAGTACATTTGTACTGAATGAAGGAATCAATCACGACAAGACCAGGGTAAGAATAAAGAAGGCTAAGCTGTGGTTGGCGAGAGGAGCCTCCAGGGAAAAGGACGCCTGATGAGTGAAGTTGCTAGCAATCTTCACCAATTACAGAAAATGGAGATGATGGTTCTGGGTGCGGTTGGTCAACCACCCCCGGAGGGCTTTGTTGCATGGCCAATGCCCACACTTTTCAGGAAGTTATAGCAGTGTCCAGGGCTTTAAGAGAAGTACAGCCAAGACAGTGAAAGGCAGGAAACGACATTTGAGGAAGAGTTGGAAAAACCTGATGTGGAGGCATTGAGGCTTAGCCTAAGAAAGCAGAGGTTTAGAGTAACATGCTCAGGGTCTCCAAACACTTAGAGTTGTCAGATTGGAGGATTAAATTCTCCCCGTTGCTCCAAAAATCAAACCACCTTGTGAAAATTATAGACACGTTGATCTTAGTCCAATAGAAGGAAGAACTTTCTAGGGACTGGAGTCATCTGAAAACAGGATGAACTGCCATCTGAAGACATGTGCTTCTCATCGCCAGGAGTTTTCAACTACTTGTCAGGGCCAGCCTGGAGCACTTGGGCAGGAGGTCAAGGTCTTCACCCAACCAAACAAGGTTCCTCTAGACTCCGTGATCGGATAATTCTACAAGTCTTAAGGAGGAAACACATCCAGAAACAGAATTGATAAACCAATATGGCAGCTCACAAGACAGCTGGGGTTATTAGGTAGGGCTCCAGACTAGTCCAGGAGACAAGCCCAGAGGAAACAGTTCCAATGAGTCATCTTGAATTCAGACAAAGCACAAAAGACGTTGGGGCAAAAAATCTTAGGACGAATAAGGATGATGGGTGAAAAGCCATGCTACAGAGAATATGAAGTCTTTCAAATGTTAGTTGTATGTGTGCGTGCATGCTAAGTCACTTCCGTCATGTCTAATTCTTTGTGACCCCATGGACTGTAGCCCGCCAGGCTCCTCTGTCCATGGGATTCTCCAGGCAAGAACACTGGGGTGGGTAGCCTATCTCTTCTCCAGGGCATCTTCCCAGCCCAGTATCAAATCCACATCTGTTATGTCTCCTGCATTGTCAGACACGTTCTTTACCATTAACACCACCTGGGAAACCCAGGTCTATGCATAGACAAAAAAAAAGGAAAAAATGAATATTATTGACTTTCCCATCCTGCGTCACAGCCAAAGGAAGAGAAAGGAGAGGCCCTCGGGCCACAGGCTTTTGTGATTGGTCTCCGAGGAAGCCTCAGAGAAGGGCCTGAGTTAAGGCCAGGCCAGCCACCAGACACCCACATCTGTGTGAGGCAGGGGCTCCCAGCCCAGGCCCCCAGGAACCCAGCTCCACCTTAAAAGGCCTGCTGGACGGTTTCCATCAATATCCCTGTGTCTTTGCAGAGATCTTTAAGCTCTTCAGAAGCCTTGCTCTCACTTTCAAACATCAGAACCCCTTCTCCTGATCATATGCTCTTCCGACACCCCAGCATTCCCCAGCCTTTGACAGAGAAGACTCCTAAATGACTTGCCTCCAGTTTGTCTTCCTCAAGCTATCCAGGCTACTGGCATGCTTTAACACAGCCACGCCACTTGCCAAGCCTCTGCTCTGTAACCCCCTGGATGCTTTGCGCGTGCTCTCTTTATTGGAAGCTCTGAGAGCATCTGACACTGGCTAAGCCTCTGCCTCTTTACGGAAACGCTCTCTTCCTTTTTGCTTCACGGAGAATCCCTTTCGGAGGTCTGTATGTCAGACACTAAGTCAGCATGCAAAGACAGCGCTGGAGATGATGTATATCCCTTTCTCCAGGGGATCCTCCCAACCTAGGGATTGATCCCAGGCCTCCCACATCGCAGGCAGAATCTTTAGCAGCTGAGCCACCAGGAAAGCCCAAGAACACTGGAGTGGGTAGCCTATCCCTTCTCCAGGGGATCTTCCTGACCCAGGAAGTGAACTGGGGGTCTCATGCATTGCAGGTGGATTCTTTACCAGCTCAATCCCAGCCGGATATATAATGAAATGCTGTTCATAAAAAAGAATGGAATTTTGCCATTTGCAGCAACGTAGATAGAACTAGAGGGCATTGTGCTAAGTGAAATAAGACAGAGAAAGACACAGTGTGATATTATTTATATATGGACTCCAAAAATGCAAACTATGTAACAGCATAAAAGAATCAGACTCACAGATACAGAGAATTAACAGCTGTGGTGGGGGTGGGGGTGTGACATAGGATGGGGGAGGGGGAGGTCCAAACTATCAGGTATAAGATGGGCTCAAGGGCATAGTGTATAATACAACATGGATAATATAGCTCATATTTTGTATAACTGTATGTGGAAAGTAACCTTTAAAAACTGTATACAAATGAAAACCAAGAGCCCCGGAGGCGGTGAACCTGAGACTTGACTCCCAGGCCGTTGCTTGGCGCCCTGTGGATAAATCCCTACGTTGCTGCAAACGAACATGCAAACATATGATGTGTGTGGTTTCTGTGCCGAGTTTACATCTCCGTGGACAGGGGTACGAGCGCTGTGGGCTGTGTCTCCCAGCTGGGTAACCCACAGAGCCTCCCTCTTGCAGGCCAGCTAATTAGCAGTATTGGTTCCACCGCCTCCTTCCCCGCGCGCCCTCCCCCCACCCCAAGTCTGCCATTTGACATAGTCACAGGTTGTCACTCGGCCCTGATTCTGCCCCGTCACCGTTCACATACGCCGTGCAGGTCCCCGCACGTCCATGCTTCTGCTCCCACCTGGGTTGTTCTGGCTCTTGCCCCGCCGGGGGCATCCCTCCTCTGACATCGCCTGCTTCACACCTCTGCTCCTCTCATTCGCCTTCCCCATCCCTCACCGTCTTCCCTGCTGGCCCCTCCCCGCGAGCTCCGTAGGTTGGGGTGGACACTCCACCCCTCACTTTGGACTCCTCTGTGCTCATGCGTCTTGCAGCACCTGAGATGAGGGCTGGACTGGCCATCGCTAGCTGTATCCTCCATGATGACAGTCGCCCCTTTATCTCTATACCCGGAGTGACTGGCACAAATCTTCACTCTTAGTGAGTCCTAGAGGGTTTGACACAAACCTAGCCACCCAAATTCAGCTGAGACGGGAGCCTTAAAGCCGTGGGATAGTCTGGACTCGGAAATCTACCATGATCCATCCAGAGGATCTTTGGGTTTTGCTGTTGCTGTGGTTTAGTTGCTCAGTCGTGTCCAACTCTTTTCCAACCCCATGGACTGTAGCCCACCAGGCTCCTCTGTCCACGAGATTTCCCAGGCAAGAATACCGGAGTGGGTTACCATTCCCTCCTCCAGGGGACCTTCCTCACCCAGCTTTTATGTGCTGCTAAACCACTTCTCATTTTTCTCCACTTTCTTCTTTGCTTTTTAAGCGTCTGTGTACACATAGTCATGATTTTCTTCCTCATATTTCAAGTGATGTTTTTTCAAAAGAAGCCCCAGTTCCCAGATCATCGTAGATTCCCAGCAGTAACCTAGAAAATATCTAGACAATCCCTTCCTGTTGTCAATATTTATTCATGTCTAAATGTTGTTGACTGAGTGATACAGACTCTGAGCCTGCAGGACAGAGCTCATGTATAAATGCATTCTGTTTATTTACAAGCCCACCAGTAACAGTCTACAAACCAAGGCTACAATGATTACCATATATTATTTGTACAAACCAACACATGCCTTTATAATTAGCACATTTGTGGCAAGTTTTGTTGTTTGCAAAGATGGCTTCCACTGGAGGCTACTTTCCTAGAAACTAGGTCAGACTATCAAGCGTCAGAATATTGGATTAAACATAGGATTTGATTTAGAACCCTTTTCTCTCCTCTCCCCAAAACTGTGGTACTTCACAGAACTTAATTTATTAATAATGTATGAATTAATAAAATTTGAGGAAATTAAATGGTTAACATTAATTATACTGCTAATTTTATATTCCTCAAAATAAAACTATTTGGCATTGCAGTCCTCACAAAATTGAGTGTACCATAGGAAGTCAATACAAAGCTGCAATCAACAAGTATAGAATACCGAAGTACAGTTCAGAAACTAAATGCAATTATTAGCATCATCTGTCTTTAAAGTGGAGCTTCCCAGGTGGCTCAATGGTAAAGAATCCTCCTGCCAATGCAGGAAATATACGAGATACAGGTTTGATTCTTGAGATGGGAAGATTCCCAGGAGAAGGGAATGGTAACCCACTCCAGTATTCTTCCTTGGAAAATGCCATGGACAGAGAAGCCTGTTGGGCTACGGTCCATGGAGTCACAGAGTTGGACACAATTGAGCAAGTTAGCACACACACACATGTTTAAAGTGAATATAGAATTGTGTGCATGTTAAAGAAAACCATGAATAGTCAGATTGTAATAGAATTACACCTGGAAAATTTTCCTTGGGGAAAAAAGTGTCTTCCAGGGGTAAAGCTATGGAAAAGACTGAGCTGGGCTGGCACTTTATTTAATAACCAAGGAAGTAAGGAGAAAGAGAGCTAATGCCATGTGACAACTGTGTGTCTCTAAGATGGAAGCAGACAAAAGCACAGTCGGTTCAAGGAAGACCAAGCCAACTGAGAAACTTGCTGGTTAAATTCAATGAGGTATCACTGGAGAGGAAAAAAAAAAGAATGCTGAAGAGCCTTAGGAAACCTATGGTTTATACTTGATCTTTACTCTTTGAGCAAATGTTCAGTGGTCGCCTACTATTGCCCATCACTGAGAAATTCATCAGCTTCTTTTGAGGGGAGGCCCTTATTAGATAAGACCCATTTCCCTCTCTGATGCTTAAGGCTTTACACTCCCAGGATAAGCTGTAACTTCTGTATTACTTACCCAATGTTTAAAAGTTGAATCATAAGACATTACACTTAATGCCATTATCCTTTTCTTTCTATTTCTGCTCTATATTTTTACCTATTTACACATCTGCGAGCCCCCTGACACAGCCGTCCACTGTAGAAGCCACTCTCAGCTTTGTGCAATCCACAAGCATCACTGTGGTTTCTTTGGTTTGACTCCCGTCATTAACAAGAAGGGGAGCTGGCCTGTGACTTAAAGCATGGGCTCTACTCGAGAAGAAGGCACACACGAGTCCAAGGATCTCTGCTGACCTGGCAGGTGAAGTCCTTGAAGATAAGCAGCGATTCCACTAGTGCAAATAAAGGAAAGGCCCAGAGAGGCGTGGAAGGAAGGAAGCCCCCAGGCCCGAGCAATCTTCCGGTTACAGAGAGATAGTCAGCGATGGATACCCTTTCCTTTGGGAGAGTCTGTTCCCTTCTTCTGGGATAATACTCAATAAGCCAACATAGTTAAAGTTCAATCCCCATGCTTCTTCTTTTTAAAACCTGTTTATTTTTATGTATTTCTTTGTCTGGGCCAGGTCTTAGTTGCCGCACATGGGATCTTCGATCTTTGTTGTGGCATGAGGGTTCTAGTTCCCTGATAGAACACGGGGTAGAACCTGGGACCCCCACATTGGGAGCACAGAGTCTCAGTCACTGGATCACCAGGGAAGCCCCTCAATCAAGAGGGAGGGGATAGATACAAATATAAATAGATAATTCATTTAAAACTCAACATTCAACACTTAAAACTCAACATTCAAAAAACTAAGATCATGGCATCCAGTCCTATCACTTCATGGCAAATAGATGGGAAAACAGTGGAAACTGTGATAGACTTTATTTTCTTGGGCTCCAAAATCACTGCAGATGGTGACTGCAGCCATGAAATTAAAAGTTACTTGCTCTTTGGAAGAAAAGCTATGACCAATCCAGACAGTATATTAAAAAGCAGAGATATTACTTTGCAACAAAGGTCCATCTAGTCAACGCTATGGTCTTTCCAGTAGTCATGTATGGATGTGAGAATTGGATCATGAAGAAAGTTGAGCACTGAAGAATTGATGGTTTTGAACTGTGGTGTTGGAGAAGACTCTTTAGAGTCCCTTAGACTGCACCGAGATCAAACCAATCAATCCTAAAGGAAATCAGTGCTGAATATTCTTCGGAAAGTCTAATGCTGAAGCTGAAACTCCAATACTTTGGCCACCTGATGCAAAGAACTGACTCATTGGATAAGACCTTGATGCTGGGAAAGATTGAAGGCAGAAGGAGAAGGGGACGACAGAGGATGATATGGTTGGATGGCATCACCGACTCGATGGACATGAGTTTGAGCAAACTTCAGGAGATGGTGATGGACAGGGAGGCCTGGCGTGCTGCAGTCCATGGGGTCGCAAAGAGTTGGACACACCTGAGTGACTGCACTGAACTGAACTGATAACTGATTCATGTTGTTGTACAGCAAAGACTAACATAACATTGCAAAGCAATTTTCCTCCAATTAAAAAAAAAAAATCACCTTGCTTCTTGCTGTTGGCCTGACATTCTTACCTAGTCATGCACATCCTTTCCACTATGGAGGAACAACTGTATTCTTCTTGTGCAGACCTCAACTTTTCCACAAGCCAGAAGTTCAAATCTCTGCACAGATTAAGAAAATGTTTATCAGCCTGGGATTCCCCTGTTTAACATTAAGCTAGGATGAACTTCATAACCAAGACTTACTATAGAGTGGAGACCTTGAGAAATTTATGAATTTCTCTATTTCTCAGCTGTGGATTTAATAGGACTTTTTTTCCCTCACAATTTCTTTAAGCTACAAGAGTTGTGGAGTAGCTCATCTCTAAATTATGACCAGCTATTGAAAGAGAAGGCACACAGAGTTTCAATATTTTCAATTTTCAAAATTTCAATATTTTCAACGTTTCCTATTTTCCCCAAAGAGTATCTTAAGGACTCTCTCTCAAAGCTCTCCTGAAATCCATAATATGCAAATTCAGCACATTATAAATATCCTCTCTGCCTTCAGGCAAGACAATACCTAAACCGTTATTAAAGACCTTCAATAAAGACTTTGCCATCTCCTGGGTTTCAGTATTTAATAAACCTTCCCATCAGTCAGCTCTTAAGTCTAACTTAAGTCCTGCTTCCTGGTGTTCCAGTTGAGAAATACCCTTCTATGAAGGGATTTGAAATTTGGGAAATTACTCATCAGCATAGGTATCACTGCCAGAGATTAACCACACGTGGAAATAACTGAAGCCTGATGCTTTTGAAAATAGAATCCCATTATTCACACTTTCTGCAGCCAAAGACAGAGCCACAAGATTTTGTGGTAACCTATTTGGGGAGCCAGTCAGGCTGTTAGATTCAGCCATGAGATGAAGCTCCCACCTCCATATTAACCTCAGTCCAGCCAGCACGATGCAGAGAAGCAATTTCTACATTACAATACAGAACTCCAGGCTCATTACTGTCTTGGATACCCTCAGGGTGGTAAGGACCTGCTTACACATCTTTTCAGATGAACACCAGTAGGGATGGTTATTGACCACAAAGTCACCGGAATTTCTCCTGGGGACCCTTCAGAATCAGAGTGCAGCTCATCACTTTGCTCTCCCTTCATCTCAAGGACCCTCTGCAAAGAATATCATTCTGTTTGCTTCCATGTCCCCTGGTGCAGACTAGGTTAGTACCATCTGATGGCTGCTTTCCATAGTGAGAAAATCCTTATCTGGCCTTCCCCCTGGAATTCTGAAAGATCTATAGTGTCTGTCAAACTGACAGTGCAGTGTGAACAATTACAAGGGCAAAAATAACATCTGCAAAGTTGGATTCTACAGCCGTAATCACATGGGGCATTTTTATATACAGATCTTCCTTCACTTATGATGGGGTTACATCCTGATAAATTCATTGTTAGTTGAAAATGTCTTAAGTCAAAAATGCATTGAATATACCTAACCTTACAAATGTCATAGCTAAGCCCAGTCTACCTTAGACATGCTCGAAACATTTACATTAGCCTATAGTTAGGCAAAACCGGCTAAGACAATGGCTATTTTATAACAAAGTGCTGAGTATCTTGTGTTAAGTATTGAACAGTGTGTGTGCGCTCAGTCTCTTAGCCAAGTCCCACTCTTTTATGACTCCTTGGACTACAGAATGCCCGGCTCCTCTGTCCGTAAAATTTCCCAGGCAAGAATACTGGAGTGGGTTGCTATTTCCTTCTCCAGGAGATCTTCCTGACCCAGGGATCAAACCCACATCTCCTGGATCTCCTGCATTGGCAGGTGGATTCTTTACCACCGAGCCACCTGAGAAGCCCATTGAACACAGTATTGAAAGTAAAAAGCCGCAGGGTCATCAGGATCCAGGATGGTGGTTAGTGCATCAGTTGTTTGCCCTTGTGATCTTGTGCCTTGCCACCTCTCCCCAGCATCACCAAGAGCCTTAAACTGCATACCTTCAGCTGGAGAGAAAATCAAAGTTCAAAATTTGAAGTACAGTTTTTACTGCATGCGTATGGCTTTCACACTATAGGAAAGTCGAAGAATCCCAAGTCAAACCATCCTTATGTCCAGGGCCGTCTTTATGGTCCTTTGAAAAGAGAGCTTTTACATATTTCCATGCGACATTGCAAAGAAAATTCGACAAATCCCTTCAGTAGGTGCTAAATACCATCAACATCTGAATCATCTTTAAATCATTTCCTTAACAATAGCTCCATTTTGAATGGTACAAATTACTTGGCTAAAAGAGACGAGGAGAGCGCCAGCATGCTGATAAACTCTCAAACTCGGATGAAGTCGGTGTGGCTGTCACTTCAGATACGCTCAGCAAGGGAATGGCGGAGACACCTTGGAAATGCTTCCAATTGTTTCTCTTGAAAATTGCCAGGACTGCTTACAAAGCAGATGTTCCCAGACTGTAAGGGACTACACACATCTCTAGAGGAGCACCGTTTATTAAAAATGGTCTTTTCCCTGCCCCTCCCCAGTGCTCATCATCACTGCTGTGGCAGAAAGAAGGATGCTCCCGCAAGGATGTCCTCATCCACAGAACCTGGGGGCGTGGTGCCTTCCAGGTGAAAGGGACTTTGCAGATGTGATTAAGTAAAGGGTCTTGAGATGAGGAAGTAACCCTGCATTACCTAGGTGGTCCCGACGTCATCACAGAGGTCCTTGGAGGGGAGAGGCAGGAGATCAAAGTCAGAGACGTGAGCAGAGAAGCAGAGGTCAGACAGATAAGAAGGGGCCATGCACGAAGGAGTGTAGGCAGCCTGCAAAGCTGGAAAAAGCAAAGAACAAAAAAGACTGATTTTTCTGTTTCAGCCTCCTGAAGGAGCACAGTTCTGCGGACACCTTGATTTTAGTTCACTGAGACGTCTTCCTCCAGCACTGTAAGACAGTGGGTTGAGTTTTTGCAGCCACTAAGATTGTGACAATTTGAGACAGCAGCAATAAGAAGCGTCCAATTGGTCTGATGTACAATGTGTTCTTACTTAGTATCACCTGATAAGGCACTAGCTTTTGGCCATTTTGTCTTTCTTTTCTCCTTTCAATAAGCAAAAAAAAAAAAAAAAGAATCAATTATTGAACACCTTCCATATGGTTGGTACTCTGTGCAGGAGAAGGATATGTCAAATATGAGACAGGAACTGTTTCATGGAACCAGTTTGAACTTAGGTTGGAAGATAATATATATATAGCAAGTCAACTCTGCAAGAAAAATGGAATAATAAAAGTAGCATTTGCATTAAGAAGAGAAGAATATATAAATTCAAGAAAAGAAAAGGAAGGGAAACATATATTGCATTTCTCAGTATTACAATAGTTGGGGCTTCCCAGGTAGCATTAGCGGTAAAGAATCTGTCTGCCAAAGCAGGGGATGTAGAGGTGCAGGTTCAATCCGGAGGTCGGGGATATCCCCTGGAGGAAGGCGTGGCAATCCACTCCAGTATTCCTGGAGAATCCCATGGACAGAGGAATTTGGTGGGCTACAGTTCAAAGGGTCGCAAACAGTCCAGCATGACTGAAGCGACTTAGCACACACCCACATTAGCTCCTTTTTTTTTAAGAAAGCTAATCCTCCCTAATGGTTTATTTTAAGAATCTATGGATCATTTCATGTCATCCTTAGCCATGTGATGGAGAAGGAAATGGCAACCCACTCCAGTATCCTTGCCTGGAAAATCTCATGGACAGAGGAGCCTGGTGGGCTGCAGTCCATGGGGTCGCAAAGAGTTGGGCACGACTAAACCACTCACACACACACACACTGTTCATAGAATCACAGCAACTAAACAACTGTTCATGGAATCAAAATGTACACCAAAGATTTATGCAGACAGGGACTAAAAAACTTCCCTTCTTAGAGAATTAAAGGTTATCACATGATCTAGCTTTTCTTTTCCAGTTTTAGCTCTCATTCTCTGGTTAGCTAGTGTTCTGAGCTCTTAAGTATCCTGGTATTACCTAAGATGACAATTTTCCCCTCTTCCTGCACTTCCCTAAATAAGGTCGCTAAAAGGGGGCTTTATTCAGTAGCATTTCATCAAACTTTCTAAGGGAGCCATTAAGTTAAAACCTTCCACTTATCCAATAACTTAGAACTAATTTAGGAAAGAGACCTCCCTCCCCCAAATGACTGGAACAACACAGCGTAGTTTAGAGCAGATCCTGGCTACCTACAGATCCTGGACCAAACGCACCATTTTTGTGTATGAAGGTTTATTAGGATGCACCACACCATTTGTTTATGCATGTGATTGCTTCATGCTACACACACACAAGCTGAGTCTTTTCACAGAGGCAGTATATTGTACGTGAGCACCTATATGATATTCTCATTTTTGCCTCACAGCCTATAAAACCTAAAATATTTACAACCAGGCCCTTTACAGAAAACACTGGCTGACCCCTGAATTAGAGGATTCACTTTGGAGTCAGACAGACCCATAAATTCTAATTTCACTTCAACCATTAATGAGCTATGCCATTTGGAGCAAAGGACTTAATCTCAGTGGACCTCAGTCTTCCTTATTTGCAACACGGAGGTTTCAGCACCTACCTGAGAAGAGACTGAATTTTTCCAATCCTTCAACATGCACAAAACTTGATGTTCTTTCTAAATCAGGAGAATTAATTCTTCAGGGTCGTCGAGCTTTGACTATGCCTCTTTTCAACATTTACTGCAATCTTTGTCATTTCTCCGAGCACACCCTTGGCTGTCACCAGTGAACAAAGTTGACTGGATTTAGAGTTAAAACACCGTGGTCTGAACCCAGCTCCGTAACGCCCTGTTTTTGTTGTTTAGCTGCTGCGTTGTGTCTGACTCTCTGAGACCCCACGGTCTGTAGCCCGCCAGGCTCCTCTGTCCATGGGATTTCTCATGCAAGAATACTGGAGTAGGTTGCCATTTCCTCCTAAGGGGATTTTCTCGATCCCGGGATCAAACTTCTGTGTCTCCTGCATCTCCTGAATTGGCAGGCAGAGCGTTTAGCACGGAGCCACCTGGAAGGCCCCTATAACTTCCTCCTATAGTCATTTTAGACAAGTCTCTACATATCCCTAACTTTCCACTGTTCCGTCTGAAAATGAAGCTAGAACACTGAAAGCATGGAACTGCTGTAAATATTAAATGAGAAATGAAGTAACTTACACGGAAACACAAAAAACACATTATTTTGCATGTTTTTTATTAATATAATTACATGGTAAAAATGAAATGAGGCAAAAATGCAAACATACTCTACAAATGTTAAAGACAATATAAATATCAGCCATTTGTGGGACTTCGCTGGCAATCCAGTGGTTAAGACTCCAAGCTTCCAATGCAAGGGATGTGAGTTCAGTTCCTGGTTAGGGAACTAAAATTCCACATGCTATGCTATGTGGTGTAGCCAAAAAAGTATAAAGAGTAAATAATTAATTAATTAAACAGCCATTTGTATGCAGCAATATATGGAGTAAAATTGATCACATTTTAGTGTGACTCAAAAAGTCATATTAAAAGCTATCTAATTGTCAGAACTCGTGACAGTATTTCTTATATGAGACAAACATGGAAGGAACCCAAATGTTCATCAACTGGTAAATAGATAAATAATTGTGGTATAGCTGTTCTATGGAATATACCTGAACAGTATAAAGAATGTGTTATTAAAACATGCAATAACATGGATAAATCTCATAAACATCATGCTTGAATGAATGAAATTAAACACAAAGGACTATGTGATAATTCACTTTGCATGCCAATTGGGTAGGCTATGGTGCCTAGCTGTTTGGTCAAAAACTCATACATATGTTGCCATGAATGTATTTTTCAGATGTGACTGACACTTAAATCAGTAGTCTTTGAATAAAGCAGATTGTCCTCCATACTATGGATGGGCAATAGATGGGTGGGTCTCAGCCAATCATTTGAACACCTTAAGGAAAAAGTCTGAGGTTTCCTGAAAAAAAAAAAAGAGCTCTGTCTCCAGACTACCTTTGAACTCAAGACCGTAACATCAGATCTTCAACTTTTGCCAAAACATCCAGCCTGCCCTCCTGCCTTGCCCATCATGATAATCAAATGAGTCAATTCCTCAAAATGAAGCTCTAGATAGATAGAAGAAAAAAATTCTATTGCTCCTGTTTCTCTGGCTGCCTATCCTAAAATTCCATTTATATGAAATTATAGAAAAAATAAAACAGTAGCAACAGAAAGCATATCAGTGCATATCAGTGATTTCCTGGAACTGGGAGCATGAGAAACTTTAGGATAATGGAAAAGTTCTATATATTCATACTGGTGGTGATTACATGATTATATAAATAAACAAAATCTATCAAACTGTAGATTGAAGGCAGGAGGAGAAGGGGACGACAGAGGGTGAGATGGCTGGATGGCATCACCGACTCAATGGACATGAGTTTGAGCAAGCTCCAGGAGCTGGTGATGGACAGGGAGGCCTAGCGTGCTGCGGTTCATGGGGTGGCAAAGAGTCAGACACGACTGAGTGACTGAGCTGAGTTGACTAAACTCTACGCGCTGTGCTTAGTCATTCAGTCATGTCCAACTCTGCGACTCCACAGCCCACCAGGCTCCTCTGTCCATGAGATTCTCCAGGCAGGAATACTGGAGTAGGTTGCCAAGCCCTCCTCCAGGGGAGCTTCCCAACCAAATGATCAAACCCAGGTCTCCCGCATTGCAGGTAGATTCTTTACTATCTGAGCCATCAGGGAAGCCCAAGAATACTGGAGTGGGTAGCCTATCCCTTCTCCAGGGGATCTTCCGACCCAGGAATTGAACCAGGGTCTCCTGCCTTGCAAGCGGATTTTTTACCAGCATGTACCTAAAATGAGTGAATTGTATTGTATTTAAAATACAGTTCAATAGAGCTAGGAGGAAAAAGTCAGACTGCAAACCATATAATAGGCCATAATATGACTGTCTCTTATACATCATGAGTAAACTTAATTAAAAATTATGTTTTGTATAACTCCATTTTTTCGTGACTAGACTGGGGTTCACTGAATGTGGCTTACTGTCTAATACATTGAGATGTTCAAGGTGAGCAAACACTGACTAATACATCTGTCAGGCAGAAGCATGGGTAATTCACATATTCATTATTATGAACAAGTTAATTAAAGTCATAATATTAATAAATTGCATCTACTAAAGCCATTATTTTATTCGCTTTTGATTTATAAACAGTCTCTCTCTCTTGAGTAAATGGGAATTTTTATGTGACAGTAAAAACTTAATAACTAATATATCAATCCACAGTAAACATCATCCAAAGGCAACTGTGATAAAAATGAAGTCCCTACACTATCAGGGAAGGACAACAGTATCAAAAAGAAGAGTGTTTATAACTTCAGATGTAGCCGGATCATTATCAGTTCTGATGGGGATCCTTTGATCTCTGGCTCTGAAAGCATTTTACAGCAGTTCAGTAATTATCATCAAGAAATCACACACTCAGGACAAAGTCCTTGACAAATGTGTGGGAGCAGCAAAGAAACAGCTAAAAGCCTGGGCTCCGAAGTTCCGCCTCTGGTCACAGCTGCCCCTCTGTCTCAACAGCTCCACATAAACAGACCAGCCTACCCTTCGTGTGCTGCAGCTTGCCTGGCCATGAGTCCACTCAGGATGCCTCAGTCCTGCCACGAAGAACGATCACCCTATGAATCCAGACACCCCACATCCTTCTGCTACCAAGACAGGTGGGACCACGGTCTAATGCCGCTCCTGCGGTTGATTCAGAACACAAGAAATCCCCAGAAGTGGAGAACTCTGTGTCTGAAACGCCTAGCCATGTAGCTGATGGCATAAAGTCTGTCTTGTCATTAACGGAATGATGGTGAAAACCTGGCTTTTAGAGACACACTGGAATGTACAAACTATGGATCTCTCTGAAACTCAGATTATTAATTTGTAAAATAAGATTTATACCAACCATGCATCACTTTAAAGGTTCAAATCATGTTTGGGGAGGCTCTACTTCCAATTACCAAGTTTTGAAATGTCTCAATAAAAATGAGGGACACGACTGTCATTTCTAAAAAGCTAAATTGGGAAGAGTGGAGGCAGGTATTTGGTTCCTGAGACAATTACCATCTCCTCCAATACTGTTGTCCTGGACATTACAGATTCTAATGGGTTCCAGCTAAAGCTGTTTGAATATTAAGCCAGCGTTATGTGGAGATGTGCCATGTATGGTCTCCACTCTCAAAGGGGATCGACACACATCTCCTGAAATGCAGGGCTTTCTTTAAAACATACAACAAAGCATCTGCCTGTCAGCACCGGTCCCCCAAAACTCCAGTCTAACCTTTTACTCTCAAAGACGCCAAATCAATAGATGCCAACTAAACTTGTAACCGGACTTACTTGTAATTCACAAAAAAAAAAAAAAAAAAAAATCAAAAGGGTTGACAGGTGCCAGTAGGTGATGACTGATTTTTAGGAGATCTATTACTAAATGAGGGTGCCAACTTAAACTGTCTCTGCTGATGACCAATAGCAATTTCAGCTCCTTAAAATACAGTTGCCTCCCTTCCAGACACTGCTGTGATGGTTCAGGGTCTCTGTACACCTCTCTTCTTCTGCAGGTCTTTTCCTCTGTTGGACATGTCTTGACTCGTCAATCGGTAACAGTTATGGCTTTTTCACACCGAAACCCACTTTTAGGAACTACCGCTGTACCATTAGCAGCCCTGGAATCCCCGTACTCAACAGTGAGGACTGGTTTGGCAACGTCCACCAATTAGGCGTAAAGTCAAAGTGAAAACTGCTCAGTGGTGTCCAACTCTTTGTGAGCCCATGGACTGTAGTCTGCCAGGCTCCTCTGTCCATGGGATTCTCCAAGCAAGAATACTGGAGTGAGTTGCCATTTCCTCCTCCAGGGGCTCTTCCTGACCCAGGGATCAAACCTGCATCTCTTGCATCTCCTGCATTGGCAGGCAGATTCTTTACCACTGTGCCACCTGGGAAGCCCTTAAAAGTCTGCATAACAGTGCACAAATATGAAGCTTATTAGCACATATACGGAGAAGGACATGGCACCCCACTCCAGTATTCTTGCCTAGAGAATTCCATGGACAGAGGAGCCTGGTGGGCTGCTGTCCATAGGGTCTCACAGGGTCGGACACGACTGAAGCGACTTGGCAGCAGCAGCAGCACATATACATGTACAATAAGCTCTTTCAGGGTGAATGTATTATCTTTCTTTGGGTTCTGAGCACTAGCAACACATCTGGCACAAAATAAGTGCTCAGTTAGTACCTGATTAGAAGATGAGTAAATCCCATAAAAAAAGAATGAAATAAGGCCATTTGCAGCAACATAGATAGACCTAGAGATTATCATATAAGTGAAGCAAACCATCACAGAAGTGAAAGACAAATATATGATATAACTTCTGTGTGGAATCTAAAAATTGAAACAAATGAACCTATTTTCAAAACAGAAATCGACTCACAGACATAGAAAACAAACTAATGGTTAGCAAAGTGGAAGGGGGGGTGGATAAATTAGGAGTTTGGGATTAACAGATATTATATATATATATAATAGATAAACAGCAAGGACCTACTGCATAGCATGAAGAACTATATTCAATATCATGTAATAACCTATAAGGGAGAAGAATCTGAAAAAGAATATGCATGTCTACATATATGGCTTCCCTTGTGGCTAGCTGGTAAAGAATCTGCTTGCAACATGGGAGACCTGGGTTTGATCCCTGGGTTGTGAAGATATCCTGGGGTGGGAAGACCCACTCCAGTATTCTGGCCTGGAGAATTCCATGGACTGTATTGTCCATGGGGTCGCAAAGACCCGAACACAACTGAGCAACTTTCACTTTCATATATATGTGTGTATGTGTGTGTATGGAACTGAATCACTCTGCTGTATACTTGAAACACTATAAATCAACTATGTTAGTGGCTCAGTCATGTCTGACTCTTTGTGACCCCATGGACTGCAGCCTGCCAGGCTCCTCTCTCCAGGGAATTCTCCAGGCAAGAGTACTGGAGTGGGTTGCCATTCCCTTCTCTGGGGGATCTTCCTGACTCAGGATGGAACCTGCGTCTCTTGCACTGCAGGCAGTTTCTTTGCCATCTGAGCCACCAGGGAAGCCCCTGTAAATCAACTATATTTCAATAAAATTTTTTTTAAAAAGAATGAATAGGCCATGTCTCACACAATATACTGAAGAATGACAGAAACAGAATAGCATCTTTTTTTTTTTCTGTCAAAGGGAAAATGTCTGAGAAAGTGCAGTGGAAGAGCTTCTGAGAACGTGAGTACTGTTTAGCTTGGTTCTTCTCTCCTATGAGTACAATTTCTCTGAAAAATCTCCTTGGCAGATAGAAGCACTAAAACCTGTCTGCATCTGGGGTCAATAAATTAAGGATCTGTAAGTACAAATAATCAAAAAATAACGTTTGACAAAAGAGCTGGGTATGTATACCTATAGTTTCTCTCTTTGGGACCGTGGTGGCTCAGCTGGTAGAGAATCTGCCTGCAATGCAGGAAATATGGATTTGTTCCCTAGTTTAGGGAGATCCCCTAGAGAAGGGAATGGCTACCCACTCCAGCGTTCTTGCCTGGAGAATCCCATGGACAGAGGAGCCTGGCTGACTACAATCCACGGGGTGGCAAAGAGTTGGACCCAAGTGAACGACTAACACTTTCACTTTCACACTTTGGGACCATGAAAAACAGTTGATTCGGTCTTTGAAATGATGGTGATCTCGGGTGGTCTCAGCCTGCAATGGTTTGGAGCTTGGCTTGGGTTCCTAGCCAGAGACGGACTTGGTCCTCGAGTATGGTTGTTCAGTCTCTGAGTCATGTCTGATTCTTTGTGACCCCATGGACTACACAGCATGCCAGGCTCTCCCGTCCTTAACTATCTCCCAGAATTTGCTCAAATTCATGGCAATTGAGTCTGTGATGCTCTCTAACCATCTCATCCTCTGTCACCCCCTTTTCCTTTTGTCTTCAATCTTTCCCAGCATCAGGGTCGTTTCCGTTGAGTCAGCTATTTGCATCAGGGGGCCAAAACAGTGGAGCTTCAGCTTCAGCATCACTCCTTCGAATAAGTATTCAGAGTTGACCGTTTGTTTTTGGTTTTTGTTTTTTTGAGTGGGGTGGATATAATTAGATGTGTCTAATACTGCTGTTTTAATCCACACATATGCAATTGCTATGATGTCTTAGACTTAATGTCTCATATAGATAAGTTTACTCGAGGTTACGTCAATTGGAATGAAAAAAACCAGCTATCACATCCCACCAGAATGGTGCATCCTTTATGTTGGGTCTCAGGCAGCTCCTCCCCTGCTGACACATGAAATGATCCTGACAAACTCCAGATATGGATCTGAAAACAGGTCAAATTCAAATTACTTTTGCCCAGGGTCTTTGGTGTTTTAATCATTTCATCTCAAGAGCAAAGCATAATTTTAAGTGCTAATAATGAGTGAAATTCTCTTTGTTTTTCTCTCTTTACACCCTACTTGTAATTATTGGTTTTACACATCTGTCCAACAAAAACTTGAAGGCTAATGGCAAAAGCCTTTATAAACACCAAGAGGTTTAGAATGTAGAACATGAATTTGAAAATGTTTACCTATGCAAATATTTGGGCACTAGAATTTTATTCTTGGCTTATGAACTATGTTATTTTTCCTAAGTGTGTTGCTACAGAAAACTGATATCCTGGGGGGATTGTTTACTTGGAAGAGGCTTAGGGGGTAAATTACATCATTTCAGGATGGTGATCAAATACTACTTTTACATTAAAAGAAGCTGAAGGATTTTACTTTAAACTTCTACCTAACTGTTCTTTTTTTTTTTAACAAATAAAAACTATCATTTTAAAGATGGACTATTATTATAACATGGGGTGCGTTTCTCGATTTCACTGACATCAGTGAACACAAAATGGAATGAAATTGCATATTCACTTGGGTCATTAAAAAAGTAAACTATGTCATTTCAGTATTTACTTAATAAATGAATTGAATGATATCCACACACTCATTTTTGAAGGAGTCATTTGAATTTTCACTTTAGTGAAATAGAGTCAAAACCTCAAGCTCTGCTGGCCACAGGCAGATCCCAAGGTTGCCATGAAAATGCAGGTGATAATAAAGGTGCAGTAACGTGGATCTCCCAGAGTCTGTTCTGAGAGTCTCAACCCTGCATTTCTCTGTCTTGACTGAAATACCCGAGGTACTTATGTTTTATTCTCAGACATCAATTTCATGCTCCCTGTGAATGTTAAAAAAAAAAAAAAAAAAGGTTTTCTGGTTGCATAGGTAGTGTTTACCCACTCATATATGAAAATAAATACTTGAGATTCCATCTGTGAGTTCCCTTTTGGTTTCTGCTCAGTGGGGAACCTGCACAACCAGTTTTACCAAATTCTTAGAAGAAGGTTTTGTGACACAAAGAAAGTATTGTTCAACTGGACAAGATAGGTAATTATGAGATAATGGATAAGTTTGTCTTTCACTGTGAAATCACATAAAATAGAAATAAAATAGGTGATTACAGATTACAGAAGTTCTCTTACCAGGGAACTTGTAAGAAAAACAAAGGAAGTGCACTTACCAAAAAGGGCATTCAAAAAAGTCTCGGTGTGTAACCCAAGCTAATGCAAACAAGGAAATAGAGAGCTAAGGCTGACTTCCATCACCAGCTCACCCCAGGGTGTCTTCTGAACCTTTTCCCTCAGATGTTCCTCCGAGCCTATGGAAGGGAGAGAAGCTTAGACTGGGAATTCCCTTATTAGTTTCTGTCATGACCTTAATGTACTCTGAGTGACTCTCTGGTTAGTACATTTAATTTCCTCTCTGTAACTACACAGGTATGACCCTCCTAGAATAAGCTACCACAACTGAGATTCAATTATCACCAAAGGCAGAGATCCGCTCTCACTGGAGTCTCAAGCATGGTGGTTTTCCTTCCCTACCAAATGCCACTGACCACCCTACAGGGCATTTCTGGAAGGCTCTATCTTCATAAAGTTTGTTTCTAATATTAAGCTTTTTATGGTGTTAATAAAATTTTATATTTGAGTGCTTTTTAACTTCAATGTTTATTGTTTCAAAAATAAGACCCAGAAAGCTAACGTCTGTAAAACTGCTACCGTGCTTTATAAGAACAGACCTACGACCTTCTTTGCTGAGCACGAAGGGCAGGATCCCGTTAGACACAAGGAGAAGAGGTTGGCTTCTGCGTTTCATTAGGTTCTTCTCTTCTTGCCCCACCCTTGTCTCCACCGAGCTGCCTCTGGGGCATCTCAAAGCGTGTTTGCCTTGAAGGCATTTGTGAGTCCCTTGAGGAAACCTCCCCCCATGAGGTTCTCACCTTACAGTCCCCTCACTGAGGTCAACAATTTCTCCCCTGGCTGTTACTGAAGATGCCCGGCTGCAATGGTGAAACCCTTTTAAGCTCTTTCCGTTGGCAGTCAATGCTCCCGCAAGAGGTTGCGACGACAGTGACCCTCATTCAGGTCTCCTTCCTGAGGCTGACCTCTGCTCTTCCAGCTCCAGATAAAGCTGCAGCCCTTCACCGAAACCTGCTGCGTAATTTACAGGGCCGAGTGCGAAGTGGAAACGCAGAGCCTCTTGTTCAAAGCTTGTGAAGAATTTCAAGATGGCGGCAGTAGAGCGTCAAACCAAATGTTGACCCACGTGAGCGTGCAGCTCAGTTCCGGGCTGTCCTCCAAACGAGCAGCCACGACCACCCACTGCCTTTACCTCACAGCTCTTCTCACCACCCCCGGCGTGTTTTCTTCTGAGTCGCACTCAGTAAGCAGAAAGCCAGCCAGTGAAACACCAAATACTAACTTTCTGTAAGGAAAACGTCTTGATTCCATCAACCTCACCCTTTGCATTCAGCTTCATTCTTTGCTACCTGAACCAGAAGTTGCCAAAAGTCACCTGAGTCTGTGCTCTAGTGAATATCCAGCGAATCTTCCACTAACTGCATTGGATTTTTTTTTTCTCTAGGAATCCATTCCCTCCACAACCCTCAGTCCATGTGCTTCAGGCTCACTGTGAAGCTCACATAACTTATAGAATGTTTTCATATAACTTTAATAATATATATGACTTTTCTTAAATATAATTTTCAATATTTTTTAAATTGTTCCTCTGTCTTTGATAACTGTCATTTTGGGAAGAAGTAATATATAAATGGAGAGAAAATTATTAGCAAAAACAACACAAAGGATATTTAAAATCTTTACCTTTCATTTTCTCCCACCAGTGAAACTCGCATGTTAAGGTGAAACTATAGTATACCTTCTTCCACGTTTTCTATCCATCAAAGATACTGATAGTTATATATCGTCTTTTCCTCATAAACATGAACACTTCCCCAAATGACAGAAAAGTCAAACCTTACAAATATCATTTAAAAGCCAGAGGAAGGCTGTCTCTAAAAGAAAGGCAACTTAGATGGCCTTCTATTCTAGAAATTCTACTGCCCTAGCTACTCACAACTACAGTTTTACATTTGATTTTTGTTATTTAAAAGACAAAACTAGAGGTGACCACAGTGGTGGGAATAATATTTTAAATGCCCTGCAGCTGCATTCGTGAACTGCATGTTCTTTGAAGTATAGAATTAATAGTTAAACTATATACCTCAAAGAGGGCCCCTACAGGTGACCAGAGCATGCTAACTCTGCAATTTTAAAATGTGAACATTTCCAGAGGTATGCACACATGGGTGCTGATAACATTTCCATCTGGGGCCTAGTCCTCCTGCCAGCTACTCATAGTCTTCTTTGAAGTCCAAAGAATCCTTGAGGGAAGATGGCGAGACATTTTTTCCAGGACAAAGAGCCAAGGACACTCTTGGCAAATTGCTCTAGAAACAAACAAAAACGTTGTGAATCACAACTGTGTGGTAACTTAAGTGTAGCGTTTTCCCCATTGAAAACACTCAAAGTCCCTAGATATGTCTATAGGTTCTCCCAACACAAGTAAATTAAATTTCATGACTGGGATAATGGTTTCAAAGGGATTTCTTGAAAGCATGGTGGGCGGGGGGAAGCAAGTGTTATATAGGTTGAAAATAGTTTGGGTGGAGACATGAAAAAAGGGGATACATTTAATGACAATGATAAGATTAATGATCAAGTGAAATCTCACAGTCTCTACCCACCAGGCCACCCCACACAGACACATATTACTGAGAGACCAGTTCCAAAATACACAAGTCTGATCTGGTTACTCTCTTGTTTAAACCTCTCCACGAGATTTCCACCAACATCAGAAGAGGCCCAGTCTTCATCCCTGTTTTCAACATCTACACAATCTCATTTCCTGATATTTCTTGGCCCCTTCCACACATGCACACCCTTCTACCCCGCCCCCCACCCCCCCCCACCAACACACACACACACCCCTTACATTGAAATCAAACTGAATAGATTGCAGAGAGAGCTTTACAGATGCTGTTTCTACTAACTTAGGGGCCAGAAAGCTTTTTTTTTCCCCCTCTGTCAATGGGCAAATAGTGAATAATTTTAGCTTTTGAACTATACAATTTCTGTCATAACTGCCCTGCCATTGAACACAAATGAATGGACATGGTTACGTCCCAGTAAAACTCTGTGGCTGCTGAGTTTAAATATCATATAGTTTATATATGTCATGAAATATTATTTTCTTTTTTTTCTGTTCCATTTATGTACAGGAAAAAAATTTTTTTTTCTTTAGCTTCCAGGCCACAGGAATACAGGTAATGGGGCCAGATTTGCCTCATGGGTCATAGTTCCCAAAATGCTGTTGTAACTGTATGGTTTTTCCTTACTTCGGGGCCAACTTACTCTTTAGGACAGTTCTGGAACCTTCCATGCCTAAGGAAGATGCTGCCATGGTCATCTTAGAATATCTCTCTAACTCCACTTGTTTCAATGTTTTAAATGATTTTTGCTCCCTTTCCTCTGAGCCAGGCTCTGAGCTCTTTGTGTGGCATGGTGCTCAGTCATGTCCAACGCTTCACAACCCTATGGACTTGGAGCCCGCCAGGCTCCTCTGTCTACGCAATTCTCCAGCAAGAATACTGGAGTGGGTTGCCATTTCCTTCTCCAGGGCATCTTCCCAACCAGGGGCTTGAACTCGTGTCTCCTGCATTGGCAGGCAGATTCTTTACCACTGCGCCACCAGGGAAGACCTCTGAGCTCTTTACAAACGAGGAAAGTCTTAAGCAATTCTGTAAACCCTGCAAACCCTCAGCAAAGTCCAAATGAATCATTGCACCAAGCCAGGAGTCTCTTAACTTTTAAATTCTTCTTTCTGGTCTACATTATATTTCTGCTGAGTCATTCCTCTGTGAATAAAAGGTGTTAGGTACAGCGGCACTGGGAGACAGTCTGACTGGGAAGTCGGAGCCTGTCAGCGTGGAATTGTCTGTGGATGAATGATAATAGACCTGGATCAGGGTGTGGCTGACAGTCATTCCTCCCACAGACACTCCACCGCTGCTGGGTGTTAGGGTTCCAACTGCAACAGGACAAAGACACTCCTTACCCTGAGGAATAAAAAGACTGGTCAGCAAGAAAGACTCCAAAAGCTAGTCTGTTGAGAAAGTAAGAGGGTACGGGAGCACTGATCAGTGGAAGCTGGTCCTGGGGGAAGGGAGAGGTTCAGGCAGGATCACTGAGGAAGTGGCCGGAACACCAAGACCTTCGGGAGAAGTCCGAGTTGGCCAGGTGAAGAGAGAGGTAGGGATGACGGAGTCCAGTAATACCATCGTCTGCAGTAACGCATTAGAAACGGACGTCCTAACCGCCCTCACAGTACAACAAGTAAAACTGCATTTTATTAAGAATATGGTTTGGCTCACTCTATTCTGACAATAAAGCACAAAGTAACTAGCTTTCAGCAATGACCACCATCAAAGTGAAAATCACACACACGTATTTCAATGGAAAGATAGTGTAGAAATTCTGTTTGGTAATGTCAACTCTTAATTTATAGCCTAGATACAAAACAGGAACCAGAAACACAGGGACAAAAATAAAAGCCAACTGATTTTGTAAGGAAACAGCAGCAGCTAATGCGTCACCTCCCTGGCCTGGTGAGGGTTTCAGGGCCCCGGGAGCAGCATCGACAGACATGCCTCTCTGGGCAAAGACCTTCCTGAAATTGACTTGATTTTGATGAACTCCCAAAGCTGGAGAGCAGGAAGAGACCAAAGGTCTCAGCACATCAACGCCTCCCTTTCTGCACTTAGAGTCTCAGTACCGCTCATGCAGGAATCCAAACGGCCGCATCACCAGCAGAAAAACAATTCTCTAACATTATTTTTGGAGACCTTGGGGGAAAATATTTTCCGTGCTCAAACGGGTCAAATGCCAATAGCGATGGCGACGACACAGACACAACCCACAGCCAAAATGTATCTCAACCCATTAGCGAGAGGGTGCATGATCACAAGGGCAGCAGGGAGCGCGCACCCCCTTCCAAGATCCACCTCCTGCTCCTCGTGAAAGAACACGGCCCCTTCCACTAACACACTGCGCAGGGTCAGAGGGGGAAGGCTCTGTGCTGCAGAAAGACAGGAGAGAGAGACAAGCAAGAGTGGGAGCTCTCACCAGGCATGAAGGGAAGATTGCACGGTGTTTCAGCAGAAATCTTTGCTTCCCAGGTGGCTGAAGTGGTAAAGAATTCACTGGCCAATGCAGGAGTTGCAGGGGTCACAGGAGATGGGGGTTCGATCCCTGTGTCAGGAAGATCCCCTGGAGGAGGAGATGGCAAACCGCTCCAGTATCCTTGCCTGGAGAATCTCATGGACAGAGGAGCCTGGCGGGCTACAGTCCACAGAGTCACAGAGTCACACAGCCGGAAACAACTGATCACACACGCACACATGTCTGCAAAGATTGAAAAGCAGTGTGCCCTACTGAAACCCTAAACATTTTGAATGCAAGTTGCCTGACTGTTTTCCCCCTTCTCTTTTTTTCCTTTCTTTTTTTCTTTTTAAATTACAGCCCTGAAATTTACTGAAGCTAAAGGCACTGTCTTCCTGACAAGGTAAGATGCGTTTTTTTGGGGGGGAGGGGGGAGGGGATGGAGTGTTCTCACTTCTCCAGCTCTGTTCATAGTTCTGACTGCGCTGATGGGGAACTACTGTGTCTGGAAGCCTGTAAATATATGCTATAAATGTGTCATTTCTGCTTAGACTCTATAGGAATGCTGTTATCTCTTGGGAGAATAGTATTACTATCATTACAGCGCACGTAAGCCAGCTGTGGTTTCTTAAATTAAAAATATATATTCACCAGAGTTTAAAGGAGCATCCCCTGAGTGGCAGCAACTGCGTTCACCCTGCAGACAATTATTTAGGCAATGTTTAACCAGGTTTGACCACTCTTAAACTACTTGGCTAGTACCTAACACTTCGAATTTCAAGGTTCCATACTGTTATCAGTGGGAAAAAAAGTGAACACACTGTTCTGGTTTTACACTACCAGTAGTTATCATTCAATGAAGTGAAAATGACTAATGGGTGAAAAAGAATCGAATTATTCTTCTAGGCTTATTAAGTCACTTACGTGGGATTTTAATTTCCTCTGCGACTCCTTTCACTTTGGATTCGGGAAATGAGGAGTAATAGCAGGTTTCGGTCTGCTTCCTTATTCAAACACAGTGGAATATTCCCGATAAAATTCTTCAAATCCACTGACAATTAGCACAATATCTTGAAAATTTATTTTTAAATAGCAACTTCATAGTCTTCTCTGCTTTTGCTTTTTTTTTTAAATGAATTCTATTTTCCTGTGTAACTGAGGTACACATTTCATAAATAGGCACTTAAAAAAAAAAAAAAGACTCAGAACACATCACATTCTTTTTCAATCAAAAGAGTGACAAGTTAGGGCAGAGAGAAAGAGAAACAACCCCAGAAGGAGAAGGGAATTCTCCTTGAGCGTCCTAGTCATTGTCAGTTGCAGGAAATTCCCCAAGGAATGCTCGTGAACGTTGCATCCAGTCTGGCTTAAAATGACTCAGGGGTGTACCAGTCCTCCAAGAATTCCATTACATAGACTCTTCCTCAGGTGTGCTGAGCATCATTTTCTTCTTTAATGCATGAATTTAAAATCAGCAAAATTTTAAATTCACCTAATAAATTTCCTTCCCAGTCTGGCCCGAAACAAATTTTTAACCACAACTAAGATGTTCACTTTACTGAATTCCTTCCACATCAAGCAACAAACGGGTGCTATTTTTAATAAATTTCATGCAATAAACATGGTATATGTGGCAAATGCTAAAAAAACCCTTAGGTTTACAAGGCAGAAACTGCATTGGGTGTTTCTGTTTGTAACTTCAGTGTAAAATATTCTGTTCCTGGCTCCTTCCTATATTGAATTCAACATGTAGCTTGAAAAATAAATGTCAGTGACTCCTTCTGTGCCTGTGTGTTTTTCTTTACATTTAATATCTTCTTATCCACTTTAGAACACAGAGAAATTTCCAGAGCCAAAGACAAGGCCTTGAACTTTAAAGAATTTTTTTTTTTCCCTTGCTAATCTGCTCCGCTCATAACCCTCAAAGTCCAAAGGCGGCTAAATTAGATATCCTCTTTTCTGACCATGACAACTCCTAAATTTTAACTTTAAGTCAGAAACTCTCAAAGGATTTCGAGAGGAGCCTTTGGAAGGCTGGTACTGGGTGTGCCCGGCAACTGTTCCCTAAAGTCTAAAGGGCAGGGCTAAAGTGTGCAATAAGGTTGCTATGCAGAGCAGTAAATAAGGATTATAAAATCCTTGGTAAAGGCTTTTAATGTGACACAGAAGCGCTCTATAATGGAAGGAGCCTCCGGCCGGGCACAAGGGGACCCTGTGGGGTAGAGGCGTTGGCCTTCAGATGAGTAATAACCACGAGCTGCAGCAGCCTCACGGCTCCTCTGGGAGAGCAGCGCTGTGCCATCTTGAGCTCAATGCGTTCCCCCCAAATATGGGAACGTTCTTCCTTCCCTCTCCGAGAGCTTGACTTCTGATGGAGAGCAGGGGTGCAGACGCTTGCTCTCTGACACCATCCGAGTGAATCACGGCCGAAGGAATTACAGGATGTTGGAAAGGAGGTTGTCTTGTTTTAGGATTAAGAACCAGAGGCATTAGCGGAATGCTATCTGGTTCTCAAACCACGCACCACACCTCTTTTCTTGAGGTCTCTTTCTTAATTTATTTCTTGTTAATTTGATATGGGTGCTAAGTCACTTTAGCCATGTCCTACTCTTTGTGACCCCATGGACTGTAGCCCACCAGCCTCCTCTGTCCACGGATTGTCCAGGCAAGAATACTGGAGTGGGATGTCCTGCCCTTCTCACTTGGATGTTTTTTGCTTTCAACATAAACCTATTCTCCTAAAGCTCATGAAATAACTACTTTTAACGCCAGATTGCCCCTCCAAATGTAAGTCAGCATGCGTTCCAAAACCCAAGAAAAAAGGCCCTTAAGCCTTAATGCTTCATCTAAAAACCCTTTCCTTTAATCAATAAAGTTAATCATTTATTGCTATCAAAATGATCTCTTTTTAATTTTCTGCAGTTAACTCTTGGACTAATTTTTGCTTCATGTTTTAGGTTCCCTCCTGTTGCAAGTTATTAAAAAGACTTTGTTCTTACACTTTTATAGCAATGTATGCTAACACTACTATAATTTGTCCCATAATATAGTGTATATGTTACTGATGATATTTGTCACAAGATTTAAATTGCTTACCTACCCACAACCCTAACGATGTTTATATCTCATGTTCCCTGTTTTTATTGCATACAATTTTCCATCACGTCCATTTATCCAGTACCATTCGTTTGATTCAACCTCCCCCTTTATTTGGGTCAGTCTACAATTAAGTTTCTCATGTAGGGGTCAGAGAGGCAACGAAGGGGATAGACCGGAGGAAAAGGATAGATTTGTGATTCTCTGGGAGACAGAATCTTCTGGGGACAGGTTTCAAATACATATACATATACAAATTCATATACGTACACAAATATACACCACAGGGATTTTGACATGCTCCCTCTTTTACCTTATTTATTAATTCAGCTAATATTATAGATATTGAGCACCTTCTATAATCCAGGCTTTGCCCTTGGTGCTGGGGGTACATCATTGCAGAAATGGGAGTTGCTGAGAGGCATATATTGTGCATAGAATCATGAGGAGACCTCGTGGGCCCCATAAGCATCATTTACTTTATTTTTATTTTTTTGGCTATTCTGGGTCTTCATTGAGGCAGGCAGGCTTCTCTAGTCACAGTGCATGGGGTTTTCTAAATGAGGCACGCAGGCTTAGCTGCCCAGCCATATATGGGAGCTTAGTTCCCTAACCAAAGAGCAAACCCATGTCCCCTGCATTGGAAGGCTGATTCTTAACCACTGGACCACCAGGGAAGCCCCAGCACCATTTACTTTTATTTCAATATTTCTCAGTCAGTTGTTCGGTCTTTTCAAACTTATATTCTTCTACTAGAAATCTTTCTATGAGATCTTGGATAAGTCAATAAACTTCCTAGGTTTTGGTTTTTCTACTGTATGATCAAGCAGTTGATTTGTGAGAAAGCACTCAAATATGGATATGCAGACTTTCAATTGTCAAATGCTCCTTTGCCCAAAGTGAATCTGCGTGTATCACTATCTCTAACATACAGCAGCTAAGTCAACACTGTGCCCCCGAAATGCACAAAAATGGCAAACGTGGTCTTTTTCACAACTTTCCAGGCTCTCTGCTTTCACTTACAGTTTTGGTAGTACGTGTGTGATAAGTCACCTCAGTCGGGTCTGACTCTGTGTGACCCCATGGACTGTAGCCCACCAGGCTCCTCTGTCCATGGGATTCTCCAGGCAAGAACGCTGGAGTGGGCTGCCATGCCCTCCTCCAGCAGATTCTCCTGACCCAGGGTTGAACTCAAGTCTCCATGTCTCCTGCATTGGCAGGTGGGTTCTTTACCACTAGCGTCACCTGGGAAGCCCACTATCTCCTATGATTTTATCATAATTACATTTCCACATACATGGAAGTGGTCTTTGTAGAGCTTATTTTATTGAAGTATAGTATACAATTGAAAGCTAATTGATTTAAAACGTTGTGTTAGTTTCTGGCATACAGCAAAGTGATTCAGTTATATGTATGTATCTATATATTCTTTTTCATATTTTTTCCCATTGTGGTTTATTATAGGATTCTGAATCTAGTTCCCTGTGCTATACAGTAGGGCCCTGACACTTACCCGTCCTCTCCATAATAGTCTGCTAATCCCAGGTGGCTGGCGAGTCTGGGATTAGCAGACGCTGAAGTGTTCTGAGCACTCACCTAGTCTCTTTCCTCTTGCTTGCACAATAAAAAAAATTCATTCTCTAAATAAAAGTTAAAGAGGCTAAGACCATTGACTGTTGGGAAAAATTTAGGGAAAAAGAAACCCCGTTCATGTTGGCAGGCGTCTATCTCTTGCAGACACTTTGGACAGCAGTTTAGCGATATGGACAAGGTGGGAAAGTGCCCGATCAAGGAACATGTGCAATTTCATCTCCAGGGAAACCCTCAAACGTGCACAGGGAGGCGTCTCCAGGCACGTTTACTGTGGGATGGTTTTGAGTAGAAATAATAGAGCCCAAATCACAAGTCAGGAGCCCAGACATTCAGAAGTGACCATCGGGATAAAACACGTTATGGGCACACAGTGCATCACTGCACGATGGTTAAAAGTAATGAGCTAAACGTATGTGTGTTTCATCTCAGCAAAATGATGTTAATAAAGAAATCAAGGTTCCCGATGACCTATAAAATATGACAGGGAAGCATTCAATGAACAATACTGTGTTCTGTTTAGGGCTGTGGATATGTAGGTAACACTGAAAGAACTCTCACCAGACTGAAGCTGCTTGTTGTTTAGTTTTTGAACGGGAAAGGAAGGGAGCGAGGCGGTGGCCGGGGCTGGGCAAGGTTGGGCATTGGTGTTACCGCTATATAGTCTCTTTTCTACCTTTTTAAAGAGGCTTAACGTGTTCATTCTCTTTTTTCTATTTTTGCCTCTTTGTTTCCCCTAAAATCACAAACACATACTTTTCCTGTGTGACTTTTAAAGAATATAGATAGAAAAAAGACACAAGAGTATTGCAAAATGTTTAACAGTTTTACACATGAGTGATGAGTGTATCATTGTTATATTATTCTTTGTACTTTTCTGTATTTTAAAAAATTCTCAAAATGGGATAAAAAGGCGACTCTAGAAGAAAGCTGCCAATGTTCTAGTTTCTCTCTCTCTCACACACACTCACACATACACAGACATATGCACATTCACACACACACAAGCACACACACTCACATACACAGATACACAGACACACACACACTCATATACACAAACACATTCACACACACACACAGTCACACACAGACACACACACAGACATAAACACATTCACACACACTCACACACACACACTCACATACACAAACACATTCACACACACACACAGACACGCTCACACACAGACACAAACACATTCACACACACTTTCACACACACACTCACATATACAAACACATTCACACACACAGAGATACACACACATACAGATACACACACACACACAGATACACACACACACACATACAGATACACACACAGATACACACACACACACACTCACACACACAGATATACATGCACACTTGCACACACAAGGCCACCATTCATTAGCTGTGAGATTCGGAGTGGATCACTTAACCTCTCAAGACCTCAGCTGCCCCTTGTGGGTAAAGATACCTCACTCCCCTGAAAGCCAAGGGTGGCCCCAGATGGTCTCCTGGGATGCTCAAGTTTTCAGCGCTGTGGTATCAGCTTTGCTTGCCTTTCCGGGGACAGAAGTCACCAAGCTCCCCGAGAAGCCGGTACCGTGAGTGGCTTCTTCACCCTGCAACCTGCCACCCGCATCCCAGAGCTGCCACGGCACTCCTGGTCCCAGAAGGCCACCAGACTCTCCGGAAGCTTCACTCTGAAGGTCACGGAGGCTGGGGACCAAGAGAGGGGTCAGAGACAGACCAGACGGGGGCAAAACTCAGTCCCAGGGCGGGTGGGGGCCAGGGAGGGGGCGGGAGGGCAAAGGAGCCCGGGACCGCAGGCGTGCAGCCCTCTCAGGAAGCCGGCAGGACAAGCCGGCGAGAACCGTTTCCTAGGCTGACATGCCAGCAAGCATGGGTGTGAACACGGCTGCAATAAAAAAGTGTGCAACCACTCACATCTGAGCGGAAGAAATAAGAGCCGAGCAAAATGCTTAGGAAATGAGCCTCACAGAAGCAGACACCTGCACGCTTTGTCATCTCGATGCAATGGTGCTACCCTCTCACCTGGTAAACCTAAACCAGACACCCAACCTCTCCGCCTCCCACTTCCTTTATTTCACTCCATCGTCACGCTTCAGCTCAGGAGGGCAAAACAGGAACCACTTTACCTGTGGTGCCTAAGCCAGGGTTTAATTCCAACTGCGTGAATTTGTTCATACAAGTCTGTGAACAGCTCTGGATATCTCTTTCTGTCCGCTTCATAAAGTAGGGGGAGTGGAATATGGAATGATCACTTTCCACTGCACATTTTTTACATCATCCTTCTGTATAAATATAAAAATTTTCGATTTCATCCTTTCTAAGATAAAAAGCAAAAACATAAGCCTCTCTCCACCCCACCCAAACTGGTGTGTCAGTTGCAATGGCAGCAAAGTCAGTATTAATTTCTGATCACCTAAGAGGAACAATTAGACTAAGCAAGTATTCAAAAAACGATTTCTTGGCCCAGGTTAGACCAAGCTCTCTTTGGCAGCCAGCAGTGCGTGTATAATATGTAACAGTAAGAACTAGACAGGAGTTATTTAGACAAATCCCAGGTGACTGGCCTCAAGTGACTGTTATAAGTACGATTTCACAACATGGGAGCTTAGCTCTGTGAATTGACTTTTCTCCACTGATTTAAAAATCCTTTCCCCAGATGTAGGTTTCAACTACACTTAGATATACCATTTTCTTATGTCTAATTTTTCCCTTAGTTCTCAAATTCCATCATAAAATGGGAAGAGTGATACAGACACTGTTTCTCTATTTGGAATTTAATATGTAAGATAGAGCTTTTTTTCCCCTTCTGGAAAAATGTGAATCCACATTGTTCCAACAGTTGGAAAATTATTCGTCTCGTGCCAAACCTATAACAGGGCAATAAAATGTGTAGCAATTGGGTGGAGCGCCCCAGATTCCAGAAGTCTGCAAAATGCAGAGGCCCCCAAGTTTAAAAAATAAAATGTCTGTTTATTTTGTCCTTAACACATTTCTAATTTGTTTTTGCAGATTGTTCTTTATTAACAAGGGAAAGCTATTTTTGTATTGTTGCCAAGAGACTTCAGAAACCAACAGCCTGATCAAAATAACTTCCTGTAACGAACAGTCTTGCTGGTTCAAAGATATTTAATTCTATAATTTTTTTTTCTGATAATGTAAATTAAGGGCTCTTAAGCCTTCGTGACGTGACAGTGGGGCTTCGGAATCCTACACGAAACAAGTTCGCCCTAGTTTCATTGCTATATTGGGCAAAGTAAAGAACAAAGCTTTTCTCTTTGAAACTCTATAGCACTTTGGAAAACACTGACAGATTTATGTATTAGTTCTAAAAGCTATTTGTTAAAGTTTCTTTAAAAATGATAGCCTAACAAAAAACATACTCCAAAAACCCCTCTGACACATTGACAGCATAACATAACTTAATCAATCCTAAAATAAAGTTTGAAATTTAAATTTTGGGTCTCTATTTTTCTGCAACTTCACATGCACACTGCAGGAATTAAGTTGCCAGTGAGACAAGCTGTGATCTGATGAATTCTTCTCCCACAAAAGAAACTATGAAATGCACTTCTTGTTGTAAGTTCTCTGCACTAAGAATGCTAGATCTTCTTCAATCATGTACACTAATTACTTATAAAGTAGAATCTTATAATATGACACTATTATAATAGGATTTCCCTGGTGGCTCAACTGGAAAGAATCTGCCTGCAATGCAGGAGACCTGGGTTCAATCCCTGGGTTGGGAAGATCCCCTGGAGAAGGAAATGGCAACCCACTCCAGTATTCTTGCCTGGGAAATCCCATGGACAGAGGAGCCTGGTGGGCTACAATCCATGGGATGGCAAAGAGTCAGGCATGTCTGAGCTACTAACTTTCACTTTCATTATAACAGTTGGGCTTCCCAGGCAGCTCAGTGGTAAAGAATCCACCTGCTAATGCAGGAAACATGGGCTTGATCCCTGGGTTGGGAAGATATCCTGGAAAAGGAAATGGCAATCCACTCTAGTAATCGTGTCTGGTAAACCCATGGGCAGAGGAGCCTGGACGGCTACGGTCCACGGGGTTGCAAAGAGTTGGACACGACTGAGTGACTGTCCTGTGCTGGGCTTAGTCGCTCAGTCGTGTCCAACTCTTCGCAACCCCGTGGACTGCAGCCCTCCAGGCTCCTCTGCCCATGGGGATTCTCCAGGCAAAAATACTGGAGAGGGTTGCCAGGCCCTCCTCCAGAGAATCTTTCCAACTCAGGGATCAAACCCAGGTCTCCTGCATTGCAGGCTGATTTTTTACCAGCTGAGCGAACAGGGATGCCTCCAAAATACTGAAGTGGGTAGCCTATCCCTTCCCCAGGGGATCTTCCCAAACCAGGAATCTAACCGGGGTCTCCCGCATTGTAGGATGATTCTTTACCAGCTGAGCTACCAGGAAGCCTCACTTAGAGACTAAACAACAATTGTAATAGCACATTGTATTGTAATTGAGTTCTAAGGATATTTGCTATAAAATCTCTTCTGCACTAATGTGTGTTCTAAAAAAAAAAAAAAGACAAATTACTGTGTAGAAGTGTCAGTGTCAAATGATATACTAAAAGGTAAGAGTGTGTTAGTCACTCAGTCATGTCCAACTCTTTGCAACCCCATGGACTGTAGCCTCCAGGCACCTCTGTCCATGGAATTCTCCAGGCAGGAATGCTGGAGTGGGTTGCCATTTCCTTCTCCAAAAGGTAAGTAGGTAAGTAATTGAAAACTTAGTTTGGAGTTGATACAACAGCAACATGCAATGATGCAATGATGCCCATGAAAAATGTCTTAACCTTAAGTGTGTTTAAGCTGGAATTACTGATGGGTCAAAAGTGAAACAAAGTGACACTTGTTTTCCCTCTGGGCCGTCCTTGCTCTATGCCTCACTTCTGTAGTGAAGCAAAAGGAAGAGTTCACCCAAATTATTTTTAAAATTACAGAAAAGTGCTGTCATTAGAGCTTGAAGAAGTAATTAAATTTCATTCTTGATCCAAGAATCTCTTCCATTCCCAGGGTCTTTCTCCTATGAAGTCAATGGAAATAAATCCTTGAAAATTCATACTCTTTTTTTTTCCTTTTCTAAACTTATTTTATGAAAGCACAGCATTACAGTCCCAATTAGGCCCTGTCCTAGCAAAACATCTGTGGAGTCAGAGGTGATGAATACATCTTCTAACCTCATTTTTCTCTAAGAAAGCAATCCAGGCCCAACTCAGAGGCTATAAGCAGAGTTCTGGTGAAGTTGCTACTCCAGAGTAGCAAGCAGCTTTGCTAAAACCCAGCGGGCTGAGAGCAATTCTTGTGATTTTCTGGTTCCTACACGAGAGCAATGGCATGGACCTTGCAAAGGTTTAGAAAGATGCTGCAGGCATCATGCTTGCCAGGTAACCAGAGGCACTAAATATTAACACAGGAGAGCCTTTCTTTTTCCAAAACAGTGTTAAAATAGGCAATTAAGCCAGAAATCATGTACAAAATAAAGGAGGCATCTAAGTCAACCAAACTGGGGGGACCCCTATCAGAAACAACCAACTATAGCTTCTAGTTCTCATCAGACACCAAGATTAGCTATAGGGTTAAGGAGATTAATGTTTATGACATAAAAACAAAAGGTTGAAAGATGCTAAAAAGACATAATCTAGTTTTTTTTTTTTTTTTCTGACTCTAACAGAGGGGAGATTTCTGAACACCAAAGCAATGAAGGAATTTAAATGTCTTGATGTTTTAAAATAAACTTCAGAAAAAAAGATAACTAACAACATTAAAGATAAGCAAACTACTAATTACATTCACAATAAATATACATTAAATGTGTTAATACTTGAATTTTTAAAGAATACCTGTATAGAGAATGGATAAACAACAAGGTCCTACTGTATAGTGTGTATAACTGAATTAATTTGCTATACAGCAGAAATTAACACTGTAAATCAACTCTACTTCAAAAAAATAAACTTTAAAAATAAAATAAAGAATACCTATACATCATTAAGAAGAACACTAAGACCTTCCATGAAAAATAGACAAAATTACCAGCATTGAGATTACAAAGGAAAAATGCAAATGGACAATGTGAATGTGTAAACAAATGTTGAACTCACAAATGCTCAAGGGAATGGGAATTAAATTGCAATGACTTTTTTATGGCCAACAAATAAGCAGAGAGTTTGGATAATGATACTAAGCAATGCTGGTGACTATTTATCAGAAAATACATGTTGTGGCAACATTGGTCAGAAAGCATATCAATTAATTAATGACTGGCTTGGTATGGGCCTCACCAGTCAGATCAGACCCAGGCCACAGAGGCTGAGAAAGTTGTGAAATTTCTCCTGAGCCTTGGGGAAGTCTGAGCATTCCTGGGAAAGAGCAGGATGGCCAGGGACCTCACAGGAGAGGCTCATCTAGTTGCTATTTACTAACTAGTTCCACGCAAGTACTTCAGTATTTTACCAAGCCTGTCCACACCCATGAGTTATGGCTAAAAATCAGTTCAACTTATTATTTACAGAAATAATTGCAAAAATTAAAAAACCAAAATAATTATTTTATGCTTCAACCTAGTGATTCCAATGTTGTATATCTAATTTCTAAAAATTGACACAGATTTACAAAAATTTGCTAATCAAAGTATGAAGTGAAAGTCATTCAATTGTGTCTGACTCTTTGCGACCCCATGGATTATACAGTTCATGGAATTCTCCATGCCAGAATACTGGAGAGGGTACCCTTTCCCTTCTCCAGGGGATCTTCTCAACCCAGGGATCAAACCCAGGTCTCCCACATTGCAGGTGGATTCTTTACCAACTGAGCTATCAGGGAAGACTAACCACAGTAAAACAATAACATAATGAAAAAAGATAAATTTACAACATGGCTTCTATCTGCTTGGCCATCTAAGTGATATGGATGTGCTTAGTTGCGTAGTCATGTCCAACTCTTTGTGACCCCATGGACTGTAGCCCTACAGGCTTCTCTGTTCATAGGGTTTCCCAGGCAAGAATACTGGAGTGGGTTGTCATTTCCTTCTCCAGGGGATCTTCCTGACCCAGGGATCCAACCCATGTCCCCTGCATTCCAGGTGGGTTCCTTGTCAGCTGAGCCAACAGGGAAGCCCCAAGTGATATACATAGGTGATCTCGTTTGAGACTAATGGCAATCCTGAGACGTAGATGGTTATTGTTATTATCCCTACTTCATGAAGAGGAAAGTGAGGCGCAGAAACTGGAAGCCTTTTTCTCAAGGTCAGATGGTTAATAAGTAAGCGCACCCCTTCTCTGTCACCATACACCTTTCACATCTCTGTCCCGCCTGTATTGGTTTGCTAAGAGGACTACACATCTCGGATCGCTCCAGGTGGCTCTGTTGGTGAAGAATCCGTTTGAGATCAGGAAGATCCCCTGGAGGAGGGCATGGCTACCCACTCCAGTATTCTTGTCTGGACAGAGGAGCCAGGCGGGCTACAGCCCACGGGGTCACAAAAGAGTCGGACAGGACGGAAGCGACTGAGCACGCAAGCACGATCCCTCAGAAACAAACGCACCACTCGCCTGGCACCCCTCAGCCTGCTTGGGTGGGGTCTCTGGCTCTCTGCTGCCGGCCAGGGTCTGCCTCCAGACCCAACAGCATTTGGGGCCCAGCCCTCTCCTACGCCTGCCTGGAAATCCTGCTGCCCCACTCTCACACTTGCTGGATCTCCTTGGAGACAGAATCCAACTGCGGATGGAGTCTGTACTTTGTCTCAGGACAGCCTGCAGCGAGGACCGCGGTTTGTCCCAGACCACGTCCCTGCGTACTTCCTGTCTGCCCACTCACAGCTTTGAGGCTTCCCAGCACTGGCTTAGGGTGAAGCTGGCATGGATTTTGAGAGTTTGTGACATTCTCATTTCACCCAATAATTTGTAAAAGAGACTTTTTTTGTTTATATTTGTTGAAACAAAATTTTATTTGTTTTAACTGGAGAATAATTGCTTTACAATATTGTGCTAGTTTCTGCCATACATCAAAATGAATCAGCCAGAGGTATGCATAGGTCTTGTCCCTTGTAAAAGAAACTTTTTGAACAAAGTTGCTGCTGCTGCTAAGTCACTTCACTCGTGTCTGACTCTGTGCGACCCTATGGACGGCAGCCCACCAGGCTCCTCCGTCCATGGGACTTTCCAGGCAAGAGGACTGGAGTGGGGTGCCATTGCCTTCTCCTTAAACAAAGCTAAGTTCAGTCAATTTGCTGACTTCCTCACAGGCTGAGACAATGAACTTACGGTTGGTCGAGGAGAAGGATGCAGGGAAGGGATAGTTCGGGGATTTGGAATGCACATGTACACACTGCTATATTCAAAATGGATGACCACCAAGGACCTACTATACAGCACAGGGAACCCAGTTTAATGTTACGTGGCAGCCTTGATGGGAGAAGGACTTGGGAAGAATTAATACACGTATATGTATGGCTGAGTCCCTTCGCTGTTCACCCCAAATTATCACATTGTTTGTTAATCGGCTATACCTCAATACAAATTTAAAAGTCTTTTTAAAAACTTGCTGACTTCCTCCTTGGCTATAAGGGAAAATGCACAGAAAAAAAAGCACAGCCTCTGTGATTAGACTGTCAGACAGCAGACTTTGTGGTCTTATGAGACAAATAAGGTACACTGTCATGAAGGATATTTTAACAGTGGGCGCTTTCCTTTATAAATATCTTTTAAAAAACCCTCTCCAGAACATCATTTTTCTAGAATTAGATATTTTTCTTTTCTAAATTTTAAACCAAAGTTGTCTTTCATGGTCAAAATTATGACACCAGTCTTTCTAAACTCTTGTTATTATGGAAATTTGTCACAGGCACGTCTCTTCGAATAAATCTTGGTCCTATTTTATTCTTTGCCTGTCTGTGGCTGCAGCAACTAATATTTCTATCCCCAGTGGGGAGTGTATTAGAGAATTAGCTTCCTGTGTTTAAAAAAAAAAAAATGTGGTTCATCAAGAGCGTCTTGTTCGAATCCCCTGTGGGAACACCCCTCATGAGAACTACTTAGTCCATTAATACACCCTTGAGGAAATGATACGAGAGACATATATCAGTCTCATTCCTCAGATTTTACAAGATGTTCTCTGGGCTAGTTAAGTGTTTGTGGATAAAAAGAACTCAGTGACACAAACCTGGCTTTCTCCCTTCCTGAGCACCGATGACCTCTGCATTTGTTCCAGAAATCTGTGTTTAAACATGAAGACACCTCACCTAATCTCAGGCTCTTCCCATCCACCCCTCACTCAACACCACCCAGAAAGCAGACGTGCCCCAAATCACTCTGTAAAGTGATGATGAAGCTTGACAAGCAGGGTGGGCTGCAGGCCACGGGGGCAGCGCTGAACCACGGGGACGGCATGCAGGAATCAAGAGGAGCCTTGTGTGTATCCGCTGCCAAAAGGGGATAAAGAAGATGACTTGCTAGTTGGAAAAGTGACAACAGTGAGGATCTGACAGCTGACATTATCTGAGTGTCTACTGGTTAGGAGATCCTAAAGTGCCTCCTGTGGCCAAAATCACTCCGGTCACAGCTTTCCTGAGAGCCAGGTACTGTCCTGAGCCCCACTTGACAAATGAGGAGGCAGGCAGGTGTCAGGTCATCTGCTTGGGTGGGAAAAGCAGCTTTGGACCCCAAACCTTCAGCATCCAGAGCCCAAGCTCCTAACCAGTCACTGAGGGTTGAATCCTACTTTCTGTTCAACCGTCAACGGCAGGGGTGTGCTCGGGTCAATCAAAGTGTGGAATTCCTCAAGACCATCCCACTGTCTCGGGTAGGGAGTTAGGAGTGAACCAACATTTAGAGAACACTGTTCCAGAAGGAAAAAGCAGTCTCACATACCAAGAAGGCATAGGTTCCTTTAGGGCTTCCCTGATGGCTGATGGTAAAGAATCTGCCTGCGATGCTGGAGACCTGGGCTCGACTCCTGGGTTGGGAGGATCCCCTGGAGAAAGGGACTGGCAACCCACTCCAGTATCCTTGCCTGGAGAATCCCATGGACAGAGGGGCCTGGTGGGCTACAGTCCATAGGGTCATAGAGAGTTGGACAGAACTTAGCATTCACACACACACATACACACCTAGATTTTAACCCTTCATAAATTAAAGTGTCTGAATTCCACAAGGGTTTTTGTGTTACCACCCACCCATCCCCTAAATAAAACTCTGACCTGTGAGATGTTTTGGTGGGGAAGAAAATTCATTGTGTTTCTTTTGGGTCTTCCATACCCCAAACTGGTGAGCTCCACCTTTTTTGTTCTTAGCTGTGAAGTTATCTTAATGTGAAAATGAACACATACCAGACAGAGGCGATGTGAAGAAGATGGGGAAATAAAATAATTTATATTTTGAACTGAGGTGGAGATAGTACAACCTGTTAATCCTTCTAGAAATAAACATGCAAGCTATAATAGTTCTAAAAAAATTTTTTAAGTGGCTTCTGTGCATGGAAAGCAAAGGAAAGTTTAAATATTCAGTAATTCTAATACGCAAAGTTCTTCTCATGGAATTTCTTCCAGCAGAAAATACGTATTCATTCACCTTTTATGAGTCTGTAAATTTCTAGGCTTCTAAGATATCCCTTGGGGTTGCAAAGAGTTGGACATGACTGAGCGACTGAACTGACTGACTGGCTGAAGATATCCCTGCAATTTTTCTCATCCTTTGGAGAACAGACTGCTCACTAATGACGAGCATCAGACATGAAGGATTTTGGCCAGGAATTTGTACAGGTTGCAACTTCAGAGATTCTGTTTTTCGGTCCTTTTTTTTTTTTTTTGCCAGACTTACTTTTAATATCTTCCTATCAAAGAGGAAAAGAGAGAAACCTGAAATAATAGATTCACGGGAACTGCTCTGTCAGCGGCCCAAGCCCTTCCTATCAGCAGATGAACAGCAAATGAATATGTTTTTTTCCCTCTAACATACTTGAAAACTTCATGCTCCTTCCTTGCTTTAGCAGTGAGGGCATATTTGCCTTTGTGCACAACCAGGTTTGGGGACTAGATTTAATCTTCCTGCCTCCAGTATCTCTCTCAGGAAGTCTCACCTTTTCCCTGCTTGAGAAAAAATTCCATGGTTCCCGGCAGTTAGAGCCCCAGATTGTCTAATTTCCCCCAGAGTAGCAAGAACGTTTATGTAAGGTTGCCTTGAAGATTTTCATCTTTCTCCTACATGGTCTTAATCCAGAAAACTGTAAATTGTTTAGACTAAGAACTTCAACATAAGCCGCTTCCAACATAAAAGCTGAGATGTGGCAACTAAGAATTCTGCTTTTTTCTTTTTTTTTTTTTTTGGTCTCTCCATTCAGAAACTTAAAACAACTTGAAAAAAATTTTATTAAATGAAAGCAATGTAATCACTTCAGAGGACATAACATAATAGACATCAAAGATACACACAAATAAGATACGGATTGCTGTAGTTAGACAACATGAAAGCGTGCATGCTTGCATTTGGATTCTGTTTTACATGCACAGGCTATACACAACAGATTTGCTTATTTGAGTCAGATGTGGCTTTTGGCAAATGACTCTCAACGTTTTAGGTGGCCCGTTTAAAAAAAGAAAAGAAAAAAAAAGCTTTCACCTTATCTACTGCGAGAGATCCCATTTAAATAAGGGTCAACTATGTTGTTCTTCCTCTTGTAAAAATATTCCCAGCTTCTTAGGATGCCTGAAACGCCAATTTTTATATAGATTTCCCACCTGCTTGCAGAAAAGGAGGATTGGACTTCTGAGTCAGAACTTTGGGCGGAAGAATGTCACCTTGACTGTCTTTGCAAAGTGAAATTGTATCCAGATCGTAATGAATCTGGGCTCACAGTGTCCTCTGGAAGTTTCTGCAACCTCTCAGAGTTATGATCTACTCATCACTTCTGGCCGGTCCCCAGAAGAATGAACTTACGGGAAAGCATCTTTGAGATGCCCAGACATGCCAGCCTACCCTCCTGGAAGTGTACCACCTCGTCATCCAATTTCCAGGGGCAGAACCCCTGAGACTTGCATTCCAAGGCAGTGAGGCCGAATCAAAACCCTTGTCACAGCCGGTGGCTTCCACGACGCCCGGAGATCAAAGTCAGGGTACACGGGCCGGAGCAGCCGGTGGGCGCGACGCAAGGTGGGGCAGTGGGCGGAACCGAGCCTGCGCGCTCCGCCGGCCGCCGGCCCCGCAGAGCAGGTGTGGGCTGCAGGTGGGGTCAAAGCGTTGCCTGAATGTGATTTGACGAATCGAGTTGGCCCATTTGTAAGAGTCACACCGTAGCGCCTAGAAGCCATGACTTAATTATCATTTACCAGAAATACCTTATTAGGGATGTAGGAGGAGAGCGCTGACCTCCTAATTGCACCTTGTTGAACTTGAACGTGAAGCCAGCATCTTTTCTCCCATGCTCCGTCTTTGTGATAAGCCATCTGGGGTGATTGCATCTTCCAAACAAGTGTTTCTAGGTCCTCAGCCTTTCACATCAGAAGGAACGTGACAGAAGCTGAGAGGGAACCAGTGTGCTGAATTGTACCCGCATCCTCCCAAATGTGCACAAATGGGAAAGGGCTACACAAGCAAATAGTCACAGGTTGTTTTATGTTTCAGTGAAAGGAGAAGAGACCCAGGAATGCCACAAAGGACCCCCGGGTTCAAAATATTTAGAAACTTTCTTTACTCCCAAACAAAGCCAGAACGGTGAAGAGAGAAACAGCAATTAGAAACAGCCATCCCAGGGAACTAGCTGCCTCCGCGGTTCAGCCACTGCTGTTTGGCACAAGAAGAGTCAACTGTGGTCTGGTTCCTGTGTTCTCGGAGGTGCCTGCGACCCAGAAAGCCAGGGATGTGCCCTGAGAGCATAAAACATAATTGATCTACCTCCCGGGGTTGAAATGACCCCCACCAGGTGCCAAGAGTGAGTTCCAGAAACCGGTGACGTTTCAGGAAGAAATCATTGTTTTGGTAAGGTGTTGCCCGTGTCCCGTCCTCCGCTTGGTGCCAAACAGAAACGAGGCAAATAAAACAAGATAAGGAGAACTTTGGAAGCATGAAGATGCTTCGTTCCAGCAGCTAGCTAGCTGATCTCTTATCAAGCCTTTTATGTGGTGTGGAATGGTTTCAGATTCAGCCAGGACATAAAAGGCGTGCGCCAAAACAGAAGTCTGGCTCTAGGTATTTCATGGCAGCTTTGGGGGGTCCTCTGCTTGATGCCATGGACCCAAGGGGCTAGAGGAGGTCTCGGTGGGGGACACCCCACAGCCTGTTGCCACATTGTCACTTACGAGGGGCTGGAATGAAGAAAAAAGCAGATGTACTGAAGCCCCCCCAAGAAGGAAGAAAAGATTAGCAAGACCACGTGGGCTCATCTTGAAAAATGCAAAAGAAACAGAAAAGCCTTTTAGGACTGGGGAAACAAAGCCCTTATATTTTTGTTTCCTCTGCTTGGAATATGCTTTGCTGGCAGTTTCTGTCTTTAAGGTTCAAGTGTCTGCCAAAAGGGCTCATCTTCACATAGCTCCCATGTGATGCCCCACCTCCATCACTTGCCAAACTCCAGTAGGTTCTGTTTATATCGTGGACGTCAGCCCATCATGATGGGCTTCCCAGGTGGCTCTGTGGTAAAGAGTCCATCTGCCAATTCAGGAGACAGGGGTTCGATCCCTGGATGGGGAAGATCCCCTGCAGAAAGAAATGGAAACCCACTCCAGCATTCTTGACTAGAGATTCTCATGGACAGAGGAGCCTGACAGACTACAGTCCATGGGGTCGCAAAAGATTTGGACAGGACTTAGTGACTAAACAATGCCAATAACTCATCAGATAGGAACTGCAGATGACTTTTAATTATTCTGTTTGCTGTTTGCTTATGGTGACTCCCACTTTGATGTAGTCTGTGAGGGAGGAGACTCCCCAACATCCAGGGGCTTGGTATGTCATCAGGGCTCAATAAATATTTGAATAACTAATAAAGAAATCAGCTATACTTTATTAGTCTGTTTTTAGCATGGGCAACTTGTTTTCATTGCTGAGAAAAATAAGGCAAAACTATGTGCCAATGCAACAGAAGAGGGCTTTAATGTTAGCATTTCAGACAAGCATGATTTCAGCCTGATGTAGGGGTCACAGCCCCATACGAAGCTTTCCAGGTGGTGCAGTAGTAAAGAATCAGCCTGCCGAGGCAGGAGACACAAGAGGCATGGGTTCAATCCCTGGGTCAGGGAGATCTCTTAGAGAAGGAAATGGCAACCCACTCCAGAGTTCTTACCTGGGAAATCCCACAGACAGAGGAGCCTGGAGGGCCACAGTCCATGGGATCGCAAAGAGTCAGAGACGACTAAACAGCTAAGCACCACCCAGAAGACCAACCCAAGCTCTGAGACTTCGGGCTAAAAGCCCCGAGTAAGGGGATTACTAGCCCCTTCAGCTCCCTTCACATCCTTTCTATAACAGGCAGTATAATCTGGCAACTTTATTGTTGCAAATTACTGTCTGAACAGCTTCATGGTCAATGTTTTATTTCTATAGTGTAGCATTGTTTAGGGGAGAGAAAAAAGTGGTTATTTTTTTTTTCTCCACAGATTCAGAAGAGTTTATTGCATTCTAAAGTGTGATTTTTATTGTGAATCATCAGCTTAAGAATAGAAACCAAAAGATTCAAGTTCTACATCTATTATCATCCTCCATCTAGTGCTGAGTGAGTGAGTGTCTCTGTGTCAGTTTCCCTCGCTGCAAAATTAGGATAATAATAGCTTCCCTCCCCTATCTCAGAGAGATGTTGGGAGGATTAAAAAATATCACCTTTTTAATTAGTGTAGAACACGCTGTGATTTTTAAAGAAGGTGTGAGGTTCACACAGAATAGTATTCATCTCAACTTCCTGGAATACTTTAATGGAAAAAAAAAAAAAAGGGTTAGAAACGCAGCTGCTGAGAGAGAAAACACCAGTGAGCGAATCATGTGTGATTGATGGGGTTGGGGAGAGTCAATGATAATAGTATACACATTGGACTTGGCGGGGATTTTCCTTCTAAAGAAGTTAAGTATTTTATAAATATTATCTCTTTCATCCTTTTAAACTTCCCGTGATGTGGCATTTATTACTCTCAGCTTCCAGATGGACAGCTAACCGCAGAGAAACGTACGAGGCTCCCAGAGGCACGTGATGACTGGGTCTGTGTGTGCTCGGCGAGACGGGCTCTGACGGATGGAGTCACTCATTCACTGGCGCATTCAGTCGTTCACTCAACAGGAAACGTGGAGAATCCGTGCTGCGGCAGGCACCACGCTCAGGACACGGGGAGGAGGCAGGGACGAACGAAGCCCATCGGCCCATGTGGAGGCCAGGCGGCCCAGGAGGCAAACTCTGCTGATAGGAAGAGAAGGTGAGCTCTCCAATGAAGAGCTGGAAATTGTTGTGATAAACAGGGAAGTATCGGGATGATGATGCTTAGTTATAGAGATACAGACAGGCCTTAATTGGCGTGGAGAGACGCACAGCAAATACTACGAGGTAACACACGCTCAGTCGCTGAGTTGTGTCCGATGCTTCGCAACCCTGTGGACTGTAGCCCGTCAGGCTCCTCTGTCCGTGGGGTTTCCCAGGCAAGAATACTAGAGTGGTTTGCCATTTCCTCCTCCAGGGGAACTTCCTGACCTAGGGATCGAGTTGACATCCCTTGCTTTTCCTGCATTCCTTACCAACTGCACCACCTGGGAGAGCCTAAGTAAAACCCAGGTTGTAAAAAGAATAAGAAGGTTGTGCTCAGCGTGTGCCCTTCAAGTAAACATATGTGTGAGTGTGCGTGTGTGTGCATGTGCATCACAAGATAAATAAGCCAAGAGTTAAGCTGTTAGGGCAAGAAACATCAGTATGTAGAATTATGGGTCATTTTCCACTTCCTTTCTTCTACTGTCATGCATTTTCTGAATATTTTTACAGAAAGCATGTATTGAGTTTTCAAAGGTGATAGATTACTTTGCTGATTATAAAATAGCATGTTGATTGACAAATATATCAAATAGTGTAGTACAGAAGTGGTTAAATAGGAAGTAAAAGTTTCTTCTTAATTTCAACTCTCAAAAATAATGATCATAATCAATATATTTTATAGAAATCTACATTATTACTTGTTTATATTTTGAAAGAGAATTATAACTGGGATTCTGTTACAAAATTATATGTTGGGATTTTTGTTTTTTTAAATGGATAGACCAAAATATGTTTAACCAAATTTCTATTATTAGACTTTCTTTCTCCTTTCCTCCCTTCTTTTCCATCTTTCTTTCTGCTAGCAAGTTGATATTATATAACATTGTGCATATATCATTTGGAACTTCTCAGAATATTTCCTTAAATCCTGCAGATGGAATTAATGAGTCAAAGACCTATTTGCCTATCACACACATTGCAAATAATTCCTGAAGCCGTATTAATGAAAGGAAAAAACTTCAAATAAGTACAGTTATTATCCTCAGATTTAGAAAGCTTATATCACATGCAATTACTTTAAGCAGGATACTACAAGAAAAAAAAGTTGATCAGGGTCACAAGAAATTTAAACCATTATTTTAAAAAATGTTGAATGATCTGAGAAGCAGAGAAAAGGTGATAAAAACAGAAGAACATGAAACAAAGTGACTCTTCCAAAACACATTGAAATCATGAAATTATTGTTTGAGAAAAAGTTAAAAGATAAAAAACAAGAGTTATAGATCATTACTTTAACCGTATGTCAAAGAGGTATTTTAAAAGAAGAAAGTGAAAAGAATTGGAGGGTGAGGGATGAATTAGGGGTTTGGGATTGAGAAATTCACAAACACTAAATATAAAATAAACAACAAGGTCCTCCAGAATAGCACAGGGGACTGTGTTTAATACCTTGTAATAACCTATAATGAAACAGAATTTTTAAAAGAATATATATGTGTGTGTGAGTGTGTATTTGTGTGTGGTAGTCACTCAGTCACGTCCAACTCTTTGTGACCCCATGGACTACCTCGCCTGGCTCCTCTGTCCATGGAGTCCTCCAGGCAAGAATACTGGAACGGGTAGCCATTTCCTTCTCCAGGGGATCTTCCTGACCTAGGGATCAAACGAAGGTGTCCTGCATTGCAGGCAGATTCTTTACCATCTGAGCCACCAGGGAAGCCCCAGTATATGTATAGACACACACACGCACACACACACAGACATATATGTAACTGAATCACTTTACTGTATACCAGAAACTAACCCGACATTGTAAGCCAATGATATTTCAATATAAAATAAAAATCTAAGAAATAAACAAAAAAGGAAAGAGAATTAAACAAACGCTTATTCCAAGTTGATCCAGTTGCAAAAGACTCAAAAAATAAGGAATGACCTCAGGATGAACATTAAATCTGGTAAAGCATGGTCTCAGTGTAAAGACCTTAACAGTGTGGCTATACAACCTTCAGATGGACCCTCAGAATACTTAACGTGTGTACTTAGCAAGGCTTCCAATAATCTGAAGGCCATTACTCAGAGATCTTTTCTCTTTGATAGTGGGTACTGTAAGCATTAAGATGTCTCAAGGATTCTTCTAACTAAGGAAAAATATTCTGAGATCTTAAGGGTGTTTTCCCGTAGCATCCTGACTCTTGGCTCAAATGAGGAGCCTATGTGACTTTTGTACTATCAAAATAATGTGATACACAAGGAACCTATGACATTTTTAAAAGAATTATATCAGCTTGAACTGAAGGAATCGGTGGGAATTGGGTTACCCCCTGCCCAAACTACAATGGGCAGAAAGAAAGTAGCAGAAACATTCAGAAATGAATGGTCTCTGTGTTGTGGAAAAAGAAAGATGGCTTGAAGGAAGAAAGTAGAAACTGGGGCCCAGAGCCACGAACCATGGAAAATCATTCCCAGGAAGCAGAATCATTCAAAGAACTGGCAGTGCATGCCCAGCTGGATTTGATAACTGCTGTGGACAAGTGACTGGCATCATGCACCTCCCATCTTCCTCACTTTCGAACGGGAATGTCATTTGTGGTTTTGCTTTGCCTGTCCAACATTGTGTTAATATGTCTAGTGTGTGTGTGTAGATAACGTGTCTCTTTGGTTCACAGGTTTTCAGTCAGAGAGGGCCCAAGCTCCAGGAACTCATCCACACCTGGGCCTCATTTAGATCATAAAACCTTGACCCTTGAACTTGGACTTGAAGTCATCATGGGACAAGAGAAACTTAGGTGGAAAGGAGGGTTTAGGAAGTGGTATGGAGGGCAAGGGCAGTGCACATTTTGCATGTGGGAAGTATGTACATATATTAATAATCTGCAGTAAGAGAGTGGATCCTGGTGAATTCAAGAGGATGACATTTTTAAAAGGCTCTTCCTATCTCCCCCACTGAATCTGGTTGGGTTCCCTGAGTGCTTTAAATAACAAATCATAGCAGAAGTGATGTTGGGCTACTGTCCACGCCTAGGATTTAAGACTGGCCGTTCTGCATCCTGTCTCTTAGAATACTTGCACTTAGCAATAAGCCACCAGGCTGTGAGAGGCCAGACCACATGGACAGGCCACCTCGAGGCACCCTGGCAGCCAGTCCCAGCCGAACCCCCCTCAGGACTGTGAAGGGCAGATCACACCCCCTGCCTCCCTGGGTGGGAGTCTCTTAGATGGCCAACCCAATAGACCTTTAGATAACTCAGGTCCCAGCTGCTGCTGACTGCAACTAGACAAAATATACAAAGCCAGAAGACCTCATGGCCAAGCCCAGACAACTAATGGAATAGCATGGGACAATAATATCCTGTTGATTTAAGCCTCTAAGTTTTATATATATGTATATATATGTATATATATATATGAAGAATCAATATCCATATTATGTAGAAAGCTGCTACAAGTCAATAAAATGAAAAAGCTCAATACAAAAAAAATGGGCAAGGAATATGAAGAGACAAAAACAACAACAAATATATATATGTATAATAAACAAGCCCATAAAAATGCTTATCAGCTCTCAGAGAAATACAAATCAAAACAATAAGAAAACTGTTGTCTTCTATCTGATTAGCAAAAATTAAGATGACAGATAAACCTAAAGTAAATCTGGAAAATGACTGATTTAATATCAAATGTTACCAGCAATGGAAAAGGAATCGACATCACATTGGAAGACAAAGGGTGCATGGGTGTCTACAAGTTCACATCCTTACAATGAGCAGGTCATGGAGGGATTCAGAGCACATGGGGGGTTGCCGGCCACACCTGTGAGCCTCAGAAGACTTCCAGATGGAGGGACCCAGCCCGCAGAGGCACAGCAGATGCAGAAAATATCAGCCGTTTATCTCTTTCACTTGCTCCAACATAACTAATTGTGCTAGGCTAAAAGAATATGTCAACATTTGTGTTTAAGTTTAGCCCTGATATACTCTTAGCTGTTTTACCAAATACTTCATCACCAAAATAAAATCCCCTTCCACACCTCTGTCCCTACCTTCTTGCCTCCAAAAGGTTGTGGGGACCACAATGCACCCTCAGGATGAACTCCTGCAGGGCAGAGCCATCTCAGCGATAAGGAAATAAACTGGAAGTTCTCCCTGCCTTGAGCTTTTTCTCAGACAGCAGAAAGGACCTGCCCATCCAGACTTCGCTCTTCACAAGAAGGTGCCCCAGACAAGTGCCCATGCCAACCTGGTTCCCCTGAATCAGGGCCACAGGTACCTGCTGGTTCTCCAGCTGGAAAACCTCACCCTCTTTCTGTCAGGGACGTTTCACAGATGGTTTTCACCTCTTGTTCTTTTTTTCAGAGTTGTTATCCTTCTCAAGCTGCAACCCCACACGTCTGAGCGAGCCCTGCTGTCTGCTTTCTCCAAGGTCAGCGGCATCCTGGAATAACAGGGTGGAGGTCAGGGTCCTCCCGTCCTGGACCACTCTTCTCATCAGTGACTGCTGGGAGTCTCCTGATTGCCCTGCAGAGCCATCTATTCATTAAACATGTCTCTTCAAATGTTAAACCATGGAAGGACAGCTTCTAATTCCACTTTTGGGAGAAAATGGAGTCTATTGTCCAAGCTCTAGCTTCAAGGAATGATAAATTTCTTCTTGATCTTAGGGACCCTGACCTCTGCCCTGTGCAGACTGTCTCACTGCCAAGCCAGGCCAGCTTCCACCAGCCCCTCATTTGCTACCTGTGGTGATGGCACCTCTGGGTTGAGCAATGCTTAGTCACTCAGTCACATCCGACTCTTTGCAGCCCCATGGACTGAAGTCTGCCAGGCTCCTCTGTCCTTGCGGATTCTCCAGGCAAGAATAATAGAGTGGGTTGCCATGCCCTTCTCCAGAGGATCTTCCCCATCCAGGGATGGAACCCAGGTCTCCTGCATTGCAGGCAGATTCTTTACCAGCTGAACCACCAGGGAAGCCTGATGGCACTGCTATTGTTATGCTATATTTATCCAACATGTACTGGAAGTGGTTTACCAGTTCCTGGCACCATGTAATTATCACAAAGCCCTCACGCACTGTAACAAATGTGATTTCTCCAGGGCCACTACATGGCCCATTCAGGCAATGACTGTTTTTAGATAGAGGTTCTAGTGGCTTGTTTTATTCCCAAAGCAGTCTTCTTATTTGAGTGCTCCATTTGGCTCTGAGAACCAAACCATGCCCATCACATTCCCAGGATGTTTTTGCAGAAAGGCAAGCCTACTCCCACTCCTGAATTAATGAACCCCTCTTGCTGTCAACTGTGGCTTAATAGATTTCACCATCCTGTGTATTTTCATACCCAGAACAGAAAGTCATACAAAAGTAACTTAATTCAGGAGTGACCTTTCAGTTCATTGCCTGGCAGGGTTGTAAATCTTACACGGTGGCAGGTTTATTCCTCTGTCCCTGATTTCCATAGGCACCTTCACCTTCTGTGTGGCAATGACTTAAAATGGTTGCAAAAATGTTATCTCTGTCTAAAATGGCCAATAGTCATGGCGTTTAATCAACCCTGGTGATCATTTATCCCCATTCATTCCCCAAACTTAACATTTCACTAGACGATCTTTCAAAAAGATTGCATCCCTGTGGTACATGCTATTTCAAGTAACTGGAAATGTAATTCCTCTTCTCATCCCTTCGTGGCTTCATCTTTCTTGGTGACTTTCACACTAAGCCTCAAAAATGACCATATGTGGGGCTTTTCTTTACTCTTTCATCTTTCTTCCTATAGAGTCATTTCATGATCAGTTGTGATCCTCATCTTTAAAATTAAATGCAAATGAGCCAGTTGAATTTGAGATGAAAAAAAAAAAATCTCCAAAGTGAACTTGGTTAAGAACAGAGTTTCATGTAGGTCAGATATAAACCATTTTAAAGCAGTAAATTCCAAATTATTCCTCCTTCCTTCACTTTCTCCACAGATATTATTGATTGCGTGATTTTTGTTGAGCATTAGGTAAACAGGTGGACAAAAGTGTACCAAGAGTTTTCCCTATATTAAAGATTCCCAACTAGTGGGATAGATAATCACATTTAAGAAGAATTAGAGTATTTTGCTATAATTACCGTGAGACAATGTATAAAGTGTTTTGGGAGCAATTAGGAGAGGCAAACAGAAAGTGCAGCAAACTGTGGCTATTTCTCCATCATCTGTCCTTCTCTTTCTGGAGACATCCTCCTTCTTTGCCTTTATTGCTGCTCCATCGTCCCCTCCAACCAATATCCCCACCTCCTGGACCTTCCACCACAGAGGTGGGTGTGTAAGCCAAGAACGCCGCACCCTCCTGCCCACAGTGATTGGTCCAGAATGAGCACATGACCCAAAGTGGATCAATCAGAAATATTTCTTGAGATTGTCTTCACAGATGCTTTTCTCTGAGAGAGAAAAGCTCTAAGGATGGCAAGGAGACACACATTTTTCATAAGTTTATCCGACTTTGTTTTTGTTCACTCTCAGTGAAATCAGTGCTGACCAGCACAGAGCCTTTCTAGAAAGAGAAAAACCTGTGATGGCAAGAATGTGGTACAGCAAATATAGAAAAAGGACATTTCTACCCTTCCATTCCAACCCATCATTTTGACCATATTATCTTGGTACGTTGATCCTGCCATTTTAACCCTGTTGCTTGCTCTGTATTCTGCCAGAATAAGGGCTGTGAGTATGTGTCACACAAAACAGTAGGGCATGTACAAAAGAAATAGATTATCAGTATAAATCAGCTGACCATTCTGTACCATCTTGGAATGCCTAAGAGAACTGTTTATTATAGCCTTTTCAATTAAATGAAGATACATGAAATAAATCCATAATTCAATTCATAATAAATAATATTGGAGATTATAATGAACAAAATAAAAATTTTAATAAGGGCTAACAGGCTAACCCTATACGTGGAAAAATTGTAATCTCCAAAATTCTACCCAGGAAAAAAAAAACAAAAACTTGAAAGAAGGGACAAGTACCATGTGAATCTTACAAGGGAAGAAAATTGAGTTAGAAATTTTAATTTTGTGAAGGAATGTGTTAAGTACTCTGATACAGAGATGCCTAATTAATTAATCAAATATCAAGTATAATATTAACATACAAGATAATCTTCCCAACGAGATTGTTTCCCCTAAATAAAAACTAGAAAACAAGCTGTATACAATTCAATTGTGCTGCATAAACATTGAGACAAGCAATAATTTGACCAGCCAGAGAAAACATTCTCTCAATACAAATAATTTGATCAGCCAGAGAAAACATTCTCTCAATACAAATTCACTTTGAAGTTAATTCAGCAGGAGAAACTATTGATTCCATATGTGCATCGCTTTGGTGGAAACACACATTTCAGGGGCAGAAGTGTCAAAAAACGCAGCTGAAGGAGTCAGAGGCTAGAGATTGTGAAGGATCAGGAAAGCAATCCTAAAGGCTTTGGACTTTATCCCGAGGACTATTAGGAATCTATGAATCACTTTTAAAAGGGGAGTAATCTGATCAGCTCTTCAGTCAAGCCAAATCCCCCCAGTAGCTCCACGGAGAGAGAAGTGCAGAGGCCAGGACACGAAGCAGCATCCTCTGATCCACTAATCTGGGACCCAGTGGGCATCTGGACCCCGGGAGGGGCCAAGGGGCTGGAGGGAAGGTAGAAAGGCAGGTGAGGTGGTGTCAGTGAACCTGACGGGACCCAATGACTGATTCGACGTGGAGAGGAGGGAGAATGAAAAATGACTCCCGAAATCCCACCTGGTGCATTTGGACACCTTTTGCCAAGAGAGAAAATGAAAAAGGAGCAAAGCGAGGTGGTGAGTTCATCCCAGATGACTGCGTCCGAGCTAAGTGAAGATGCCCGTTCTCCAGCCTGCATCTGTTGCTCAAGGAGCCAGTCCAGCGTCTTGGTGCAGAGTTGACCGGGCTTCTCAGGCGGCGCTACCGATAAAGAACCCACCCAACGATGCAGGTGGATGTAAAAGACGCTGGGTTCAGTCCCTGGGTCGGGGAGATCCCCTGGAGGAGGGCATGGCAATCCAGTTCAGTACTCTTGCCTGGAGCATCCCATGGACAGAGGAGCCTGGTGGGCTGCCGTCCATGGGGTCGCATGGAGTCAGACATGACCAGAGTGACTCATTAGCATATAGCGCACAAGTACAGTTGACCGAAGAAGCCACTGGAGACACTTCGTTTAGAAAGGCGGGTGACAAAGAGAACAGACCTAAGAGGGAAACTCTGGGTTGGGTTTGTTTTTTGTTCCGAAATGAATAGCTACATTGAGCTCTGTGCGCTTTATGTGTTGTATTTCATTTAAAAGACATTGTGGGTAGCCTTTCTGTTCTTTTGCTGGTTTGTTTTATGCATTTTAATTTGCTTAATCTTCACCTGCCTAGGAGACAACTGGTACTGCTAAGTCACTTCAGTCGTGTCCGACTCTGTGCGACCCCATCCCCGGGATTCTCCAGGCAAGAACACTGGAGTGGGTTGCCATTTCCTTCTCCAATGCATGAACGTGGAAAGTGAAAGTGAAGTCGCTCAGTCGTGTCCGACTCTTCGCGACCCCATGGACTGCAGCCCACCAGGCTCCTCCGTCCATGGGATTTTCCAGGCAAGAGGACTGGAGTGGGGTGCCATTGCCTTCTCCGTAGGAGACAAATACATCCTTATCTTTCTCGCGGTTAGGGAAACTGAGGAGCAGATGGGTCAGGTCCTCTGCCCAAGGTAACACAGAGGCTGCCTGGCGCAGCGAGGAAGCAGACCCTCACGGTCCGTCGCAGTCTTCGTTCGGACCATCCGGCAGTCCTGACCCTTCCTCTGTTGGATACCACGTCTAAGGGACCAGCAGCGGAAACCCAACAGCCAAGAAGCCAGAAGCCCAGTCAGAGGAGGGAGAGGGAAAGCAGACGGGCGTGAGGTCACAGACGACAGAGGATGGTGTCCAGGAGGAAGTCACCGAGAGCATCCCGACACGCGGGGACCTGGCCGACTAACGCTGAGCCCCGGCCTCCGGCCGGGGGTGGGGGCGCTCTTCTGGGTTTTCTGCGGAGTTAGAGGCGGAAGCCGTGAGGCCAAAGTCTCTGCCAGGAGACTGAGCGGAGGTAGCGAGGAACGGAAGATGAAGATGACAGCGTGGAAAGCTCTGCCCTTCCCTTCCCAGCAGAGCACCTTCAGAGAAGCTGCGGGTGAGGCAGGACCCGAGGCCCGTTCCCGCTGTGATGGGAGGCAAGCGGAGAAGGAAGCTGAGAGGTGCGGTGGCTAGGACTCCACGCTCCCCAACCAGGGGCCGCAGGTTCCATCCCCGGCCTGGGAACTAAGGTCCTGCATGCAACACAGTGGGGCCCAAGGTTAAAAAAATGATAATAATTTTTAAATAAAAAATGAATAACCCAAAATCTCAGAAACATTTAAAAATAAAACAAAGTTTGGATAAGGCAGATGGAGAAAAAAGGGTTGGACGTATGGGGACAGAGTGTCTGCCAAGAAACTTTCACTTTGCACTTGAAGTTAGAGATGAGGCCATGTGTGGAAAATGACAATGTGGATGATGGGCTAGGGAATGTAGAGAGAATATGAAAGGGCTGAGAGGTCTATTGTGCAGATAGTGCATCGACGTGTCTCCTCTGAAACCATGGCTCCGTCTGACATGGACTGGCAGGCGATGTGCCCTGGTTTGCCCAGGAAGGTGCCAACGGACACTATCATGTTGGCATCACTGTTTCTCTTTCCAAAGCACTCCTGTTTGGAGGTTACTGTGACCCTAATATTAGGGCATGTCTTCTAAAAGAGGCTTATAATTATGCTCATTCTCAGAATATCACCAAGGATATATATTCGTTATACACAGTGTGATTTCAGTGGGAATTCATGGGAGAAAGCTTACCAATCTCAATGTTAATCTAGTAATTATTTAAGTATGGGTACTGGGTGTCTTATAATCAATAGGAAAACCCTCTATACACTGATTTCTAAGAAATTTAGAACAAAATCTATGGCATGCTCCAAACATATATATCGAACTCACTGGCATGTCTCCTGGGTTCTGACTTTATCACCTGTAGATCTTTTCCTTTCAGCTCTTATGTTTCCATCATCCGTCCCTTTAATTTTTCACTTATTTTATTAGATGTATGTAAATTTGTAAACCTTCTGGAACTAGAGGTTTCCCTCAGTCTTTCATTCATTCATTTTTTCACCTGTAAACAAAACAAAACAAACCCAGTAAGTAGGACAGAATAAAATGTGGAGTCCTAACAAAAATCAGATGAGATGTTTTTATTGTTTTAAGTTGCAGCAGATCTTTCTATCTTGTTAAAGACAAATGAGCTTGGAAATGGAAAAGCGACCTTTACCGTTAGGCAGAGTGATGGGGATGAGAGTCCGGACGTGAATCTGAAGGCCATTTGCTGAGCTGAGATGGTGAGCTATGGAAGGTACCATCTGCTTTCTACAAGCCTCTCTTGCCTTTTTTCCTTCAGTTTACAGAAACCCAGTTTGTTGAATGGAGTTAGACTCTGTCCCACACGAATTAAGATGTCATCCAGGCATCTTCGCAGAAAGATGATCCTCCCTGATGAGACGAGAACTCCTGTCCCATCCCAAGGATGTCTGGCCCTGCTCACTGCACTCTCTTCCCACCTGTAGGGAGGACTGTGGAAATTCACAGGGTTTGCAGCCGCAGCCATTTGGAGACAAGGAGAAAGTGAAAAGGAAGTGAACCCAGAGTCCTGAAACTACCCACACGAGATGCCTGGTCTTCTTGTTAGGTTAAGAAAAGGAAGCCCTCTTTGTCCACCCTTCTCTTAATCAGGTGTTACCACTTGTACCTGAAAACATCCCAACTGATGCTCAAGCATTCTAGATACAAAACAACAACAAACACACACTCCATTAGGGTCAACCCTGTTGTTCCTGGAGGACTCACCAACAGCCTGTCACCTTGGCGAGGACCCTGAAGAAGCAGAATGCCCACTCCTGTACTGAAGTCCACGCCCTGCTCCACGACTGCCCTGGAGAGGCAGCACGCTTGTGAACAACTGAAATCAAAGCACATTTCTAAAAGAATCATTTTAAATAAAATAATTATATGTATAGCTCGCAGCAAGGCAAAACCCCTGGGGATGGGTTTCTGGTTGCGTTGAATTTTTCTTTTGGGCTTCCTCCATTTTTAATCTGTTGTACTCTCACCATGGACTACTTTTACAATCAGGAGACAAAACAAATATTATTTACAAAATAAAAGTATCGTCTCCATATTATCATTTCAACACTTGGGATTGAAAACCCATCAAGAACCAAAATCAGGGCGGGGCCAGCCAGCAAACCGTAATTTAAGAGGATGTTTTCCCAGCCTCAGGAATGCAAGATACAGTTTAGGTGACAAGTATCTATTTACCCAGCTCTTTATCCACGTCAACAGCTTGACAGTACTGCCTCTCCCACCACTTCCTCCCCATTAACCTATTCCCACTAGCCGATGCACTGAATTTTATACAGTGCGTAAATTCCTAATTGGGGCCTACTAAGCTGACTCACTGGAAAAGACCCTGATGCTGGGAGGGATTGGGGGCAGGAGGAGAAGGGGATGACAGAGGATGAGATGGCTGGATGGCATCACCGACTCGATGGGCATAAGTTTGAGTAAACTTTGGGAGCTGGTGATGGACAGGGAGGCCTGGCGTGCTGCGATTCATGGGGTCGCAAAGAGTCGGACGCGACTGAGCAACTGAACTGAACTGAAGATGTTATAAGGTGTTATAAAACACCTATCAAGTGGTTTCCTATGAAAAGCCTTAACTTGTCACCGGTGTGAGTCAATTTCACTTAGCTTCTTCTCCTTCGTTTCCCATCAGTCTACTGAAGTACGTTAAGTAAGAGATGGTAGCCTATTTTTAATCTGGATTACAGCTATAATGACCATTTGAAGGCTCATTAGGTGGCACTGTCTAAAAAATTTTGTTATGAGTATAATTTTAGAAGCAGTGGAATCTGGGGCTCAAATAAGACAAGAGGGCTCTTCAGAACTGACTGCCCTTTAAGCAGCAGTTTTTAAAAACAATAACTTGCAGAACTTTGTACAGTATGTGTTTAGAAATGGCCTTTCCATAAAATCTCTAGGCTGCAAATAGAGCTCTCCAATGAATATATAGGCAATCAATAAAATGCCACATTATTAATTCACCTTATAGTACTTTGATGCTTTTAACATTATAATGTTCAACTAGAGAAAAGAGAGTGTGGCAGAGGGGGGTAGCCTTTCATTTAAATTGGTGCTTGAGCTTTGCAATTACTTCAAATGTCATGGCTGATATTTGAAGAGCTTTCCAGTGGAATTTTTCTCAAGTTGGGGTGTTTGACTGATATGATTAACCTTAGGCCCCATCTTGATGCCACTAGACTCTGTGATGAAAAAATTAATTTTATCTTAGGATGTGGGCCAGACTTCCAAATGGTGAGGAAACTGGAATCAAAAGATGATTCTGGGACAAAGATCATCATTAGTGATTACATTTTAGATTATGGGCAGTTTTTTGTTATTAAATTGGTTTATTTTGCCAAACTCTTCTTCAAAAAGACTTTTTAAAGTGAATAAAAATATGCATCAAGTTTGAAAAGCTTAGTAACAAAAACAGGAAAACTTTATAAAAAATTTGATGTTATGTAGTATATTCATTAATTGAAGGATAATATTGGAGAAGGAAATGGCAACCCACTCCATATTCTTACCTGGGGAATTGCATGGGGGTTGTAAAAGAATCCAGCGTGACTTCGCAATAACATAACATACGTAAGACATGGTCTTCACAGGTGGTACTAGTGGTGAAGAACCGAGCGCCAATGCAGGAGATGTAAGAGATGTGGGTTCAGTCCCTGGGTTGGGAAGATCCCCTGGAGAAGGGCATGCCAACTGACTCAGTATTCTTGCCCAGAGAATTCCATGGACAGAGGAGTCTGGCTGGCTACAAGTTCATAGGGTCGCAAAGAGTTGGACATGACTGAAGCAACTTAGCACGCACACAAAACGGTTGTCAGTCAAGTGGTTTCTATAATTTTTTTGGCTAAAGGAATCTTTGGAAAACGTTTATTTAATACATTAAAATTTTCCTTTTCCAACTTCACATTAATATTTGTTGATGATTTCATCCATTTTAATTACTCATTATGGTCTTGTAGGGCTTGAAAAGATCATTTTAAATATGGCCTCAATTGATTAAGCACAATCTCATATAACATTAACAGTCGATTAAAAGAAAAATAGTACCTGAAATGTGCACAGTTTCAGAGGTCTATTAATACTATGTCTCACTTAAAAAGCTTTCTTTCAATTAGCCTAAAGCACAAGAAAGTTCATGATTGGTTTACTATGTAACTCTGTCCAAGGAGCCCGGATAAAGAACAAGTGTTGGGAATTTGGAAATAAAACAGGATTGAGGAAAGAATAGTGTGAAAATTAATTGACTTTCTGGATTAACAGTATCCTTCCAAATAGTACAGCTACTGAGGAATCACAGACTCAACGGACAGTGTTAAATTCTCCTCCAGTTACACAATGCTACTTCATATTCCAGAGACAGAAATAGTCTTGTAAAACATGGCAATTAAAGTACTATAACAGAACTCAATAGTAGTTAATGCCAATGTCTTCAGAAGGGCGTGTTTTAGAAATTTTGATCATAGTGCAATCTGCTCAAAGCTGTTAAAGTATGGATAATTTCACTCAATTTTCCAGTAGGTTTCTGCCTGGAATAAGTAAATAGTGGGTAATGGTTTGTGTCAAAGTCCCCGCAACACTCCATTAAACCCAGAGCATGACAATCTGATCAGATGTCTCTTTTATAGTCAGAGACTGACTTGTGACTTTATGAGTTACTCAGCTGCACCAGGTCACATCCAAAGTCTGGTCTGCTCATCGTCCCCAAATCCCTGATGATTTTACATCTGACACATTTCAGAACCTCAGAGTTCTGACCTTACTCTGCAACCCAAATTTGATGTTCTGAGAGCCGTTATTGAAATAATACTATGTTATCACTTAGGGAGTTGAATGGATCAGCAAATAACATGGGTGTTAGCAGAATTTCAAAGTGCTACGTTATTTTCTACCAATGTCTGGCCCAAATAAATCACAATGAATATATATATATACACACACATTCATATATATATATATATATATACACACTGAATCTCATATAGTATAATTGGCACTAGGCAATTCACATCAGTCAAACCAATGCAAATACCACAGCCAACAATTGGATGTACACTTTATGGATATCCTGCCTAAAATTTTGCAAGTTAATTGCTGAAATTGATATTCAAATTTTCAGTCTTTGATTACAATTCATTTCAGGATACACTGACTATAACCCCGGATTTTTAAATTAATTAATAAAATTATATGGGAGGAGGAATAAGTTAAGAGTATAGGTTCAACAGAAACATACCACTATCTACAAAATAAATGACAGGGAATTACTCTATAGCACAGGTTTCCCTGCTGGCTCAGCAGTGACAGATCTGCCTGCAATGCAAGAGCTGTAGGAGATGTGGGTTTGATCCTTGGGTTGGGAAGATCCCCAGGAGATGGGCATGGCAGCCCACTCCAGTATTCTTGTCTGAAGAATCCCATAGACAGAGGAGCCTGGCGAACTATGGTCCACAGGCTGGCCAAGAGTCAGATACAACTGAGGCAACAGCATATACGCACACACTGTATATAGCACAGGGAACTATATTCAATATCTTGTAATAACTATGATGGAAAAGAATTTGAAAAAAAGCATATATACGTATGCATAACTGAATCACTTTGTTGCAAACTTGAAACTAATGCACTATGTAAATCAACTGTACCTCAGTAAAAAAATTATACGTACAAATGTTGGCAATTCCTGAACCTAAGATGATGACTATAAAGCTGCTTATTGGATTTCCTCAGATTTTAGAGACTTATTTCCAGGAGATCCAACCAGTCCATCCTAAAGGATATCAGTCCTGACTATTCATTGGAAGAACTGATGCTGAAGCTGAAGCTCCAATACTTTGGCCACCTGATGAGAAGAACTGACTCATTGGAAAAGACCCTGGTGCTGGGAAAGACTGAAGGCGGGAGGAGAAGGGGACAACAGAGGATGAGATGCTTGGATGGCATCACCGACTCAATGGACATGAGTTTGGGTAAACTCCGGGAGTTGGTGATGGACAGGGAGGCCTGGCGTGCTGCATGCTGCCCATAGGGTCACAAAGAGTCGGACACGACTGAGCGACTGAACTGAACTGAACTAAACTGAATTTCCTGCTTACTCTTAGCACATATTTTTGAGAGCTTGCTATCTGCAAGGCTCGTGACATCTAGGCCTGGATGGTTGCCTTCTACCCAAGCCTGGGAGGCCAGTGTGCTCCGAAACTCAGAGAGCACCTAGGGGCTTTTCAAGAAATAGAATTCTCAATAATCTTGATATTCTGGCGGTCCACACCAATCACCAAAGAACCAACGATTACTGAGCCTGGGAGGGATGTCAGTGATTATTCCCCATCTAAGAGGATCTTTAGAAACCTGTGAGTTGGAGCTTCTAGTCTTTCCTTGAAAAGGAAAAGGCAGTTGATTATTTGGGGAGGAAACCAACTTAACTTAAATTGTCATCCTTGAGTGGCAATATGTTTGCCTGGCTCTTTGACTTTAATTTTTTTCAAACTATTTTGCATGGCAGACTTTCAATTATTTCCATAAACTCCCCTGCAACCCCTAATGTTCCCGTTCTAATTAAATTTCTCTAGTTCTTCCTGTCGTTTCACTTGTGGCATCAATTCCCAAACTTCCTGCCATCCTGGTTAGTCTCTTCTGGTTTTTTTCCCGCTTCAAGATTTAATTGTTTGTGTTTAGCTTTTTTATTGAGGTATAACCTACATACAATGAAGCGCAAACATTGCAGATGTAGAGCTCAATGAATACATATACATCCTTATGGTTTTGTCTTCAAAGCCCACAAAAATAGAATCTTATCAAATACCTTTGTAGTCTATTGGTAGGAACTACTATGATCTAGTTATCATTTCTCTAATTGATGGAAAAACAGGATGTGTTTTCTGTCTTTTTTTTTTCTTGCTATTACTAAATATGTAATTTTTTTAATTTAATTTTTCACATTGTCTTCTTTTAATAAAAATGCATGCTTTCTGTAAAAGTTTTAACATTTTAGAAATGCATGGTTTAGGAAAAGAAAGTCTCTCAAAGTTAGTTACTCTTAATAAGTTACTGAACTTTTGGAATGCTTTTAATTAGTTTTAATCACTAAAAACTCTTGATGATACTTCCTAGAATCACATGAACCTCAATATCTTCTATTTGAAGAATTCAGAAAATCCATGAACTTGCACAGAGAAACAAATAATACTTTTCACTTCCTTCATTGATGAACCTAAGCAAAAATCCATAGAAGCATGTACTGGTACTTTGTCACTAATTAAAACTATCCATATTTTCATATCAGATATTCCTAAAGATTCATTGTGTTCATCAAATAGACCCACTCCTAAGCCTTATTAGTCATGTATTCATAATGAAACAGATTACTCTGTTAAACGTGTTTTTTTCCCACGATGTAATAATTATTTTTAAATACTCTATTTTCTTTGAAATTCTATGTGTTTTATTTTATGCACTTAAAAAGATTGCTTAGACAAGGGTTTGCCAGTTCAGTTCAGTTTAGTTCAGTCGCTCAGTCGTGTCTGACTCTTTCACAACCCCATGAACCGCAGCACGCCAGGCCTCCCTGTCCATCACCAACACCTGGAGTTTACTCAAACTCATGTCCATGGAGTTGGTGATGCCATCCAGCCATCTCATCCTCTGTCGTCCCCTTCTCCTCCTGCCCCCAACCCCTCCCAGCATCAGGGTCTTTTCCAATGAGTCAACTCTTTGCATGAGGTGGCCAAAGTATTGGAGTTTCAGCTTCAGCATCAGTCCTTTCAATGAACACCCAGGACTGATCTCCTTTAGGATGGACTGGTTGGATCTCCTTGCAGTCCAAGGGACTCTCCAGAGTCTTCTCCAACACGACAGTTCAAAAGCATCAATTTTTCGGCACTCAGCTTTCTTCACAGTCCAACTCTCACATCCATACATGACTACTGGAAAAACCATAGCCTTGATTAGATGGACCTTTTTTGGCAAAGTAAAGTCTCTGCTTTTTAATATGCTATCTAGGTTGGTCATAACCTTCCTTTCAAGGAGTAAGGGTCTTTTAATTTCAGGGCTGCAATCACCATCTGCAGTGATTTTGGAATCCCCCAAAATAAAGAAGGAGTTCATAATACAAAAACAGGTTAATTATTGATCAGGGATGTATTAAAACATCTTTTGTTACCTGAACATTATTGACTAGAAATGTTTCAATATTCACTTACATAACCAATCAGAGGCAATAGGCATTAGTTTTTGAAAATATCCCTGGATCAAGACTGTGTTAAGAGCCCCTATCCTTGACTTGCCTTGACTCAACGTCTCATAAAAGCATTCTCAAATGCTTTTCAGGAGTGAAACATGCACCCTTAACTTGAATTGAAATCCACTTTTATGTCAGTTCACTTGGGATGTCTTTAGTGACTTCCCATTTCCTACAGAGCAATCTCTATACCGGCTTCTACAGCAAACCTGGTCCACCCCACTGGCTAAACATCGTTCCCCAAACTACAAGCACTTTTTGTGCCTCTTTGCTCATAACCCATCCTTTACCCAGAGGCCTGTATCTCCCTGCAAATATTCACTTGCAGTGATCTGAGGCCAGTTTTTCTTATCTTGATCTTATGCAATTGTCTTTTGCAACCTTATTCAATTTAATCCCACACTAACCATGTCATCTTGAATCTTTCTCCTGCCCTCTAACACAAAACTGTCCCTTCTGATTGACAATATAAATCTGTTTTGTACAGAAGATGCTCTCCTAGCTGATAGGATCTGGCGTGATTGACACTTGTACTTGGTGAAAAAGTTGATTCAAAAAGAGTAAGATGAACTTGATCAGAACTTCCTTGGTGGTCCGGTGGTTAAGCCTTTACCTTCCAATGTAGGAGGTGTGGGTTCAATCTCTGGTTGGGAAGTTAAGATCCCACATGCCCCATGGTCAAAAAACATAAAACAGAAGCAATATTGTAACAAATTCAATAAAGACTTCAAAAAAAAAAAAGGTCCACATCAAAAAATCTTTAAAAAACAAAAGAAAATGATACATGTCTTTTGTAAATATTTAACTAAAAACGTGCAAAGGAATTGTCTTTGCCAGTGGGGCCAAGCAAGAGGCAAGACTCACTCTCTGAAAATGAGTCCTCTGGTTAGAGTTCAATGTCATCTTTCTCACTTAGAACTCCTTTCAGCAAGTGATGACTTGAGATTTCCAGTTTTTTGTTTCTTTAAAGTGAAGTGAGATGGCAAACAGTTGTGAAAGCACCAGAGTGCAGAATTGCTCCAAATTCTGATGACTTTCCTTCTTCTGTTGACTTGCCTGTAATTAATTGGCAGCAATTACTCTAGTGATGAGCGTTTACTGAATCATTGCGAAGCATTTGACTTAGTTTTCATAGAAACAGCGCTCTTCCTTTCTGCACTTGTTTTCCACCATTTTAAGCCCTATTTAATTATATCTTTTAATCACAAACCTAATACAATGAGCTTTACCAAGTCTGGGTAGGAGTGGGGGTGGGATCTGCACACAGCTGATTCTTGGTAGTAGCTGAACAGGGACCAGTGAACTGTCCAGGGGCTGACAAGGGAGAGTAGAAATTGGCACGCCAACAATGACTGCCAGTGGGTTTTACAGAAATAAAAGACATGTTGTTGACTCTGGCAAGGAAATTATGTGCTAAGACCTACCACCATAAAACAGAGCATGTACATCACTTCTATACTTTCTAAATTCCTCCCAGCTCAGTCTTTCATCTCATTTCTGTGAAATTATCTTGGAAAAATAAATGTGGCTTTTTTCATACAAAAAGTTTCAGAGTTTTTTATAAAGAAAAAAAAAAAAGCAGGCCGTGGAATCAACAATTCAGTGTGAAACACTGAAGTCTGAACCCAGTCTGCTTCAATAGAGGTGGTTAAACACATGGGGACAAAGAATTTAAACTCACCTCAGGTCTCTAGGTTCCATGGCCCCCCTCCAGTCTGGCAGAGAAATTTACTTGTAATTGACCTGCATGTGACATGAATGGGCAGTAGACCAGCATCTATGCAAATATGATACCTCCTCAACCCCAATAGCTATCATAAAATATTTAAAACATAGATGCTTTAAAACTTACTTTATACAGAGAACATTTTCACTAACTTCTCCTTTGGCAGAGAATAATTAGATAAGCCTTCTTGCAGATTTTGCTATCCAGCATCAAATACTATATTTAAAAATACCTGAATGAAAAATGTTTTCCAGGACTTAAATCCTACCACTCTACTCCACAAAAAAAAGAAAGAAAGAAAGAAAGAAAAAATGTGAACCATCTCTGAACTTAATGGGAGCAATTTTGAGTAGAACAAGACGGCATAACAGAAGCAGAAGGAGGCAATGACAGTCTCCAGCAGACCTTTAAAATGACAGTCTTTTGTGGACGTATCTTTTAGAGGTAATCAGTAGCCTCTGAAAGCACCACCACATTCGAGTGCAATGCTGGATATTCGCTGACTTCTCGGAGTGTGACAGTGTTCTATGTGGTTAAAAGGACCAGAAGTACAGCCTTGGAAAGTCACACCCTTGTCCTCAAGCTGAAGATGAGGAATTGTGTCTTATATGTTTCCAGGGTATAAATACAGAGAATCTTCTCTACTCTAATCCCCCTGAGGGGTTACAAGCAGGCACCTGACCAGGGTGATTGAGGGGTTGGCCCACGGGGACTCAAAAAGACTCAGTCATCCTTCTGACCCCATCAGTGCAAAGCCCAGACTATTACACCCCATAAAATTTGCAGCTATTCATGCAGCTGAGAGCTGAACACTGTAATTCATGCCTGGACACACCTTGCCGTCCATGGTGGCCTCCTAACCCCTGCACTATCCATGCTGGAGGAAGTGCTAAGACCGTTCTCTCTCCTTGGCTTCCCTGACTTCCTAAAGCAGTTCTGTTATACACTGAACTGTGTCTCCCCAAATTCTGTGTGTTGAAACCTGACCTCCCAACGTTGGCTATATTTGGAGATTTGTTGCTGTTGTTTCTAAGCCATGTCCAACTCTCTGCGACCCCCTGCGGTGCCCGCCAGGCTCCTCCGTCCATGGCATTTCCCAGGCAAAAATCCTGGAGTGGGTTGCCATTTCCTTCTCCAGGGGATCTTTGTGGCCCAGGGACTGAACCCTCATCTCCTGCATTGGCAGGCAGATTCTTTACCCCAAAGCCCCCAGGGAAGCCCATATTTGCAGAGAATGGAGGTTAAGGGAGGTGATAAAAGTGAGTGCCTCACCCAAAAGGACTAATGACCTTTTAAGAAGAAAAAGAGGCACCAGGAAAGTCACACACAGAGATGAGGCCCTGTGAAGACATAGTGAGAAGGCAACCATCTACAAGCCAAGGAGAGAGGGCCAACAGAAACCAACGCAGCAGACGCCTTGATTGTGGGCTTCCAGCCTTTACCGTCACTTCTGATGTTTCAGCCGCCCCATCTGTGGTATTCTGTTACAGCAATTCAAACAGACGAATGGAAGCTCCTAAGCTAGAACCACCATTGTCCATATCTGCCCATAATACCCCGATCCAGTGGTCCTCAAACATTTTGGCAGCAGGGACTGGTTTCCTGGAAGGCAGTTTTTCCATGGACAGTGGGATAGAGGGATGGTTTCAGGATGATTCAAGTGCATTGCACTTATTTTTGTGTGTGTGTGCACTTTGCTGGGTTTCCCTGGTGGCTCAGACAGTAAAGAGTCTGCCTGTAATGCAGGAGACCTGGGTTCAATCCCTGGGTTAGGAAGATCCCCTGGAGAAGAAAATGGCAACCCACTCCAGTATTCTTGCCTGGGAAATCCCATGGACAGAGGAGCCTGGTAGGCTACAATCCATGGGGTTACAAAGAATCAGACATGACTGAGTGATTAACACACTATTCCTGGTATTATTACACCAACTCCACCTCAGATCATCAAGCATTAGATCCCAGAAGCTGGGGACCCCTGCTCTCATTCCCATCTCTCCTTCTAACCTTTTGTTTCCCCTCTTTGTTTTCCCTCTCCTTGAAGGGAGAAGCCCTTAAACAAAGTATTTTCTTTCAAATTGCATTTAATGACTATCAAGAAGAATTTGGTGTCTCATCACATAGAGTCCCAACCCTTAGAAACATGAATTTTGGTTTCCCCTCCCTGGACAGGAAAAGAAATATGTTCATCCTTCCCAATGAGTCACCCCACTCAGAAAACAGGCAAAATGTGTTTGGCTCAAGCCATGAAGAAAACGCTCAGGTTGAGTTGCTGTGTCTTATCCTACATATTTATGTTTTAGCATGAGGAAGAAGCATGTCTAGAAAAGAGAAAAAAAAAAGTTTTGGAGCCAGGCGGGCCTAAGCTAAAGTACAATCGTTGAGTCTCCATCCTATTTTCTTCTATAAGTTGGTACGATAATACCCAAGTCATCAGACTAACAAGATGCTGGATAAGTCTAATGGATGTTCAGCTGTTTCTCATATTTCTAAGAGTGACCCTGAAACTGTTGAAGAGATCACATTTCTCTCCATCTTTCAAGACGGTGGTAAGAAAGCATGAAATACATTCAGAAAAAAAAAAAAATTTCGTGAAAATCATTAAAAGACCAAAGTGTTGATACTTGAGTGCTTTTTTGCTATCTGGAAAAATTTTCTTCAGTAAAGCACCTCAACCCTTCTACCATGCCAAATTAACCAAGTGTTGTTGCCTTCAAATGAAGCACTTCAGTTAAAAACACATTCAGAAATCAATGAATCACATCTCTCCAGCTTGTTTAGAATGTAAATGTCATTTGCTTCTGGAACATGTTTTTCTGGTTGCATCGAAATGAATGTTATGATTTTGACTAACAGGCTCTTGGTAGACACGAGACAATTTCAGGTTTAAAATATCAGGGATTTAAACAGGAAATGGGCTTTATTTTTTATTTCCTAACATAGGAATCCAGCCTTTGGAAGACCAAGAAATGACCTGCTCCACAAAGACAGTGAGTAGGTGCCAGCCCAGGAAGAAATAAAGCTGGAGCTGGGTAATTTTGGAGTAACCAGGATTTGCATATGTAGGAATACGATGAACTTGCTTGCCGGTGTGCACTCTGCCCCTATGAGCCCCTCAAATAAAGCAACTCCATGAAAAGCAGCAAGCTCTGGTTTCTCTGCTCTGGAGGTTTTCATTCATGAAAAAGAGACCACAAACTTCATGACCTCCTTAAAAAACCAAGGGGGAAATATGACATCTTACAGTTGCACACATTTGCTTTTTGTCTGTGATCTTTTTTGTCTCTGCACTGCTTATGTGTTCATTTGATAGTAAGATGAATTGAAACAACCTTCCTGAGTCTGAAGAGTCTTCTCTAGTGGCTCAGATAGTAAAGAATCTGCCCACAATGTGGGAGACCGGGGTTTGATCTCTGGGTCAGGAAGATACCCTGGAAGAGGGAATGGCAACCCACTCCAGTACTCTTGCCTGGAGAATCCCATGGACAGAGGAGCCTGGTGGGCTGCAGTCCGTGGAATCAAAAAGAGTCAGACATGACTGAGTGACTAACACGATCACGTTTTTGAGTCTGAAGCATTTTCCTGCTCAGCTCTGAACCCAGATCAGTCCCCGCGGTCAAGCCCAGCTCATTCCATACATGACAAAATAGGAAACTGAGGTTCAGGGAGCAAGTCTCATCTTTCATTTTGTCATCGGTGAGGTCTCCTGAAAACCAAATAGGAATTATTTGGCTAGTAGGGTATATTTCACCATTGGAAAGATAGGGTGAAACGTTGGTTGAGTTGAAATTTTTGTGGTGGTCATCTATACCACCAGTGGCATGAAAAATAAATTCACATCATGTTTTCTTCCCCAAACATAGAAATACTAACCAGAGCTTTCTGATGAGGGTTTCTGTGAGCGTTTGAGTCAACACAGCTCTACAGAAGCACCCTTACACATTGGAGACTCTTTCCTGAAGCCACATATCCCAAGTTTGGGGTGCAGTAAAAACCGCAATTGCCCTCCCAAACACATACAACCATTTCTTTTCAGAGAAACTTGAACCCATATGTTTCTGATTCACTTGAACAACACTGTTAAGACTCCCCCAAAAGATTTTACAAGATTTTCTCAGGAAACTTTTTTGTCTTTCAAACTTGAAAGTTATATTTAACTAAAAGTAAACCAAATGTAAACCTGTACCTAGGGGGCGTTAATTCAAACCAAAGACCGCAAAACTACTTTTAAAGGGAACAGTTGGTTTCTGGGACATGCAGTCCGAGAGCTATATCCTTCCCAGTACTTCTCTAACTGAGCTTGGTAAACCGCTAAAAGAAGCACTTTTAATCAAATTGAGAGAATAAAGCTCTATGGTAAATCCAAAATAGCACTTTCTTAAATCCCTACTCCAAATAGAAGATGTTATCATTATTACATTTGGTTTAAGAAAAAATGCACTTTATTATTATTTTTTTTAAATAGTCATGTAATTTGGTTAGCCTTTCAGGGTTAAGTCTGTCTGTGATAGAAATTGAAAATTAAGGTTTTTTTACCTGAATTAAATCCTTTTAAAACATTCACAAATTTAATAGTAACCTATTGTACCCAGGGGATTTCAAATCCTTATTTCTAATATGTGCTGGATTTCAAAAGCAAATTCTAGACCAAATATTTGGAGTAACCTGAGTTTGGCCCGTACACTATCTTCTTACTAGTATAAAAGAGGTTTATAGAAATGGGACACTTGAGAGAAGTTGTTTCTTCCCAACCATAAAACCAGGTGTATGGAAGTGCTCACTAACAGTTGGCACTAAGCTGGGGCTTTCCTGGTGGGTCTGAAAGACGTTACGATTTCCTCAAGCAGGAAAGAAAATAAGTACCAACCTGTTGTATTATCTAGGACTGGTGAAATCCAGTGGAAGGAATGATGAAGGTCAAAACGTTACGTGTGTGGAAAGGCAGTTGTTGGGGCACACATATGATATACGCAACACATATTTTGTGGCTTAATCCCTCAGTCGTGTTTGACTCTTTGCGACCCTATGGACTGTAGCCCGCCAGACTCCTTTTTCCATGGGATTCTCCAGGCAAGAACACTGGAGACGGTTGCCATTTCCTCCTCCAGGGGCTCTTCCTGACCCAGGGATCGACCCTGGGTCTCCTGCATTACAGGTGGATTCTTTACCACCGAGCCACCTGTATATGTATAAAATCTACATACGGGGGAGGGATAAATTAGGAATTTGGGATTAGCAGAGACAAATGATGACCTATATAAAATAAATAAACAACAAAGTCTTACTTTGCAGCAGAGTGAACTATATTCAGTATCTTGTAACAAGCTATAATGGGAGAAAATCTGAGAAAGAATATATCCATATAAATAAAAAATTTTCAAAAAAATTTCAATTAAAAAGTTTCAAAAAAAGCTTCAATAAAAAATTTTAAGTCTGCATATATAAGCAAAATTAAGTATATATTGGAAAGAAGCTATTATGACCACAATAATAAAAGAAAGTAGGACCCCCAGGGAGAATTCCCTGTTGTACGATCCTGCCCAAATGTACTTGAAAACCATGAACTGCTGGTTGACATCAAATTACACAGGGATCATTTCTGGAGAGCCTATTTACATCTTTTTTTAAAATAATGTTTAAAATGTATTTATTTAGCTATGCTGGGTCTTAGTTGCAACACGTAGGATCCAGCTCCCTGACCGGGGATTGAACCCAGGCCCCCTGCATTGGGAACACGGAGTGCTAGCCCCTGGGCCACCAGAGACGTCTCATTTAATGTCTTCTTTAACCAACAATCTTCAGCCCTGAATTCACTCACTTGCATTTTAAGAAAAACCTAGAAGAATCAAGAAGAAAATTTTTCGTTTTCACCTAAAATGAAATTCAATTTAGATTTCAAGCTCTCATAAACTGACTCCTCTGAATGGGAAAAAGAGAACATTTCTCAAATAATATGTGTATTTACTGGGTCGTAAAATATGAAGGTTTGGGTTTCTTAAAAAACTCCATACATGATTTTCCTTTAAGTAAAATGTAAGTCATATTTGAAAACAAAGGAGATCACCTTCCTTTCTCTATTATCTTTTAACACAAGGAAGACTGGGAATTTTCTGCTGCTGGAAGTCACCCTTTACTATTGAAAAGCCCTTTTAAATCCTCCTTGAGACCCATTCATTTCACAAAGCTTTTCATTTCTGTCCCATCGGTGATGCTTTTCCCCTTCCCACAGTGTGGTTAGAGAGGTCAAAAGAAAGACAAGGGAAGGTCGGCTGCAGCGCAGTTGTCTGCTGTCTCTCAGATGTGTTAACCCTCTGCTTTTCCCACTTGCCTTCTCTGTGTGCTGTTATTTGTACCATAATCCACCAACCAGCAACTCTGCCTCCTTGAATGAGAACATGACAAGGAAGGGACAAACCTGAACGTGTGGTCCTGTGATCGCCACTGATCACATCTTGGGCATCGGTTGTGTCTTAACACATTCTCCTCAAGGAATAAGCTGACTTCATATTTCACAGCATCAGATACTATAGATTTAATCTGGGCAGTTTATTTATCCTACTGTAGAGGAAAAAAAACTTTTAATTATTTGAAAAATAAAACATATATCCCACTTCTTGTTTTTTTCTTCTCCCTTTTTTATTTTTAAGTCATAAGAGTATGATAACACATTTACAAAATACTTGAAAAATACAGAACAAAGTTCATATAGTTCCACTATATAGCTATTTTTAAGTAGATAAATTAAGATTTTTAGTTGGAGTTGCAATGTCAAACTCTCAAAATTTAATGGAATAAATAGATGGAAAATAGATGGATATAATAGACCTGAAAAGCACTATGAACCAATTCAACATGATTAAGATTTGTACAACTTTCACACAACACCAGGATATAAATTCAAGTTCCCATAGACTATAAACCAGGAGACACTGGAACATATCCAGGGACATAAAACAAGGTGCAAAAATTTCATGGTCTAAAGGTACTAAAATCATACAGAGTCTGTTCTTTATCACTGTATCCCACCCTTTTATGATACATTTTTTTACTCTTCTCTTCCTAAAATGTGAATGATTGAGTAGGCTCACTCATTACAAATATATAAGTGTATATATTTAAAAGTCCAGGGACTGCCCTGGCAGTCCAATGGTTAGGACATGTTGCTTGCACACCATGGGCCTGGATTCGATCCCTGGTCAGGGAACTAAGACCCCACAAGCTGTGCCACACAGCCAAAAAAAAAAAAAAAAAAAGAAGAAGAAAGAAAAATGCACTAATTATTTTCTCAGGAAAACCATCAGCTTGGGCAGTTCTTCAAGGAACTGGCACTGCATTTTGAGTGAGACTGTTGGAAATAAAAGTCATGAGGATGTTTCAATGTCTTCAAGATGAGCCATCCTGTAACAGATTGTGATCTGTTAGAAATTAAAATAATGTGCCACCAGATGCTTCCACTGTCTCTGCAAAGGTGTTAAGTCCAAGGGTTGGATCTACAAAGACACGATTATGTGAGACTAGAATAGATTTGCATCTTGCCTTCTTTTTATGCTTTGCCCAAGAAATAAATGTCTGGAAGTTCCCACATGGAGAGGACAGGAGGGACACAAACATAAATTCTGATTGGCTTCCACCTTCCTTCCTAGTAGAGCCACCTCCAGAGCTGAGATGTCTCTAGACTTCCTCTGGGACGTTTGCCTTTAGGGTTTCCCTCATAGCTCAGTCAGTAAAGAATTTGCCTGCAATACAGGAGACCCAGGTTCAATTCCTGGGTCAGGAAGATCCCCTGGAGAAAGAAATGGCAGCCCACTCCAGGATTCTTGCCTGGAGAATCCCGTGGACAGAGGAGCCTGGTGGGCTACAGTCCATGGGGTCACAAGTGTAGGACAATACTTAGTGACTAAATCACCACCCAGGTAGAAGGGGGCAGGGGACATCTGGCTGACTGATGGCTGAGGTCACCAGGGAAGATTCCTCTTCCTGCCCAGCACTATCTGTCAGAGTCTGAACAACTCCCACCACTTAGATAAGAAAGGCTAGGATAGAGCTGAGGTTACTGAATCTAAAGGTATTACAATACAGATTGCTACTGACAGCTATAAATGACTCACTTTGTCCTTTGAAGGAAGACTGAGCCATAAAATGTTTACAAATTGCAAGACAAGGACCGCAGATGAATGAGACACATTGTTCGGACTCAAGACATCACAGGCGTTAGGCAAGGTAAGATGTGCACTCTTTATCCAACTTAGGAAATAACATTTTCCCCCCAGTTTCCCTCACTTCAAATAAATACCCTATAGGCAACTTTTCAATGTTTTTCATTTTTCTGCTGAAATTGATTGTGAAAACGGGCTGTGAAGGGGAGGGAGAGGTGATGTTTGTGCGGGGGTGATTCTGAGTAGCTGAGTTCTGCCCCCATTTGTGAAATAACCGCATGGAAGGGAGGCAGGGAAGGAACGCCGTGTGGAGAGATGGGACGTCATGAAATACTGACAATGAAGCCTAGGAGCCTGCCGTCCTGAGAACGTGGTCCACGGCGCTGTTTGTGTATTTCACCACACGCTGCTGTATTAAGATGCCCAGAGCAAGGAGTCATGATAATAGCAATAAAAATATTCTCCTCTTTGGACCCCTAATGGGAAATAATAACAATGAGAGAACAAGATGGTAATCCCGTCCAGCTTCACCACACAGACACTCAGCAAAGCAGTCCATGACTCCCGTAATGCTGGAGTGGAGTGTGGGAGCAGCTCAGTCCTGCCTGACTCTGTGCGGCCCCGTGGACTGCAACCTCTGTCCATGGGATTCTCCAGGCCAGAAGACTGGAGGGGGCTGCCATGCCCTTCTCCAGGGGATCTTCCTGACCCAGGGATAGAACTTGGGCCTCCTGCATTGCAGGCAGATTCTTTATCAACTGAGCCACCAGGGAAGCCCCATATATGTGTGTGTATATATATATATTTTTCTCAGATTCTTATTGACTATGGGTCAATCAATAAAGAAGATGTGGTACATATACACAATGGAATATTACTCAGCCATAAAAAAAGAATGAAATAATATCGTTTGCAGCAACATAGATAGATGGACCAGGAGATTATCATACTGAGTGAAGTAAGTCAGGCAGAGAAAGATAAGCCTCTTACGATGTCATTTATATGTGGAATTTTTAAAAAAAAATACAAATAAACTTATTTATAAAACAGAAATAGGCTCACACACAGAGAACAAGCATGGTCACCAAAGTAGAGAGAGATCAACTAGGAATTTATGATTAACAGATATGCACTACTGTATATAAAATAAATTAAAAGATCTACTGTATAACACAGGGAACTATATTCAATATCTTGTAATAACTTATAATGGAAAAGGTTACAGACTTTTAACACTTTCAAACTTAAGCAAAGCAAAGAAAAATATTTCAGTCATCCTGTCTTCCTCTGAATAATCATAATTCCTTCCAACTTCCAAGGGCTAAAAATTCAGTTTCACTTTAAGAAACTACTCACCTTTTATCCACAGTAACTGTAATTTGCAACTTAAAAAAAATATCTTTAACCAAACTCTTCCATGTCCTGTTTATGTATTCAGCTTCAATTACACTGTTTTGCATATCCATAAATATGCAATATGGTCATGTTATTGCCCTATTGCACCACTGGATGTTTAGATCATCATATTACAAAAATGAGAACTCCCCCAGGGCAAAATTGCTTCATCTCACACACTCCAGAGCACTCTGCCTTCTAGAGAGGTTTGACAAGTGATTGGAATTTGTTAATTAATCGATTGTTCTGTGATTTCAGAAAAATAATAAAGTAGATCAAAGAGATGGAAAAGAACAGACAGGAAGCCAAGAAAAGAATGAGGTAATTTGCTTGAACAAGATGAGAACCTCCAAGAATAATAAGCAAAGGGTTCAGGTTCGCTCTCTCTCCTCCTTCCCCCCCTCTTCAAATCCTGATGTCCAGGTGAAATTAAAAAACTGGGTCACTCATTCAAATTGTGTATCTAACAGCAGGCATCCAGACACTTGGCAATCGGAAGTCTGACCATTTTTTTTTCTTTCACTTTTTATTTTACTCTTACAATTTCAGATAAAAGGAAAAAAGGACACTTTTTCAACTGAAGCAATATGATGATAAAATTAGTGGGTTAAGTTATTTTGGAAGCTGTATTTTGGATTCAACGTATGAACAGAGGCAGGATTTAAGGACATGGAGGAGAAAGGGGGCAGCTTTTGTTATGCAACAGGTAGTCACACGCGAAGATGACAAGGTGTTCCCAGTGAGGCATAAACCGCTTCTTTTTTTAACAAAGGTATATTATTAAAAGATAAAAGACAGTTTTAGAATCACACATATCCTCACAATTTTCTAATAAATAGCACCCCGCAACAGCTGGTACGACACTGCACCAGCTTTTCAGTGTCTCCACTCACATAGTAAACTGAGTTTTCCCGTTTGCCTCAACAAATCCCTGCCTGCTAAAAATGGAGCATTTGACAGATTTTTAGAAATGTTCCATGAATCCTAATTTCTGAGCAACAGTTGGCAAGTGAGCATGCCAACTAAACCACACAGTGAGTGCTAACTCATTGACATGGCGTTTCCACATGGCAAAAAGAAAGGAGCTTGAAAGCGATAATGGAGACGTATTTACCGCTGAATGTCACATCATACAAGAGCTTGCATTTCTTGATTGTTCGCCAGTAATTGTTTTACAGAAAATATATCTTACACAGTAATTTACATGTTACCGAGGGTCCACTCATCATTTGCGAGGACATTCATTTCATTTAGAATAACAATCAATAAAACAGGGCCGTTTCCCAAGGAAGCCTTTTTACGCAAGAAGCATGTAAAATTGTCAAATAAATGAAAATGGTCATCGTGAATTGTTGAGCTCCGCAGTGTCATTTCAAATTAATCTCTATAAGCCACTTTAACACTGTTCGACAATAGCTTTAACACTCAGCGTTCTTCTTTTCTGCTCACAGGAGTAGCAGAAAACGTTGGCATGGTGAGCACTTGAATGCCACAACAGACCACAGAGCTCCCCACTGTTCATGTGAGGCGCAGAGCGGGACACACGCCCCAAATGGACATGACGCCACTCCTCCTGAGACAGAGCGTGGGTACCTGTCTCAGGAAACTCCTGCCCTAGAGATAAGAAAAAGGGGTGACTATACAACACGCAGCAGTGAAGGAAGTCGGAATTACACAGCCGGTCACTATTTGCTTTCTTTGTATGAAGCATTCTGCATCTCAGGCATTGTATAAATAACGGCAGCCTTGCTATCTGCTAGAAATTACCCCTTTGGGACTCACCACTGGGCGGTCTAGTGGTTCAGACTCCTTGCTTCCAATGCAGGTTTGACTCCTGATTGCGGAACTGAGATACCTCATGCTACAGGGCATGGTCAAAAATAATATCAATAATAGAATTTTTTTAACTTTTAATTTTTTAAAATTATCCCTTTTCTCTCTTATTATAACTAAAACAGGAGGTTAGAATTATTTTTCACTGAAAACATATTGGGCAGCATTCTGAGTGGTTTCTATGTAAAGTTCTTAATAAAGTTCTACCCAAGAAAGGATATATACCGCACGTGAAACATGGAAAAGTCATAGTCCTATGGTGTCTCTCCCCGTTTCCCTCTTCCCATTAGGGGTATGCGGTTAACAGAGACAAACTACTGTATGTAAAGAAGAACGGGGATATACTGTACATCACGGGGAATTATAACCATTATCTTATAATAACGTATAATGGAGTATAAGCTGCAAAAATACTGAATCACTGTGCTGGATACTTGAAACTAACATAATACTGTAAATCAACTGTAATTTTAAAAAAGAAAGGAAAAGCCTAAGCCTACAAGAATGAAAAGTCATCAGTTTTTAGGGTTCTTGTTTTTTAAGGGAATTCATTCATGATGAATTGTCTACAAGTCCATGAACACTGGAGGAGAATCAAAAAGGGAACTCTTTAAAAACTAAACGCTCCCAAAAGTCACATGTCACGTGTCCCTTTATTCTCATCAGCTCATCATCACTAAGTCAGCACCAATGGCAAGAAAGTGACTAGAATTTCAACGTTCATTAAAGATTCCAGGAGGGATGAAAGAGCCTGCATTTCGAAGGGGTGTATACTGGTACTAGGAAAAGCAACCATCTTACAGAAGGGTAGATACAATCATAAAAGGATGAATGGGTCTTTTGATTCTTTGTCAAGTACGAAAATGCAGGGAAATTAAGGGGAAAATCATAAGACTATTCTAAAAATTTGCACACTAAAAATGCTTCCTGCAGCTTGCGGGAAAGGCCATGCTGTCATTTCGTGCCCCCCAAACTGGATCCACAACCCCATGTTCCATTAACCACTGACTTGTCTAACAAGCTAGAAATATCTCAGCTCAGGAAGTAAACAGACATTCAATCACATTTCTTTCAACCACCCAATAAGTTAAAGTGAAAACATTCCTGTATTGATTAGAAAGGGGTCAAAAGGCAAAAGAGGTTTTAAAAAAGCCACATTCACTTCAGATGAAAAAGAACTCTTCACGTCCCAGACGATAAAGCTTTCTACCTAGTATAGACATACTTCTATGGTAAAGAGGGAAAAAAAAGTCTGGGCAGGGCTATTGAATGAGAAATATCCAATATGCATAAAGGAGAGAGTCAAGAGAAGGCAGCCTTCTGGGGAATGGCATATAGGTTAGAAAGCTGGGCAGTCAATTGAATAATGGATGGAATCTATACAGATAAACGCCAGGAATATGGAATTCCTATGCCGGTAATCTCTGGATTTTCCCATTTCATTGGATCTGTAGTTAAATGATGATATGATACTTTAATTGGCCTGGACCACATTTTTTCACTTCATCGTCCTAAATAAAAATCTGCAGACAAGGTGAAAATTCATCCTAAAGACGGCTTCTCATTAGTCCTTTAAAATGATTACAGCAAAACCTACATTTAAAAATCCTGATGCCATGATTCTGAATGCATTCAAATGAAACACAAATGTGTTCCTGACTCCAAAATGCAAAACTGTAAAGTCTATGTGACAAAGAAATGTTATGTCTTTGAAAGGAGAAATAGCAACTGACAATGAACATCGAATCCCGGAAATAACCAGGTGATTTAAAGCTTTTTAGATAATCACCAGCAACTAGAATGATAATACTTTAATAACATATTATATTTAAATAGCACCTTTCAAAACTCCATCATGTTAATCTACACAACATGTTCACAGGTAGGAAGGAATGGGTATTACCCCTATTTTAGATTAGAAAATTGAAGAGTAATAGAGGGCGGCTTTACCAAGATCTCTCCCGGTCCAGGCAGGGGATTCGGGATTAGGTACTCAGATGTGCTTTTGTTAAGATTTCAGTGCCTCCGAACTGATTTAGCTGGGAGAGTGAGTTTCTACACCCCCTCTGTAGACGCGAGAATTTCTCAATGATTTGGCCAAATCTCAAACATACTCTACTTCCTGCCGTTGCCTGGTGGGTGTCCTACAGTGCCTTTCTGAGGTCTACAGAAATAACCCCCAAATCTCCCTCATATCATTTCTTACTCCTAAGGTTTTGCCACGAGCTGAAGGCAGAAAAGCAAGCATACAGTGGATTAAGGAGTTTTCAGGGCAAACATCTTTCTGAGCATTTGCTTGCCTCTGGAGATGTCTTCCCAGCCCTGAGAAGCTAGCCTCTCCTTGAGCACGCCCCTTGAGAAATGTCTTTTTTTTTTTTACTCTATTTTCACTCCTAGACTGAGCTGACCTGCCTTTCAGGCCCCAGCCTGCATTCATGCAAAGCACAGACCTCTTTCCCAAGATGCAGGCTCATCTTTTCACATGTGGATTATCTTTTCTACGTGGATAACTTGAATTTCAACCCAAACACATTTCTAATTTGGCCAGTAACGCAACAGAGGCTCAAAGAGTAGGAAGAATGATTCTTGTTGACACATCCAGTCTCGGCTAGAATCCCGGGTCTTCGGACACCAGATCAAGGTGGTCTTCCAGAACAACGACCACCAGCCACTGCCGGCTCGAGGGCAGCAGTGCGCGCCTGGGAGAACAATGAACAGCACCAGCTCTGGGTGTGTCCACAGAAGAGGCAGGGAAGGAGCTGGCTGCCCTGAATGGCCCGCACATCCCACCCCAGCATCTTCACAAGCCCCACTTCTCACTCCTGCCTGTGCTCTCAGAACAGCGAGGTCTCACCTTGCTTCTCATCTGCTGCGCGGCAGGGTCCAAGTGCTCTTTAGAAAAGTGATTCTTTCTTTCTCTTTATCACAAAGAGCTTCAGACAAGTACACTGTTTATATTGAACAATTCGCAGATGACATGCTGTCTACCACAAAAGGACATTTTCCTGTGAATAATCAGTAGGATGCTTCATAAGTGGTTTTCGGGAGATGCTCTAATCCATGTACAAAGTGATACTAAGAAAAATACCTTCCTTGAGGGCTTTGTTATGTATAAAGCACTTTTTACAGATATCATTGCGTTTGTAGGCAAATTATTTAGCCTCTCTCAGCTTTATTTTCTCTACATGTGTAAACAGTGCCACAAATGTTTAATGTCATAAAAGCATGTTTGGAAAGTGAAAGTGTCAGTCGCTCAGTCCTTATAACTCTTTTGTGACCCCATGGACTGTAGCCCGCCAGGCTCTTCTGTCCACGTAATTCTCCAGGCCAGGATACTGGAGTGGGTAGCCATTCCCTTCTCCAAGGGAGCTTCCCTACCCAGGGATTGAAACTGGGTCTCCTGCACTGCAGGCAGATTTTTTACCGTCTGAGCCACCAGGGAAGCCCATGTTTAGAAGATTATAATTCAGTTATAGGACTGACCTGAGAATCCAAACACCATTTATATTATTTCTAATGGCAATGCATTTGTTTTAAATGACAAGTGAGTTTTTGGTTATTTGCTACCTGTGAACATCAAATACAGTCTCTTAAAAAGTCACTGTACAATTAGCCACTTTCTAAATATTGCTAAGGGTTTAGCAAACTATTCCAAGTTCTCTAAGGATCTTATTTAATCATGATAACAGTAGCAATAATTCCTTAAGATAGATATTCTAAAGCTAATCCCACTTGATATTGAAAGATTTGTTCAGTCTGACATATAAAGTCATCTTATGGATGGAGTTGTCTACTGATTGTACAGAACATTCTTTCTGAGTGATCTAATCCATTTACTTGGCTTAAAATACCACTTAGATACCAAGGGCAACCAACTTCATGTCTCTAGCCCAACGTTCTCAGAATTCCTGGTGCACCCAGCCAATGTCATGCTTAATATATTCACTTAAAAGTTACTTAGAGTCGTTTCAAAGCTAAACTATGATTTCCATGCCAAAAAAGTCAAACTAGTAAAATTTAAATTATCTTTTGGGGTTTTAATGATTGACATTTTGTTATAGTCAACAGTGTTTTCTATAAGTTATATTGGTTATTTTTTTTTTCCTAATGGTTTCTGTCAGAAGATTCCTGTAATTTACACACACACACAAACAGAAACATTCTCAGAGAGACTTCTTACCAAAACAGAAGTTTTGTCAGTTTCATAACTCTGAAGTTGAATTGTTAAAAGCTCCAAAAAACAAGATACTTTAAAATAATCATTTAAGTTACTTAAATACTGGGGATAGAGGCATTTATTATGACGCCCCAGATTCCAAGACGCAAGTACGATGTGTTACAGGTTGAATGAAACAGCAGCAGGAACACATTATCAGCTAAGAACAGATTTCCTGTTTATTAGTTTAGGAACAGTTCTTGTGTGTGTTGGCTGACTGCCTATGAGCAAGCAATTATTTTATTAATGAAAAATAGAGGAAATAAAATCATCCATCACTATGTATCCGAACAGCTTCTCTCAGCTTTATCATCACTTTTGTGTGAGATGTTAAATTCTGTGGACGGGCAATTGTCCTTCACAGACTCTGATGTGGGCGAGCCACACCCCTTCTCCAGCTTTCCGAAACCAGCACACCATGCCTCCCAGTGCTTCCTGTCCACTCACCTAGACCACTGGGGTCAATGTGGGGGACTGTTTAAGAGCAGGATGCTCTTTGAAAAATTCCCAGCAGACCAGTAACGATTATGACTCCATTTTATGGACAAGGACACTGGGGATCAGACAGGTTAAACCATGTGCTACTCAGCCATACAGCCAGACTTCTTCCAGCTCTGTCTCCAGAGACTGTGCAATGAAAAATTCCATTAAGTTCCTAATGATATGCGTGAACAGAGCTTTCACAAATAAGCAAAGTTCACTTTGTAATCTAAGAACAGCGGCAAAACACTGGATCATCTTTTAAAGAATTCTCATCCTTAATTTTACATTTTAAAAAGCCTAACCTATTAGGATATGTATAGTCATAGCTGATTCCCACTTACCTGGTAGCTTAGACGATAAAGAATCTTCCTGTAATGCAGGAGCCACAGATTCCATCCCGGGGTTGAGAAGATCCCCTGGAGGAGAGCATGGCAACCCACTCTAGGATTCTTGCCTGGGAAATCCCACAGAGAGAAGAGCCTGGCGGGCTACAGTCCACGGGACTGCAAAGAGTCTGACAGGACTAAGTGACTAACGCACAGCTGACTCCCATTGTTGGACAGCAGAAACCAATGCAGCTTTATAAAGCCATGATCCTCCAACTTAAAAAAAAATTCAAAAAAAAGAAATAAAGAACAAAGGCAAGGGAAGAAATCGATGAAATTGAGAATAAAATAGAAATGACAAAAATAGCTACTCTTTTAAAAGGTTAATAGAACTGAGAACATTGGGGGGTAAAAGTTTAAATTTAGCAAGTCAGGATAATTGATTGACTGGTAGTCAAGAGGTAGGTCCTCCTGCCTTGACCCCTTCAGCCCCCAAGTTCCTCATCTGTCAGATAATGAGGTGAAGAGTAGAGTTTGGAGATCCCACCAAAGCTCTGGGATGAACGTGGCTGTTTCCACTAAGTCCGCATCCAGCACTTTGCGTCCCCATGGACTGTAGCCCATCAGCCTTCTCTGTCCGTGGGGTTTCCCAGGCAAGAAGACTGGAATGGGCCACCATTTCCCCCTTCAGGGGATCTTCCTGACGCAGGGATGGAACCCGGGCCTCCTGTGTTAGCAGGCAGGTTCCTTAGCACTGAGCCATCTGCGAAACCTCTCTACAGAGCTAGGGTGCATCACTTCGGAGGTGTATTCTCAGTGTTTAACGGAGTGCCGGGAGCTCAGTGAATATTAATGCACATGCGACTGTGCAAGGTCTTCATAATCTAGCACCACTCACGAAAACTTTCCCAGTAGTCCTCTGTCTTCACAGAAAGAGCCTCTTAAGGATCTTTAGAAAGGAATTCTATAGTGCAACTTGGGACCACATATGGCAAACTTCCAGTGATCATGCAGTAGACCCCTCCTCTCCAGACACAGATGAAAACTTTTAATTAAAACATGCATGGAAACAACCCCATGAGTTTTGGTGTCATTTGCTGAGATGAGGAAGATTAGGGGAGGAGCAGATTGGAGGGAGAACCAAGTGCCGTATTTAGATTTAGATACTTTAAGTGTGTCACATACGAACTGTCAAGAGACAGCTGGATATATAGACTTTTCTTCTTTAGAAATTGATTTAAGATGTGAGAAATATTTTGCTAAAGCCATCAAATACCTACATACAGTGTGATCCAGTTGGGGGGATTAATTACAGATTGTTTCAAATAAGTCTTAAGTATGCAAAATTTTCTTCTCTATGATATTATTAATATTGTTTTAGTATAGGGTCCCAGAAGAAGACATCTTTTCTTCACCCACACATTCATGTTCAAGTGCACACACACACACACATGTACACACACACATGCACGCACATACACACAAACACACATACACACACACACGTACACACACACACAACCAGGTGTCAGAGCAATAAGCCCTTTGCAATATCCACATACACATAACCTAAAACACTAACATCTGTAACTCCAGTAACACAGCTCAACTTTATGGACCTTCCCTTCTCAATTGAAATTGGCTTTAGAGAAAATACTAATTCAGGCTTCTTAGAAAACCTTTACATCTAATAAGGGCAAACCAAGTATCTGCTCATCTTTCACAGAATTATACACATGCAGCAACATTTTGTTATTTTTGAATTTTTTTCCAAAGACTAATACACAGTATCAGAAACATACACCTTCCCTATATGATGCATAAACCATACATGTTAGCACATGCATGAAAGAATCTCAGCAACTTCACGTTGAAATCAAATTCTTTCTCAGTTCAGTTCAGTTCAGTCACTCAGTCATGTCCGACTCTTTGCAACCCCATGAATCGCAGCACACCAGGCCTTGCTGTCCATCACCAACTCCCGGAGTTTACTCAAACTCATGTCCATGGAGTTGGTGATGCCATCCAGCCATCTCATCCTCTGTCGTCCGCTTCTCCTCCTGCCCCCAACCCCTCCCAGCATCAGGGTCTTTTCCAATGAGTCAACTCTTGCATGAGGTGGCCAAAGTATTGGAGTTTCAGCTTCAGCATCAGTCCTTCCAATGAACAACCAGGACTGATCTCCTTTAGGATGGACTGGTTGGATCTCCTTGCAGTCCAAGGGACTCTCAAGAGTCTTCTCCAACACCACAGTTCAAAAGCATCAATTTTTCGGCACTCAGCTTTCTTCACAGTCCAACTCTCACATCCATACATGACCACTGGAAAAACCCTAGCCTTGACCAGACGGACCTTTGTTGGCAAAGTGATGTCTCTGCTTTTTAATATGCTATCTAGGTTGGTCATAACTTTCCTTCCAAGGAGTAAGTGTCTTTTAATTTCATGGCCGCAATCACTGTCTGCAGTGATATTGGAGCCCCAAAAAATTAAGTCTGACACTGCTTCCATTGTCTCCCCATCTATTTCCCATGAAGTGATGGGACCAGATGCCATGATCTTAGTTTTCTGAATGTTGAGCTTTAAGCCAACTTTTTCACTCTCCTCTTTCTCTTTCATCAAGAGGCTTTTTAGTTTCTTTTCACTTTCCTCCATAAGGGTGGTGTCATCTGCATATCTGAGGTTATTGATATTTCTCCCAGCAATCTTGATTCCAGCTTGTGCTTCTTCCAGCCCAGTGTTTCTCATGATGTACTCTGCATATAAGTTAAATAAGCAGGGTGACAATATACAGCCTTGACGTTCACCTTTTCCTATTTGGAACCAGTCTGTTGTTCCATATCCAGTTCTAACTGTTGCTTCCTGACCTGCATACAGGTTTCTCAAGAGGCAGGTCAGGTGGTCTGGTATTCCCATCTCTTTCAGAATTTTCCACAGTTTATTGTGATCCACACAGTCAAAGGCTTTGGCATAGTCAGTAAAGCAGAAATAGATTTTTTTTTAAACAGGCTCAAAATCTTTCTAGCTCCTTTTAAAAACACATCTACTTTATGATTATCTTTCATCAGATAAGGATTCTTATTTATTTTGCCATTATCATAAGAAATAGGGACCAAATATCTAGCTATCCATATGTCTGATAAATACATGTTTTCTCTTACAGACCATTTACAATTAATTTTGTCCCAATTTCTGAGTTTTCTGCTTGAGTAAAATTATAGATGTAATAGCAAATCTATGTGTATTTTGTGATATTCAAACAAATACACTTAGTTTTCTATTGATCTCCTAGAAGAGATACCCAGGTAGTCATATTTACAATTTTTCACATGCTTCTGTTTGACTATCCTGGCTGCAATTTCTGAGTGGGTTTGCTTTAAATGCTGAAATAAACCATATCCACTGGCAATTCTCTCACTGTCATTTCAATATAAATTTCCAGGCCCTTAACCTCCATGCCAACAGTGTTACAAAGAAAATACTTCCTAGATCATGGAGTGAAGAATCGGCTTCTCCACTTGGCAACCGATCCTGTGTTGATGATTTTTAAAAGAATGAGTGTTCAGTTCAAGGGCCCTGGAGAGGCTGCTGATTGCAGCTCCGGTCATTTGAGGGAAAAAAGAAAGAGATTTTTCAAAGCCAGGGTTAGGGGCATGGAATAATAATACTTTAAAAAAAATTCCTTTTATTAAAAAAAATGTTAAGCAAAAGCAAGTTTTGAGTAAGAACATATGTAGCTCCTTATAATTAGATTAAACATAGATACATAGATTCATGTCTTTGATGTGTCTGGATTTCAGATCAGTTATACACATGCTGCTGTTCAATTTCCATAAGAATAAAGCAAATGACAATTATATGTTGGCTTAATTTTGTTATGACAAAGACACTCTTCAGATCCCTTAGCAAGAAGCTTGGTTCCTTTCCATGAAGGTTCACTCCTAAAGTCTGTACAAGGCCATGAAGGAGAAATTAACAAATTTGTATAATACTCTCCCACCTGACTTCTGAGTCTCTGCTTTCTCAAGAGTCACTGATTCCATAATCTCCCTTTAGAAGAGGCTTCCAGAGGGTGGAGGGGGGTGGACTTCAGAGAGGCACTTGGGTCTTTCAGGTACCCTGGGAAGATGTTCAGAATATGCGACTGACTCAGCTTCTCACCAACTCTTTTCCCAACTTTTTTTTGGCTCTTCTCAGGAAAAGACCGCAAGGTCATTTTTCAAAACAGAATGTTGCCTATTATAACTTGGCCATTTTAAATCATTTTGAATTTAAAACATTAGGGATCAAGTAAGAGTTTGGGATTAGCAGGTACAAATGAGTGTACATAAAATACACAAACAAGGTCCTATTGTGTGCACAGAGAACTATATTCAAATCTTGAAACAAACCATAATGGGAAAGAATATGAAAAAGAATGTGCATATATATTTGTGTGGCACTAGTGGTAAAGAATCAGCCTGTCAATGCAGGAGACTTGGGTTCTATCCCTGAGTTGGAAAGATCCCCTGGAGTAGGAAACGGCAACCCAGTCCAGTTTTCTTGCCTGGAAAATTCTATGGACATAGGAGCCTGGTAGGCTGCAGTCCATGGGGTCGAAAAGAGTCAGACACAGCTGAGTAATTGAGTGCGCGCACACACACACACATAAATATATAACTGAATCACCTCGCTGTATGCCTAAAACCAACACATTTTAAACCAAATATGCTGTTGTTTGGTCGCTAAGTCGTGTCCACCTCTTCTGTGACCCCATGGATTATACCCCACAAGCTCCTCTGTCCATGTGATTTCCCAGGCAAGAACACTAGAACACCTTGCCATTTCTTCTCCAGAGGATTTCCTGACCCAGGGGTCGATCCCACATCTCCTGCACCGGCAGGTGGGTCCTTAACCACCGAGCTCCCAGGGAAGCCCAATATTTATTGATCTCAACCCCAAATCCCCCAACACATAGCTCCTCCCTGACACATAGGGGATTTGGTTTGTTTCTCATCTAATGTGTTGCAGTGTTTCAAGAGGACATTGCAAATCAATCAAGTTTCTTTTACAGGAAGTCCCCCGACACACCAACAAGTTCCATTCCGGGAGCACGTCTGTCAGCCCGGTCTGTCGGTAAGTCCACCCAGGTTAGCCTAGGTAGGCAACTGACAGGCAGCTATCCAGTGCTGTACAGTAAGAGGTCTACCATCCTTTTCACACCCCTCACCTGGAAAAAACAAAGAAAGCATTTTCACTCTTACAGTGCAACACCTTGAAAAGTACAGTAGCCCAGCACGACAGCGGGCAGGCAGGAAAAGTCACCGCCTGGGGACGGGGCGCAGGCGGGCGATGCTGGAGCTGCCATGGGAGGCGGGGTCTGAGCTGCCCTGCCACTCACGTGACGTCACAGAACGCACGTTTGCGCCTTTGAAAGTCTGTGTGTTGATGGTCTGAATGTGCGGCACTGACTATATTTGTCTTGGGGGGTTATGACCCTTCTAGCAGGTGTATCTTAACTCCGTTGCAATGTATTCATGTCTTAATCATCCAGCATGTAATGCAGTGAAGAAAAGGGCTGGAAAGAACAAAATGCTTCTAGACATTGCCTGCCATCGCGGCAGCCATCCAGGCAATGGTTCTTGTTCAGTCGCTAACACTGCCCAAGTTCAAAAGCTTACACTTGGGGAGAAATCCTCTCCTTTCTGCTGTTGCTCTGCCTTCCTATTTAATACTTCTTATGTATATGCAAACATAAACATAATCACATAAAGTGAAAAGTGAAGTCGCTTAGTCGTGTCCAACTCTTTGTGACCCCAAGGACTGTAGCCTACCACGCTCCTCCATCCAAGGGATTTTCCAGGCAAGAGTACTGGTGTGGGTTGCCATTTCCTTCTCCAGGGGATCTTCCCGACCCACATTGTAGGATCTCCCACATTGTAGGCAGATGCCTTACCGTCTGAGCCGCCAGGGAAGTCCACCACATAATCACACAAAGTAAACACATAAGGTCCCATGCATTCAGCACCGGGGAAACAGGCTTTGCTTATCCAGGTCACACCAGAACCTCAATTCCAACTCATCAGGCAGTATAGATGACATACCCTATAGTTTGTAAGAGGGCTGAACTCTGTGGTTAGAGCCGTCAGGTGTCCTCGAAGGAGAGTGAGAACACAGATCCATCAAGAAGAGAATGAATTGAAATTCCTGCCAGATGCTTATTTTTTTCTTAAAGTTAAGCTGTTTCCCATCTTTAAATATAATTGTTGATTTTTTTTTTTTTAGAAACGTTTTGAAGTGGCAAATGTTCACTGAATCTCATGCTCAATTTCATATGTTTCATTGACAGATGAGATAGCCTTTCATTTCCTCGTCTTTGGAGTATAAAAGAACTCTTTCAACTAAGTGACTTGATGATAAAATATCGGATAGAAGGAAAAACTGCCATTTATCCAGGCGCCAGCACCTTTTAGAGAAGTTAACTCTATCTCTAAGGATGAGTACTTCCCTGATCAGAAGCTTCTTCCCTCCCTCAGACATTTAATTTTACAGAATTAAGAGAATGATCATCTGAACATAGTCAACCAGTGAACATTTATAAGTGCTGGGTGGTCCCAGTGCTAAGTCATGGAAATTCAAAGAAGGACAAAACAGACCCTGTCTTTGTCTTCAGGAAGCCTACAGACTGGCAACTGTTTCCTAGAGAATGCACATTGGCTACCACTTCAGTTCAGTTCAGTTCAGCCGCTCAGTCATGTCTGACTCTTTGCGACCGTGGACTGCATGCACACCAGGCCTCCCTGTCCATCACCAACTCCCGGAGCTTACCCAAACTCATGTCCATTGAGTCGGTGATGCCATCCAACCATCTCATTCTCTGTCACCCCCTTCTCCTTCTGCCCTAAATCTTTCCCAGCGTCAGGGTCTTTTCCAATGAGTCAGCTCTTCACATCAGGTGGCCAAAGTATTGGAGTTTCAGCTTCAGCATCAGTCTTTCCAATGAATATTCAGGACTGATCTCCTTTAGGATGGACTGGTTTGATCTTGTTGCAATCCAAGGGACTCTCAAGAGTCTTCTCCAATACCACAGTTCAAAAGCATCAATTCTTTCGCACTCAGCTTTCTTTATAGTCCAAGTCTCACATGCATACATGACTACTGGGAAAACCATAGCTTTGACTAGACTGACCTTTGTTGGCAAAGTGATGTCTCTGCTTTTTAATATGCTGTCGAGGTTGGTCATAGCTTTTCTTCCAAGCAGCAAGCGTGTTTTAATTTCATGACTGCAGTCACCATCTGCAGTGACTTTGGAGCCCAAGAAAATAAAGTCTGTCACTGTTTCCACTGTCTCCCCATCTACTTGCTATGAAGTGATGGGACCAGATGCCATGATCTTAGTTTTCTGAATGTTGAGTTTTAAGCCAACTTTTTCACTCTCCTCTTTCACTTTCATCAAGAGGCTCTTTAGTTCTTCCCTTTCTGCCATAAGGGAGGTGTCATCTGCATATCTGAGATTATTGATATTTCTGCTGGCAATATTGATCCCAGCTATTAGCTATAAACTGAAAATATATGGGATCTGACCTGATTGCCAGCCAGTTAGTATCCATGCAATCTTGGTTGATCATTTTCCCTAAGACTTGGTTTACTCACCCATAAATTTGGAGCCCTGCTACCTACCCTATCTTTCTCACGATATTATCCACAAACCACAAATGTGAATTCACTCAGCAAAGGGCAGAGTTCTCTTCAGGGACATCAGAGGAGGACCAGAGATGTGCAGAAACTGAATGGGCTCATCACGAAGCTGACAAGGTCATTCTGTGAGTCAGCTCAGATAAGGCACTTCTTGCTGGAATGGTCCATTTTTGTGTTTAGTGCGTGCATGGTACTTGAATAGCCCTTTATCAGCATTAAATACAGTTCAGTTTGTCTCCAGCCAAATGTTATCGCCTCTCAAGACAGATGAAGCCAAAACTGTAAATCGAACCATGGAATACAACAGTGCCCTGAAAAGTTTCCAAAGCACTGTTACTGCTTTAACACAAAACGCATGAGGGATGCATCAGAACCTCACGGGGGGCACTCAGTCCAGCAGTGTCATCTATAAAGTCTTCTATAAAGTCTATAAAGTGGTGTCATCTATAAAGTCATCTATAAAGTGTTCAAGTCAAAGTGGTAGTCGCTCAGCCACGTCCGACTCTTTGCGACCGCGTGGACTGTAGCTCACCAGGCTCCTCTATCCATGGGATTTCCCAGGCAAGAATGCTAGAGTGGGTTGCCATTTCCTTCTCCAGGGGATCTTCCTGACCCAGGGATGAAACCCAGGCCTCTTGAGTTGCAGGCAGATTGTTTCCCGCCTGAGCCACCTGGGAAGCCCCCGTGTCACCTATAGGTGGAATCTGAAAAAAACATACAAATGGACTTATTCACAAAAGAGAAACAGACTCACAGACATAGAAAACAAACTTATGGTTTACCAAAGGGGAAAGAGGGGGGAAGGGATTAATTCGGAGTTTTGGGTTAGCAGATACGAACTCTTATTGATAAAACAGATAAGCAACAAAGTCCTACAGAATAGCACAGGGAACTATATTCATTATCTTGTAATCACCTATAATGAAAAAGAATCTGAAAAGGATGACATATATACATATACATGTATATATGCATATGTAATAATCATTTTGCTGTCAGAAATTAACACAAACAGTAACTCAATTATACTTCAATTAAAAAAAAAATAGTGTCACCTAGTTCAACCACCAGTGGGGGAAAAAAAACTCTGTTTTTAAACTGTAAGGAAGAAATTTCTGAAACACAACGGGTTTTTAAAGTTTGGAAAAAATGTGGAAAAACAAAGGCAACTGTCCTAAGTAATGTGTCCAGCTAAGCACCATCCTGTGTTTAACATTCAAGTTGCTCCTAGATGTGAAGCATGACTTTTCTCATGTCTGAGTTCCATCAGATGCAATTGGTCTGTTAAGTAATAACACTAAATAGTTCCCACAACAAGAAATCATACTCTATACTAACTGAAATGCTCAAAAAAGGAAATAAAGATTTCATAAAACACATACATGCAGCACTTTCTACCTTAAAAATACCACCTAAGTGGGGCAGTTGTCCGCAAAAGAAGTTAGCAAAAATTATCAATCTCCTTCAAAAAGTTACATGTAACCACCAACACACACTTGGCGCATTTTTGTAGGAGACTTACAAACAGCGTGGCCCATGATAGATCCCTGGCTAAGAACTCAAGGGTTAACGTTCTAGGATATTCCACCTTTGCTAAGGTTCTGAAGCATCTTGGGATAGTCACATCTCACTCATCAGTATTTACTGGAGAGTTCAGCAATCCAAAGCATCTGAAAAAAGCAAAGGAAAGAATTTCATGAAACCATCAATTCCATAGTTTATCTTATGCCATCTGTGAGGAGAAGCTCTAATAATCTCAAGTTCTTTTACCCTGAGCTCTTCAAAGAAGATGGTCTTCTCATTTCCCAGAATTTGAAGGTTCCACGTCAACAGTAAATTCAGAGCTGTCTTAGGAAGAGTCACAGCAGAGGAGGAAGAGATAAAAACATGAGTAGAGATAAACGGTGCTAAGAGTGGGGACTGTATTTTGAAATCTCTATGTCGCCGGAGAAATGCTGAGTCATTCAACAACAGAAGATGAAGAGACAAGATGCCAAGTTTTGAGATTCCCCTTTTTTTTTTTTCAGGCTAAACCTAAACACTCAGAGGATTTCCCTGAGTCCTGCAGAAGCACCAGAGCTTTATGACTCCCGGTAAGCATGACATTCCATAACCATCTTCCATCTTTGATCTAAAGCAAAGGCCCTCTCCAAGATACTGCCCGGGTGTCTGGGACCACCAGTGATGTAGGGAAAGGGGAACCGCGGGATGGTTCAGCCAAGCAGACTGACCTCATGGCCCATCGCGTAGCTGTAGGCATGGATCCACAGAGATGAGAACGCCTTGCTCATCACTGGCTTTTACAACCTGGATTTCTCAGGAATCTGGGCTAGACCTGAATTTGCTACTTAAACCAGAAACAGACAGAAGAATTAACGGTAAGACAGAAGTTTAAATTCCCGGTGAGTGAGATAAGAGGCTTAACTTTTTTTGTAGAAAAAAATGCCCGAGTGCCTCCGCGGGTTGTGTCCCTGCCTTCCACGGGAGCTGTGGCTCTGAGTCAGGCCGGGTCCTGACCTCTTATCAGCCCCGCCGTGTGCACATAGCAGCTCAGAACAAGAAGACGAAGGCACCTTGGTCTTTGCAGCACAGCTAGAGTTCCCATGAAGCTCCCGCGATCTTCCACGTGGTGAGGCCCTAACCCGCTGCCTACCTGGTGATGCTTTCAACTGAGAAAGCGCTGCTCTGGCTTCTACCCATTTTTCCCACACGACTTTGCTTAGTGCTTTTGCTTGGGAGTGTGTGTGTTCACAGCAGGTCACACAGTTACACACACACCACACAAGTGAGGTGTCAGCATCCATACCTTTTTAAACGCAAAACTTCTATATATTGATACCTTGTTCCGCATTTTGCTTTCTTAAACTTTATAATGCAACTTGAAGAGCTTTCCACATCACCAGAGATAAATTATCTTTTAAAAAATTAACATGCATATTGCCAAAAAATATGTTCAAAGAATGTAAAAGAGAATAAAGTGTAAACCAAGCATCCTTTTAATCCCAAATATTCCCCCAGGCTCTAGGCACAAAAGTACTCATTGCTAAAGATGCTAAAGAGAACTAATATAAATAGAAATATACACATGGATGGGGGAAAGAGGATTAAAGATTGTTGTTGTTCAGCTGCTAAGTCGTTTCTAACTCTTTGTGACCCCGTGGGCTGCAGCCCGCCAGGGTGCAAATGTTCATGGATTAAAGATGGCTCAGACAGTAAAGAATCACACTGCAATGCAGGAGATCTGGGTTTGACCAATGGGTTGGAAAGATTACCCTGGAGGAGAGGATGGCAACCCACACCAGTACTCTTGCCTGGAGACTCCCCACAGACAGAGGAGCGTGGCAGGCTATAGTCCATAGGGTCGCAAAGAGTCGGACACAACTGAGCGACTAATCACACACACACACGCACATACACTCAACCTCTCATAAACAAGTGGAGTCTGTTTCTCCATCCCCTTGAATCGGGGCTGGTACTATCACTGCTTTAACCAATTAAACATGGCAGAAGAACTCCAAATCCTTTTCTGGGCTGAAGCTTTTGAGGGAACTAGATGTTTCTTCTCCTTGGAAATGAGATGCCACCATAAAAAAATCTCACCACCCTGAGACTGACGTGCTGTGAGATGATTCTAATCACAATACACTCCAACCCAGTGCTCAGAAGTGGCTGGGTTCTCCAGCCCACATCGATAAAATGTGTTATCCAATCCAGATGTTTTAGTCTATATATTTTCAACTGTGACTGGCTTTGAAGCATCTTTTTTGCAGCTTTGATAGGTGTTTTTTGGTGTGTTTTTTTCTTTTCTGTGTGAATTAATTTATTTGACCCTTTGTATTGTTACTCTTGTATTGAATTACAAGACTTTTATATATTGAGAAAATTAATTCATTTTGTGCTATGAATAAATTTTTAATATTTGTGTAATCAAACATATTCATCTTTCTGCTATGGTCATAGTTAATAGGATTTTTCCACTCTAATATTAGTTCCTTCACATATTTTTTTCAGCTATTTTATATTTCTTTCAACATTCAATATTTAAGATTTCACTAAGTTATATTGCTGTAACAAGTAATATAGAGATATAGTTTTCTTTTCCAGGTGGCTAGTTATTAATTAGTTAATTAAATGCAGTCTTTCTTTATGAGTTTCTCACATCTATTGGGTCTTTTTTCTTCTATCTTTTAATTCACACACAAATTCTCAGCTTTAGTTTATTTTTTATTTGATTATTTTTAAATATGAGATAATAAAAATCACTTGACACCCATAGATGCCATTAATGAATCTGAGTTTGAACACTAAGTGAAAAGATTCTAGCAAGATTCAAACATTATAAATTCATCTTTATTACTTTATAAAATCATCTTTCAAACTGTAGAGAGTTTGATGTTTTTTTTTTTAAGATGATCACATTCCCTGAAGAACCAAAAAAGAAGGCTATTTTCACTTAATGCTTGCAAGCACAGAAACACAGTACACAGTATTTTTGGAATTAGCAAAATTAATCTGAACTTCCAACATATGGGTCATGCAAAATGAGAGGTTAATTTATTTGAGCAGTCATGGGCCAATTTGCTCCGGAAACATGAAAGTAGTCAGTGAGATATAAATTACTTGAAATCATAGGGAAAGTGGTATTCACGGTTCTGTTACTTTGTATCATAGTTCTTAGTTTCTTCTGCTTTATATTAAAGTCCACTTAAAAATGGATGCTCTTCCTTCCCCAAATGGAATTTCCGTTATTAAAGATAGAAAAAATTGCTTATTTATCTTTGAATCTCCTCTGTGCTGATCACAGTGCATTGACTATAATGAGTGTAAAGCAAATGCCAGACCAATGATCTGAATGCATGAGTCCAATGCCTTACGTCATTAAGCTCCCAACGATCCCTGGATCAGGAAGATCCCCTGGAGAAGGAAATAAAACCCACTCCAGTGTTCTTGTCTGGAAAATCCTGTGGACGTAGGAGCCTGGTCAGCTACAGTCCCTGGAGTTGCAAAGAGTCGGACATGACTGAGCGACTTCTCTTTCTTTCTTTCTCTTTAAGCTCCCAAAGTCAAAGACACAGTACACCACAGGAAACAAACAAACAAAAAAAAAAAGAAAGAAAGAACAAGTGGGCTGGTGCACTGGGATGACCCAGAGGGATGGCATGGGGAGGGAGGATTGGGATGGGGAACACATGTAAATCCATCTGATTCATGCCAATGTATGGTAAAAACCACTACAATATTGTAAAGTAATTAGCCTCCAACTATTAAAAATAAATGAAAAAAAAAAAAGTAAGAACCAATCAAAAAAAAAAAAAAAAGAAAGAACAAACTTTTTAAGATAACTCTACTGAAACTATTGCAAATGTTTGTTGCTGGATTCAGCTACAGCTAGCCCAATGAAATAGCAAAAGATAAGGATTTGAGAATTCTTCCCCAGTATGTGTATCTACTGTGTGTGGGGGTGTGTGCTGTGTGTGTTAAGTCACTCAGTTGTGTCCAACTCTTCGTGACCCCATGGACTGTAGCCTGCCAGGCTCCTCTGTCCATGGGATTCTCCAGGCAAGAATACTGGAGTGTGTTGCCATTCCCTTCTCCAGGGCATCTTCCAAACTCACGGGTGGAACCCGAATCTCCTGATTGGCGAGCCAGTTTAATTATCACTGTGCCACTACTGTATAATACATCTATTTTTCTATCTACCTATCCATATTTATCTTTCAATTAATTTTGAGCCCACCAGGCTCCTCCGTCCATGGAATTTTCCAGGCAAGAGTACTGGAGTGGGTTGCTATTTCCTTCTCCAGGGGATCTTCCTGACCCAGAGATCAAACCCGGGTCTCCCACATTACAGGCAGACGCTTTACCATCTGAGCCACCGGGAAGCCCAATTTATTATAAACATATTCATAAACCAGTTATGCCTATGCTCTGGTGATAAGTCTGGAGATAAAATGGAAAGCCATCAATCACAGAGGCTCTGATGGATTTTTAAAAATTCATTTGTTTTCCTTTTTGCTGCGTTAGGGCTTCGTGGCCACACGCATGCTTCTCTCTAACTGTGGGGTACAGGCTTCATTGCCCCTGGCCATGCGGGATCTTAGTTCCCCAACCAGGGATTGAACCCACGTCCCCTCGTTGGAAGGCAGATTCTTAACCCCTGGACCACCAGGGAAGTCCTTCTGATGAATTTTTATTCAGGACACTGAGTGAAGACTTCCTCCAATAAAATACAAGCAACACTAACCTAAAGGCGTGTTCACAGGGTTATAGCCAGAAGCAGAGGCTGTGCGCAAGGGGTTTGGGAAGGAATGATGTAGTCAAGGAGACCAAAGAGAGCTGGTTCTGGACGTAACGGAGGAAGCACTTTCCAGGGAGGAGGAAGCACGGATGAACGATTCTGCAGATGAGCTCAGCCAACAAACAGAAAATCACTGTTGTTAGGGAATAGTCTCATGGACGTAGGATTAATAATTGTGTGTTTCATGTTTCACTGATACACTTAACGTAGAGTTTTGTGGGGTTTTTTCCCTCTCTCTTTTGCCTTCTATCCTGGCAAAGATAAGTTCAGAGACCTTTCCAGTTCTGCTCGGGTGCCGCTCCGGGTATTAAAGTATTTACAAAAGAGCAGCTCAGCTCTGCTATTCACCAGCTTGAGACGTGGAATTCCTATTGAAAAGAGAGGAGGAAAGGACCTCTTTCAAAAGGCAGCCCCACTTTATTTTACAAGGTAAAAAATAACCATGTAATAGCAACGTAAATACACGACTGTCGAGAATGTAAGAGCCGCGTAACCATGGAGTAATTATCTAGTTCTCTCCTTTTTTTAAAACAAAGACCAAGCTGAAAGTCTAAGCGCTGCAAGTTGCATGATGATTATTCCGTTCATTACTTGGTAACTGGAAGTATAATTATCAAGTAATCTGCATGAACATAATTACGTATTTACATAGTCTTTGCTGTGTAATTATAGAGGAGTTCAATGATTATACAGTACACTCCTTGAAAAAGAAAGTGATACCAAAAAAACAACAAAAAAATCTGTGTGAAGTAGTCATCTCAAACAGAAAGAATTAAACATGAGGATGATTTATCTTAGAAAAGTCCTAAATTATAACGTAAGTGAACAATAAAATTAGATCAATTTCTGATCACGAAAATCAATCAGAATCCTTTCATGAATTATGGATGCCTGCTGAGACAGTCAAACCATTTCATCCTTGAAGGGCTCAAGAAAAATAGTAGAATTTGCTTTCTTATTTCAAAATGAAGAGGTTTTTTCTTTATTTATTGCTCTAATCATCTTTAACTCAGTCTTCTTTCTCCCACTATTCAAATCACAAGTATCTCTTTTAAGCTTCTAGATGTTTAATAAGTAAAGAAAAATGAGGAAGAATGAAATTGAATAGTATCGATCACTTAACAAAGTTCTGAGGCTTTTTCTCACTCCAAAAAGAACGTTAAGTACTTTGTTTTGGAAGGTTTTTAATATAGATGGTTTTATAAAATGATGTTCTGGAATTTTTTAAGCATTTTGATAACTGCATCCTTATTTTTTAAATCTGTCTAGTGACTGATAAATGGACCATGGATACCTTTGCTTTCTGTTTCCAATGGATGTTCAGATACACTCAATAACTGGATGGTATATTCTACACAGTGAAGATTATCCCTTAAAAAGGTCATTGTCTGAAGTCATTTGCATAAGACAAGAGTTCAGTTTGAAATGAGTTAGAAGTGATTTCTGCTGCATATGCCACATATGGATAAGAACCTGTGAACTGCAAAGATACACAGAAAGCCAACACAAATTGAGACCTGTGATAATTTCACATCAGTCATTGTCCTCTAAATAAAGATATTCCCTCAGGAAGTACACTGGCATACCTTGGAGTCTAACAAGCTTAGCAAGCTGATGTTTTAAATTCTCTAAATGCTATTGAACACATCCATGGAGTAGTTCACTGCTATTTTTCAGAGTTAAAGTAGCCTCTGAAGGTCGGTGACTGGCAGTAAGAAAGTAATTTAAATAGGAGACAATCAGAATGTGAGGCTTTTGTTCATACTTATTCCAGAACAGTATATGAGACCATCCGATCTGCAGCCATTTTTGCTGAAAACGTTACAAATTAGCTTTTATGTTTCTGGTGAACAAAACCAACATTGAGTCTTAAAAAAAAAAAAAACGCTGGTAAATTAACAGCATAACAGATGTTCAAGACTTATTCCTTGTGTTTCCATCAAATATCGTTTCTTCTATAAGAAGCGGCTTCCCTGTTGGCTCAGATGGTAAAGCGTCTGCCTGCAATGTGGGAGACCCGGGTTGGATCCCTGGGTCGGGAAGATCCCCAGGAGAAGGAAATGACAGCCCTCTCCAGTACTTTTGCCTGGAGAATCCCATGGATGGAGGAGCCTGGCGGGCTGCAGTCCGTGGGGTCTCAAAGAATTGGACACAACTGAAGCAACTCAGCAGAACAGTAGCACAAGAATAGAACCTTCTCTCCTGGTCACAGCAGTGATGGCCAGCATGCAGAAAACCTCCAGAGAGGTTGGAAGACACCTCCTGACTCCTCGAATGTCCCCTGCCCAGTCTGGGACCCTCTCTATCAGAGAAGGAAAATGGGAGCCGCGGTGCCTCTCTGAGAGTCTGCCTTGGGCTCTGCGGAGTACGGACACACACTAAGATAATTTATACTTTGGTACACAGGGGTGGCTGCGTGCTGGGAGTGTGTCTATGACTCACACCATTCCAACTCCTTGGAAGCATTTCTTTACAGCTCTTGCCCCGCGTCCTTGAAACAGAATTCCATTTGGTGGTTTGTGAGCTGTGGCTCTGCTCTCATCCAGGATGGGCGAAGCTTGGAGGTACAGGAAGGAATGAGATGGCAGAGCAGTTAGGTAAGGACGAACAGGTGGGTGACGTGTGAGTTTCTCCATCCAACATGGCACATGGACTCAGTGGATTCTTGTGCAAGCAGTGAAGTGCCAGCAGATGAAGAGCAACACATCAGGGTCCACACAGGAGAGAGGGAAGAGCAGAATTCAAGTCCTATCTTTGGATCCCACCAAGGGGTACCCCGGGGCTAGGGCAGGAACCTGGACCAGCCACGGTTTCCCTGCCGTGATGGATGGGAGTGCTCTTAGGAATACAGGCCAAGTCCCAAAAGGACGCTGTCTCAGGGGAAAAAAAATAAAGATGTAGTTGCTGCTGTCTCAAAACAAGAATGACCTGTTGATCATCTATTGATCTAGGCACCTCATCGGAGGAAAGACACTGGAAGTTCAACAGAGTAAAAGGAGAAAAAGAAGATGTGACCACATGTGTATGTCCCTCGAGTTGATGAACCAAGTCATAGGAGTTCAAAGTGTTCATGAAATCCCTAACCTGTGGATAAATGTCATGAGAGTTAATGTGCCCCCACTATCCACAGGTTTCCCAGGGAAGGGCCCTGGCTAGTTTTCTTAGTTTAATAAAATCCTGCCTCCAAATTATGCAGCCCCCACAGTCTAATTAAACCTGATTTCTTGCCAAGACTTTTTCAGTGTTTTCCAGGGTGTCACTCTTTGAGCCTTTTTAAAATGTTTGAACATAGTGAAAGTGAAAGTCACTCAGTCGTGTCCAACTCTTTGCAACCCCACGGACTATTCAGTCCCTGGAATTCTCCAGGCCAGAACACTGGAGTGGGCAGCCTATTCCTTCTCCAGGGGATCTTCCCAACCCAGGGATCGAACCTGCATTGCAGGCAGATTCTTTACCAGCATATGAATCAGTGGTGCTGGTATAATTGGATTTATGTTAGAGAATGCATTGTAATTAACAATTACATAGCATATTAGTATACCAACATTGCTGATTCAGAGTTCACAGAGAAAATTATTCTCTTCTGCAATCAATTACCAATATCTTGAGTCCTTTCTGAAAACCTGTCACCACTCAATTACACCCATTACATCCTAGAAAACCTTCTGCCAGGTTCTTTGCGACCCATTAAACATGGAGTCAGAAGAACTTCCATATCTCTTAAAAGTATATTAGACTTTTACCAAAACTGAAACATAATTTTCTTCAAATTCAGAAACAGAATTTCTGAGAAAATCAATTACTGAAATTTTCATGTTCTTCTGTGATAAAAAATACAAATATAAGCCAATCATGAGTGAAATTGTTAAACGGGCAAAGTGTCTTTAAGACTTAGCATTTTCAGGCACTCGTTATTTTCAGGGTCTAGTCTTCCCCCATCACCAAGAGAAGGACTGGTCAGCTTATTCACAGCAAAGTGTTGTGAATTGACATTTATGTAACCTCAGAATTGAAACATGTCAGAGACCAGCCAGCCCAAACTTCTGCCTAATACAGTAATCTCCTCTTCATTATCCCTGAGAAGCAAACATCACTGTTACTCACACAGATCAATCCCGTCCCCATCGCACTGCCAAGCAAGCTCTTTCTGAAAGCGCTGACCTCCTAGGGGTCAAGGTCACCTTTTTCAGCTTTCATCTGTTACCCATTTTTTACGCCACAGACTAGAGTATGTCCGGGCTTATGTGTGACAGCTCTCCAGGTATTGGAAGAAAGTTGTTTTATTCTCAAGTGGCTCTTTCCACTGGCTTACTTAACTCCAGTAATTTCAACTTTTCCCCTTATGTCATGATTTCCAAATGACTAACAACTCAATCAATCCTATTTGAATGTCTTAGTTTGTAAATATTCATCTCCCAAGTATGTCACTCAGAAAAGCTTCCTTCTGGGAACAGTTTCTGGAGATGGGTTATAGTATTTTTGGAAAGAGCTCAGATATCAAAACCATATAGACCGCTAGTTCTGAACCCAGGTCTTACACTGACCGACTGTATAATCTTGAACAAACTACATAACCTCCCTGTTTTCTCCTCTGTAAAGAAGTCATCGCACCTGATAAAACTATGTTGAGCACTAAGGAAAATCAAAGTGGGGTACCTCCCTTCCAGCACAGGGTGATAAACCCTCAGTGAACAACCATCATTATTACAGTTCATTTTCATATGCTAAAAGAGAGGGACACCCAGAGATAACCAAGTTGCCTTATATATCCAGATGGATACGTGAATATTCGAGAAGCAAAAATATTGCTTATCTCCCGAGAATGATTTCTGTTTCTTGTATTCTTTCCCCTGGCTCTAATTCAAGGGTACAGATTAAGCCATTGTTTTTTGTGAAGTGACACTTTCTCCATTTCAAGTGTTTCGATTCTGGGAATTGAACAGTAAAGTTTTCCAAAATCCCAAAGCAGTGCTTGTGTTTTCTAATTTTATTTGAAATAAATGATTTCCCAGGTCATAAATTCTCTATATCATCAACCAGTTCTTCACGGGTGCTCCAGGAGAGATTTGTGTCATTGCTGACACTAAATCTACACCAAACACCTCTTTCCCTTGCTATAGAAATGGCTATGAATATGGCACGATTTAGGAGTTCCACTTCTAAGTGTTGCACTGTAGGGCTAGCGTCCAGAGGGAAAAAAATCAGAGAGAGACAGAGACAAAGGCACCATTCGATCTGTTCATGCCCTGAGATTAAGAGGCTCTTTCACACTCACTGGCCCTGCACAGGTGGCCTCTGTAAGATCATGCTTGATCTGAAACAACATTGAAATTGAGGCAATTGGATTTTTAAACCTGAGATGTTCTGGAAGGCAAATAGATCTCCCTTCAAACTTTATAGGAGAAATTCTGACCTTAAAAACCTCTTTCTTTTCTAACGTCCCTGTCTTCGGATCTGCTGGTTTAGACTTCTGAACGTGGTGGGGGGTAGAGGAGATATCCTAAGTGTGCAAAATCGAGAGAACTTGTTCCGGCGTACACAAGCAAATAACTAGCCTGAAGGGGATGGAAAGATGGTTTGTTCGGTGAGGATGATCTGATTCATGTCCACTGGCTCCATTTCCATTCCCAGGGGAACCAGAGGCACCTCCCAACCCCAGACTTCGAGGCTTCTGAAACTGCTCACAAGCATCATCTTAACGTCTCTATTTCTGTATTGTTGTCGCTGTTTAGTTGCTAAGTCGTGTCCAGATCTTTTGCAACTCCAAAACCTGTGGCCCGCCAGGCTCCCCTGGCCATGGGATTGCCCAGACAAGAATACTGGAGTGGGTTGTCATTTCTTTCTTCAGGGGATCTTTCCAACACCGGGATTGAACTTGGGTCTTCTGCATTGCTACCAACCATAAAAAAATATTTAGCAACCCTACCAAACGCCTTGAGAACTTATTTGGAAATAAGAGTGAAAAGAGCTGATGTGGACTTCAGGAAGGATCTCCAGTAGAAGGATGGACAGTGGCCAAGAGGCCAATCCCCAAGAGATGACATTATCACAAATAATTTGTGTCTAGTTGGCGTATGAGAGTTTCCAAAGCCCTTTTCTGTTCCTAATTTCATCTGAGGCTCACAAAATATAACGCAGCACAGCCTGCAAGGCACGCTCATGAATGAACCAGGAGAGCTATCACAGTGGGGCGCAAGCAGACAGGGGTTCCTTCTGTGTAAAATCAGGAAGGCTTTAAGAGATGGCAGCCCGAAGTAAAAGTTTGTGTTTCAGAAGCCCAGCGTGGGGCTTCCCTGCTAGCCCAGTGGTAGAGAATCCGCCTGCCAATGCAGGAGGCAAGCGTTCCAGCCCTGGTCCAGAAGATCCCACATGCCACGGGGCAACGAAGCCCATGTGCCGTGGCTATTGAGCCTGTGCTCCAGAGCCTGGAAGTCACAACTACTGAGCCCATGGGCAGAAACTACTGAAGCCCGTGCTCTGAAACAAGAGAAGCCGCTGCGGGGAGAAGCTCATGTACCGCAACTGGAGAGCATCCCGTGCTCGTCGCAACTAGAGAAATGCCCACGCCCAGTAACTAGAGCCAGCACAGCAAAAAATAAATACATAAAAATAAATAAAGTTATTTTTTAAAAAAGAAGTCCTGAGTGATTGCCAAGGGCGCGATAGTTATGTTCCAGGATCAGCAACGAGACCCCTGCACGGAAAGCTTAGGTCGCCTCCTCCTGATTATACGCCCCGGGGATGCGTCTCTGGGACACCAGTCACCACGGGGCCCAACGTTTCTTCCAAAGGCCCTTGGTGCGCTGAGCTCCTGAGCCGCCCCTTCCCTCTCCCAACCAGTCGCATCCCATGATGCACTTAAAATCCCATTTAAGACTCAGTTTACAGATACCCTCAGAGCCACATGCTGGGCAGGGAAAGACCAGCCCCACCTTCCATCTGGAAATCCAGAGTCCCCACCACGAGGCCTCATGTGCAGCGTTTCATGAGCAACCAGACAGGAGTCATGTGCCTCTGAACTTAATTCATCAGTTTAACAGATATGTAGGCCCTTCATGCATGTATTTTCAGCAGACTAGAAAGCACCAGTACATATTAATTCCTTTTTTTTTAAAAAGAAGCCATTAAATATCATGCGAAAATATATGTGGGGTAGAATAAAATGTTTATACATAGGTTTTTTTTTTTTTAATTTAAAAAAAAATTTTTTTGGCTGCACTACCTGGCACATGGGACCTTAACTGGTCAGGGATCAAACCTGCATCCCCTGCAGCAGAAGGGTGGAGTCTTAACCGCTGGACCACCTGGAAAGTCTCAACACATGGGGGCAATCGCTCATTGCTTTTCCCATCCCAGTTGCCCTACAATGGCTTCTTATATTTGCGTTATTCTGATCAATAACACTATTTGGAAAAATTATTACCACATCACTCATTTCCCAAATGTTTCTAGATATTCTCTGAAAATAGCCCGATTCAATTTCTAGGAGTCAGATTGTTGAATCAAAGGGTTTATGCCTATTTAATTTTATGAAACACTGACAAAGGCTTTGTCAAAAAATCTGCGATAATATAATGTTCAAGAACAGGTTTCCCCACATGTTTGCCACCACTGCATGTTACGAGTGGTTTTAACTTTTGCCAACACAATGTGTGAAAATTGGCATTCTGGGTTTTTTTGCTTTCATTTTTGTTTTTATGTTTTTTGTTTGTAAATGTATTTCCCTGCCTACTAATGACATGAATGCCTTCATATATGTGTCAGCCTTTTGCATTTCTTCTGATGTAAAAAATTCTATCCTTTTACCTGGATGTATGTGGAATCATTCTTCTTTTTCTTTTCATTAGCTCATTTTACCCTAGAAAAATGAAATCCCCAGCACATGGGTTTACAGGAATAAGTTTGCTGCTTTTAGCACTGTTGGTAATGTGCAAACCAGGAACAACCTGAAGATCCATCCATCAGGTTATATTGTTTAAATCATGACACATACGTCTGGAATGCTTTTGGGGCCTTCAAAAATTGATTGATACATACTTACTTGGAAAAACTCCATGATAAAACTGTTGAGGAAAAACTACTAATTTTAGAATGTCATATACAGAATATTTTGTAAAACAAAAGCAAATATTTGGACATGTTTGTGCATAACTTAAAACACCAAGGAAGGAGGAGTACCCGGCACTTGTTACCAAGTTACTACAAAAGGTTAACTGTGGAAAAGGAAAGAAGGAGATTATTTGTTTCAATTTATACCTACAACAGCTTGTGAAGTCGCTAAAATGAGCATATATTGTTTTGCAAGGCAAAAGACTGAAATAAATTCTAGATTATAACATAATTAAAACATAGACTTGTGAAAGTTTTAGTATAAGTTTTCTGTACTTGTATTTGTTTTAGGCAAAAGAAAAAACTGCATGTAGAGAGAGAAAATACAAACACATTTCAAATACATTGAAGTTTTTTTCCATCAGAAAAGGAAATCTCTTCCACTAACAGTGGGCCATTTATGGGGAAATGTGAGAAAATTAATTTCACGTGACTAGCAAGTTTAGGACATGCAAACATTCTTTAGATTCAAAAACAAATGCAGACCCATCATAGACATTTATATTTTAGCACCATGAGATTGTGACTAGAAACTTAAATAAAGATTTGCCAGTGTGATGAACTCGCCGATGGGAAAGGCAAGTGTTAGTTGCACCAAAGGAGTTGATCTGGTAAGAGATTCAGATGACTGGTATTATCATGACAGAAGGGTTAAAGAGCCTGAAGCTTCCTCTCGAAAGTTTCAAGCTTCAAAATTTAGCTGCCTTAAATTTGCTTATGTGATCCTGATTTGGTCTGGAACTTCCATTGTGTGCCCTGTTCAGAGACCTTCCCTGCCCCTTCTTCTCCCTCTCTCTGCTTCAGACCACCTCACCAAGACCCCCACCTCAGCATGCTTGTCTTTCTGCATCATTCTCTGTAAATGGAACCACTCTGCTTCTGTCATCCTACACCACGATTCATTTATATCTTTCTTTCCTCTTAAAGAGCAAGTTGGGTTATTTCATTATATCCCTGTGCAGCAAAATAAGTAAATCTCCCATGGACGTGTGAAATGAAGCGTAATACGAAGCAATGATTTTCATAGGAAATTAACACCCCAATTAATTGCACATCCATTGCGGTTAGCTGCACAAGTCACAACGAGCACCCCTGACTCGACCTTCCCTCTGTCTCAGCCCCGATATCCTGCCAAACACCGAGCTGTGTGTGTGAGACCTCCCCAGCACCTCTCCCCTCCACCCACTCGTGTCCACCCCCATGGTGCACAGGACACCATCAGGTCACAGGTAACTTTCCTCTGTGTGATCCGAAAGGGTTGTCAGTCGCTCAGTCCTGCCTGACTCTTTACCACCCCATGGACTGTAGCCCACCAGGCTCCTCTGTCCACCGAATTTTCCAGCCAAGAATACTGGAGTGAGTATCCATTTCCTTCTCCAGGAGATCTTCCTGACCCAGGGATCGAACCTGGGCCTCTCACATTGCAGGCAGATTCCTTACAGTCTGAGCCACCAGGAAAGCCCTGTGATCTAAAGCACACTCCCCATCACACGTGGCGACCTCACCACTTGCCGGTCCTCTTCCTGTCTCCTGATCGCATCCTAGAGTACTGTCCTCCCCCGACAGAAGGTTTCTCTCCCATTCCAGATTCCCCTCTGCTCGCAATGGGCTTTTCCTTTTCTGACCCCCACCTCTCCTCGGGTCTGGGCTCAGAGCCGATTCCCTTCCTGGATCTCTCAGACCAGCTGTGTTCTCCCCGGTGCCCCGCAGTCAGCCTTCACCGTGTTTTTCCCTTTGGAGTGTGTACTGGAAATTCCCACCAACCTGTGTCTTTCTCCACTGATGGGGCAGACAGGGGCGGGATCGTGTTTACTGTTGGACTCTCTGCATAAGCCATGGGGAGGACTCCAGACTCCTCACTGTACGCCTTACAGTCCAGACTCTAGACTGTCAAGGGAGGACTTTACAGCCCAGACTGTGAAGAATCTGCTGGTTGAATTGGAAGAAAATTTACCAGAATACTCGGGGATACCTCTATGATATTCTTTACACAGAGAGGTGAAACTTACACCATATTATTATGCATGCTTTGCAATGATGCATTCAAGAGCTTATGACGTGTTGCTGATCAGTCGATAAGTCCTGTCGTACTTTTTGTGACCCCATGGACTACAGCACGCCAGGCTCCTCTGTCCTTCACTATCTCCCAGAGTTTGCTCAAATTCATGTCCACTGAGTTGGTGATACCATCCAACCATCTCATCCTCTTTTTTTGCCTTCAATTCTTTCCAGCACCATGGTCTTTTCCAATGAGGCAGCTCTTTGCATCAGGTGGCCAAAGTATTGGACTTGTGACGTGGTTCAAGTTTAATTCTGTGGCTATGGGACAAGCTCATTGCCTTCCCCCCACCCCAGCCGGCGCTGAGACCTGGCTTCTATTAACACACGGAAGATAACAGCAACGTAACATTTGTACCCTGCTTTGCAGTTTACAAAGCCCTTTCAAATCCACCATCCTAATTAATTTTACCAACACTGTATTCCTCTGATGTTCATTACCCTTCATGCTTCACTGGTGGTTCAGGCAGTAAAGAATCTGCCTGCAATGCAGGAGACCCCAGTTCAACCCCTGGATCAGGAAGATCCCCTGGAAAAGGGATTGACTACCCACTCCAATATTCTTACCTGGGAAATCCCCAGGACAGAGGAGCCCGGTGGGTTACCGTCCATGGGGTTGCAAAGAGTCAGACACGATTGAGCAACTAACTTTTTCACTTCTTTTTCATGCCTTCTAGATCAGCACTCTTGTTTCTAAGATCTCTTCCATCAGAAACTTGAAACATGACGTGACTTAGCCAGACTGACCACTCCAAATATGTTAATAATTCAACATGCCTTTTCAACCTCCCTTTGGGCAAAACCGTGTCCCCTCCACCTTCGAAGCTCGCTCTCTCCTGTGAGTCACGATTCCAGTTTCCATGGCACCAGCTGGAATGACCTGCCACCAGAGTAGGAATCTTTATGGTGCCAGCTTCCCTGTAGCTTCTCTTTGCTGGATCGTTTCATTTGTCCCTTGACTTACCTTCCTGTCTCTTTAGTCTGAGGCCGTCTCCTTCACTCTCTGCTCTGCTGCTCAAGTGACTTTTCAAAACCATAAATCTTAGCATGCCCCAGTCTACTTTAATACCCATCATGGGTTCCAACACTCCAAACAGCTGACCCCAGCCTGTGATGATCCGGCCTCCATCTTTCTCTGGGTTCCGCTCCCACCGTCCACGTCACATGTTCCCTGACAGCTGTGGTCCACACTCCAGCCACATCAAACCATTCAAAGTGTGCAAGCCGGTCAGACCGTTTCCTGCTTTCATCCATTTTCAAAGACTCCTATTTGAAATGCACTCTCCTGCCCAGGGAACATGGGCAGCTCCTGTTGATCCTTCAGAAACCTTTTGCCCTGTGAAAACCCCCTCTTCTCT